>NC_142515.1:59150588-59458676 GCF_057876585.1 Rhinolophus sinicus | reverse complement strand
CAGGAAAGGACAGTTCTTCCATGGAGGTCATGGTGTCAGGAAATATTTTGTTGAGCAGTGATCTAATTTGTATTGCCCATCACTACATGGCTAGGAAGTGGCAGCTCTGGAAGTTGGATCCAGCAATTGGTTCCAGAGTTGATAGTCCTTACCACTCTCATATACTGCATCTTGATTACATTTGCACTAACTCACAGGCACTCCCACACACAGCCTCTTTCTGCAGTAGCCACACTGTACAGTCACACACACAGACACAGGGATACACAGTATGCCCTCACTGTGTACAATCACCGATTCTAACCTTTTTTTCTCTAGAGATAGTCATTTGATTTTCAATAAATTCTAGAGGTCTCGATGGTGCCCAAGAGACTACTGCTCATTCCCTCTAAGAAAGCCAGGCTGGAGGGATCTGCGAGACCCTCCGTGGCGTGTAGCACAGTACAGCCAGTGCTGTCTGGCACACAGCTCACCTCTATCTGCATTTAGCAGCCTGTGTGACTCTAACTGGGGCCCCTGAGGGTGTCTCAGAGCCTTCCTCGTCACTCAGTGAGCCATTTAAAAGGAGGATTCCTGTTCAGTTTGCTGGGAAACCTCTGAGAAGTCTCTGCGCACAGGAGCAGGTGAACATTCCTGCAGAAGGGCCATTGTCTCTCGTCTGCAGGACTGAGCTCTAATAAGAGGAGCATTCAGGATATTTGGAGCCAGGATCTTTGGGTAACAACTGAGAAGATATGGGGACAGCAAGTGATCCAAGGAAACTATTTGGCTAGTATCATCTAAGAGACTCCATATTGTGCTGAACAGACGCTAGAGATAAATCAGTGTGTGCAGTGATTTCTAAAGTTACCGCACTCTCTCTCACATTTACAAAAGAACCTACAACATATGACCTTACAGTTTTCCTGTTTTTCTCATTTCACTCTTACAATCAGCCACTATGGAGGCTGGGCTACTTGACTTTACTGAGGCTCAGAATGTGGAATAATGTATAGAGGGTTGTGATGGATTTTTTCTAGAGGGTCCAATTCTTTGATAACTTTCTGATCAGGCTGAGGAGCTATATCCAATATTGATCTCTGCAATGTGAGCCACAGCAGGTACACTACAGAAATGGATTTTTTTTGAGCCACTGAGACCTGGCAACCATGAGAACACCAGTGCACATGAGCACAATATTTCCATACATCAATATTTTCTGCCCATCACCTGAAAGGTGCATCTAGTGTCACTTGTGGTCCATAGCCATTGGTAAGAGAAATTATTTGGTTTGAAGTTGACAAAGCCCTGTCACGTCTACATCAAGGGTCAGCAAACTTTTCTTTAAAGAAAGCCAGATAGTAAATATTTTAGGCTCTGTTGCTACTACTCAAATCTGCTGATGCAGTGCAAAAGCAGCCATAGACAATATGTAAGTTAATGGGCATGGATGTGTTTCAATTCAATGTTATTTACCAAAACAGGTGGCAGGCTGGACTTGGCTCCTGGGCTATAGTTTTCCAAACTCTGATCTAGATTTATAAAGGCATTGCTGCTGTGGCTTGGGAGACCCAAGACTCAATTCTGATTGTTTTATATATGAGATTGACAGGCACTCCCCAAATTAGAACAAATATAAATGCAATGGATGAAAGCAGCCATCTGTTGAAATGATCAAAATGTTTACTCCAAGTGACTGGCTGACTCAATCAAGACTGAACAACTATTGGCCCAAAGATAACTAACATCCAGTCAGTTTTATTGAACCTTGTTTGAAGAAAATTCAGGAACTCGAAAGCGAGAACTTGTTAGTATTTGACCAATTGTGTGTGTGTGTGTGTGTGTGTGTGAGAGAGAGAGAGAGAGAGAGAGAGAGAGAGAGAGAGAGAGAGAGAGAGAGGAGATTCAAACTTTCAAATGATTCAATGAAGACCGACCTTGGTGGTCTGGATGAAATGGCCCCCAAGATGATCAGCTTCACAGTATTCATCTGTCATCCTTTCTTTGTGTGTCCTGTCTTTTTGGTGTGCTCTTATAGAGAAGAATTAGGCTTGATCGTGCCCAGCAATATTCATGTCACTGGAAAAAACAAATTCTCATCATAAAAAATAAAATGATGTTTGGTTTGTATATTAGCCTTTTGGTATGTGAATCTTATTAGTATGAGTCAGTCCCTGAAAACCTAATGTCTTCTTAGAGTCCTGGGAAAAGAATTTCTGGTTTCCCAATGCTGAATACCTGTCTACACGACGATGATCCTACAGCAGGCTCCATTTGGAAGCCTTGTTTGGAGGGTGGTTGGAATCATGGAATATCAACATGTCTTTTCTGACTGCTACATGGTTGCATTCTTCTTGACCTAGGCAGAGGCTATCTCTGATGTGACTTATCTGTAGTTACATGTCTAAGTTGCAAGGTATGAAAAGGTAAATAACAGAAATTATATCCTGGAAAGTGGATGTGGGCTATTAAAATTAGGCTATCAATCAAGGGATTCAGTGAGTGTTAAGAGGACTAGAGCTGGACATTTTTGTTTTAGTTATCATATAATCCAATAGAGACAAAAATCAACTTACAAATAATTGAGCATATTTTGATTGCAAGGACATTGTAGTCAGGATAGGTTAGGCTTATGCTGTGCTAACGATTCCCAAATTTCAGTGGCTTAACAAGGTAAAACTTATTCCAGCTTTCACAGAGTCTGCTTGAGTCAGTGGGACATGTGGATGGAAGGAAGGTTCTGCTCCACTTGCTCACTCAGGAACCCAGGCTGATGAAGGCTCCACCACCTGGAATGTCAACAATCGTTGCAACAAGGAAAAAGAGAAACTGGAGAATCATGTTGGGCTTTTCAAACATTATTTCCTCTAACATTTTATTAGCTAGAATATTAGTCATACAGCTCACCTATTTCAAGGGGTTTGGGAATGTAGTCCTCTGTGTGCCCATCACAGGCATGCCACAGAGCGTGGGTAAGCAAGGGGAGCAGATGTGACTGGCAATAGAAGAGTGAGGGAAGAGTACTAGTTTGAGAAAGAGGAAGGACAGCATGTCTGTTTCCTAATAGTTCGCCTAGTTATCTGTTATCCCAAAGTTCTGCCACTTAAATAGATAAAAAAAATTCTCTTATTTAATATTCGATTAAAACAAGCCAAGGAGCTGCCACCCAGAGCCATTTATATCCAATTATTTCATAAATGCAGAGTAAGTTCTCTCCTATGACTCTCTCTCTACCATTCTAAGAGCAAAATTCCTAAAAGCATCCTGTAGGAAGAAAGGTGGGGGTGTAATATACTCAGACCCCTTCCCTTTGTTGTTAAATCTCTTGAGTTTAGAGACACCACTTAACCATGGTTATTTTTCTTAAATAACCACGGTTATTTAAGAAAAATAGCATACCCAAGTAACTTTAATTGTCCTAGTCTCCTGCCTTAACTGACAACATACATACTCCCTAAGCCCACATGACAAATAAGGACATCAGAGGATGAGGGGGTCAGGAGAGGAGAAGCAGCAGTGCAGCAGTGCAGAGTGATCCAGAGATGACATGCTAGTGGGTGTCCTCGAGACTTCAGCAAACCACTGGAAAGTTCAGTTAACTCAGGTTCATTTGAAGAGGTTAACATGAGATGAACAGAGAAGAAACTGTTGGGGACAGAGAGCTCTTCAGTCCCTTACATTTTGGGGGTGAGAATAGAATTCACTAATGGTTTGTGGTACCCATGGATTCAATCACATTTTGCTGTGATGCAAACCTGACAAAATCTTGGCCAACAGGGGAGGGGGCTCTGGAGTGAGAATCACCTGTCAGTGTTGTCCCCATCAGGCCAAACTGGCTGTGCCCTTGTGCCCTCACCACTCTCAGTCACTGCCTGTGGACTGCCTTAGGAAGGGCAGGACATCATGCAAGCACTCCTTGCAGGTAAGCATCAACTCAGTCCTCAGAAGGGGTATAGACATCACATCTCCATGTCTACCACAAGCTTTTTGCCCATAACACTCTCTTTGCTTTGATTTTCACCTTGAGAAGAACTCCAGAGATCTTGTCATACTGTAAAGTTAGACTGTCTGGAAACACCAGCAAATATATCTGGCTTGGATGGAAAGTCTGGAGTGTAATCAGCTTTCCTGGTGACCCATTTACCACTCCCCACCACCTGCCCTGCATCACTGGTTAGCTACTAAGCGGATTTTCTTCCCTGAGGCCTTTTGTAGGGAATACTATACATCATGAGTCTTAGGGGAACTCATGGAATTTAGTATTCATTAGGAAGTACCCCAAGTAATAGGGAAGTAGACTTTGCTGCTGTTCATGCGTCTGATGGTTTGGGAGATTGAAATTTATTGGACACCTACTGTATATTAGGTACTTTATTTTACATAATCTCAAAATTACCTAGAAACACTATGAAGTAGTTATCAATTCATCACTTTGCATAGGAGAAATTGATGTTCATAGAGGTTAAATACTTTCCAAAGATCTCAAGACCAGGAAGCATAAGCTAGAGAGAAGATCCCATGGGACAGGGTCTATAATAGTTTGGCTCACCACTGCATTTCTTGTATCTAGTAAATGTGCGTCTTAGAGCAGAGGACCAATAAACTTCTGCTGAATGAGTTATGGGTGGCAGAGTAAGTATCCCAAAATCATATACATGTCACTTTCAAAATGTAAACCTTTCATTTTTATCATGTGAAATACAGAGCATTCAGGACAAGTTGTGAGGTTGAGGATAAGAAGTCTGTTTTTGTTTAATGAGAAAACAGAGTCTTGTGGTTTAACTTCTGCACCGTGATGCTTCTCTGACTGTGGTCATCCAAGGGGCAGATGCAGCTGTCTTCATGCAGTAGAGGCACGATTCTACCACACGAGGTGTTGGGAGAACAGTTCATAGGAGTGGTCACAGAATTACTGTCTTCCATCATCTGCATTCACTTTTAGAGAATGGTTGGAAATTCTAGGTTTCAGGAGCCAATTGTGATCAATGAAGTATTAGGTGGATTTTTGGCCAAGTCATCTGAACTATGGTGCTCAGAATAGCATTACCTGCTTGTTTCTCAGGTCTTTTTGTAAGAAACTGAGGGAAGGCAGTATCAGGGCTGAACTGGACATCTGGCTTAGAGTTTGCTTTCCAAATACAAGAACCATACAAAAGGTGGATTTTCTGACTTCAGTTAAGAGACAAAGCTTCCTCTTCATGGGTTCTTAGTAAGCTTGTGATCTGAGCCATAACAAAGCTTAGAGTGTCCAGGGCTTTTCCTCTGCTGTGCTGACCTACATTCCCATGGATTACCAATAATAAGATTTGCCACTCAGAAGCTGGGACGATACTTATTCAAAATTCCCAAGGCAGTTTCTTACAGAGGAATATGGCTTCAGTTTCTCACTATTTCCTGCTAGTTCTGGTCTTTCTGGACTCACATGCAGCTCAGCCATCCTGTCTGCCAGGATGTACCTGCTCAGAGGAGAGTTTTGGCAGGTGCGCTGTGCTGACAAGATGCCAGAGGGTGGTGGAGGTGGGCTTACTTTGTGGATGATTTGGAGTGGAGTCAGGCCTAGAAAAACCTCTATAAGACTAATTCTAGTTGGTGCTGAAATTTGGTGAACTGTGCACTTTTACCCAAGTGGGTCGAACACTTTTATTTCAAGTGAATAATACTTTTTTCTTCTATTTCATATGTCTAATGCCAGGATAAACCTGATCCCACTTCCCAGTTCCCTATGCTCATCTTAAAGTGTTTCTGGTTTCTTGTACAGGACTCTGCAGTGCATGTCCATCTCTTTGGGAAAGATCCCAGGGAACCTTCCAGAAGAGTTCAAGCGAGTGAGAATTGAACATTCATCCTTATTTGAATTGTCCCGGAAGTCTTTCATCAACATGAGCACCTTGGAATACCTTTGGCTCAATTTTAACAATGTCACTGTTATCCACCTAGGAGCTCTGGAGCACCTGTCAGAACTGAAAGAGCTGAGACTGGAGGGGAACAGACTCCGTTCAGTACCGTGGACAGCGTTCCATGCCACCCCACTCCTGAGGGTCTTGGATCTCAAACACAACAGGATTGACGTACTCCCTGAGCTGGCTCTTCAATTCTTGGTCAATCTGACCTACCTTGACCTATCCTCCAATAGGCTTACAGTTGTATCCAAGACCGTCTTCTTGAACTGGCCAGCCTACCAGAAACACCAGCAGCCTAGCCATGGGGCCAGTATTCTGACTGGCATGGTGCTGGCACTGCACAACAACCCCTGGCTATGTGACTGTCGCTTAAGGGGACTTGTTGAGTTTGTAAAGTCCATCAGCCTCCCAGTCATCCTGGTGAATCCCTATCTGATGTGCCAAGGCCCTCTCTCCAAGGCGGGGCAATTTTTTCATAAAATTGAGCTCAGTGCTTGTGTGAAGCCCCAGATCTCAACCCCCAGTGCCAATGTCACCATCCAGGTGGGACAGAATGTAACCCTGCGCTGCCTGGCACAGGCCAGCCCCTCGCCAATCATTGCATGGACATATCCCATGAGTCTATGGAGGGAATTTGATGGTAAGCCACATGTACCCTCTTATCATATCTGGGAGAATGAGGAGGTCTGTAGCAGCCCTGTCCTCAATAGAGAGGTTCTAAACTGGGTCAATCATGAAGGAAGTGTGCAGGTAAGATTGGGACAGGTCTGAGTTACACCCACCATGACAGAAAAGGTTCCAAGATAGTGTTCACTATCAATGCATTATTTTAAATGGTTGCATATGGCTCTCTGTGATATATGTGTGTGTGTGTGTGTGTGTGTGTGTGTGTGTGTGTGTGTGTGTGTGAGTTGACTTAACATATGGTATAAATATTAGACAATGTATATGAACAAATATATTTTGAGGGCCTTTTAGATGCAAAACACTATACTGTGTATTTTTAAATCATAGAGTTTTTGACTAGAATCGATTCTAGAGATTATCTATTACTTACATCTTAAACTTGTCTGAGCAGACTCACCTAGGGTACTAGTTTGAAATAAGATTTCAAGACCCCTGACCTGGAGATTTGGATTCAGTGAGTCTAGGGGAAGGCCTAAGAATATATATTTTAATATGTCTTCCCCGATGCCCCATCCCTTACCACCCAGCTATTTCTTCCACCAGGCAAGGTTGAGAAGTCATAGATAATGAATTTTATACACTTCTCACCACTTTGTTGATCTGACCTTACTGGCTTGAACTTGTAATACTAGGACTCAGGGAGCGATGGGCCCTTGAGCCCCACAACTGGATTCAAACCTGCCTCTCATTTTCTGGAGCTCTGTGCTTACTCTGCTTTTAAACCTAAGCCGGAATCACCTTCAATGCCACCTGGGGTGTGGGGCGTGTCACAAAGCCAGTGATGGCCTCCCGAAGGGTATCTTGAAGCTGTCTAGACTACAACTAAAAAGATAATATCTAAGTAAAATTTGAGAAATGCAGTCAGTCACCCAGATATTTGTTACACATAGTGACAAACCTCTGGCTGATTCAAAAATACTGAATTAACTGAAATTTTGACTTTTTCCTATCATTTTGATCACATCTTGTTGGCTTGAGGTGAAATACTCATGGAAGAGAAATATAGGATTTATTGTCGTGGCCTTTTTGAGAACAGTGAAGCGCATCTGGGCGTTACCTTTTGTGATGCTCTATGAGCAGGCTCCTGGGCACCATGTTCTATCTATTCTGTCAGTAATAGTAACAGCTAATACTTATGGAGCACTTACTGTCAAAAACTTACGGCATGAGTGTTGTTATCATCCCGTTTTATTGTTGAGGAAATTGAGACCAAGAGAATCTAAGCAACTTGCCCAATACCATATACCTAGTGAGGGAGAGAACCCAGGCATTTGGCTCCAGGCTCTGAGTCACTTCACATCCTGGAATTAAGAGGGCACTATTTGAGGCTCACAATGTTGCATAGTCCCACAATTGCGAGAGATCTCCCAGAAACCACAGTGTTAGCTCAGCAAGGCTAAGGTAGTTTGGTGGGAACAGCTAATTAGCTGAGGAACTTCATATACAGAAGAACGAGGTTCCAGATCAATTGTTGTCTTTGACCAACACTCATTATGGGCAACTCCCTATGTGTAAAGCTTGGGTACTTACCTTACAAGGTTGCTGAGAGGCAAACACCTGACACCAAATATATGCTTAATAAATGGTAACCACCACCTTTTAACAACAAAAAATATATATATTGGCAGTACTGGACACTCCAGATGTCTATCAGAGAAACGCACAGCTATTTTGCTCTCTCTCCACCCAGTATTGACTTCATCTACTGCAGAAGATGCTGCTGTGTCGGAGCTGGTCATACCTGCTGCCCACCTAGTAGACAGAGGTAACTACACCTGTGCAGCTTCCAATTCCATCGGCAGGAGCACCATCATCATCTCACTCCATGTCCAGCCTACATCCCAGTCTCTTTCCTCCCCCTCGGGGGGCAATGCCTACGTTGACCTGCGGGTGGTCAAACAGACAGTGCGAGGGATCCTGCTGGAGTGGTTCGTAATGGCCGACACCTCTGAGCAGAAGTGGTTCACCCTGTACATTGCATCGGATGTAGGCCTCAGGAAGGAGGTGGTCCACATTGGCCCTGGAATCAACACATACGCTGTGGATGACCTCCTTCCGGGCACTAAATACGAAGCATGTCTCAGTCTGGGGGCCCAGCACCCACGCCAGGGCCAGTGTGTGGTCTTTGTGACAGGCAGAGACCGTGGTGGGCTGGATGAAAGGAAGCATCTGCTGCACGTCACAGTGGTCCTGTGTGCAGTGCTGCTCTCAGTGCCTGTGGGTGCCTACGTCTGGGCAGCCCAGGCCCCCTGCCGCTGTAGGCAGTGGTGCCAGCACTGCTGTCCCCACTGCAGGAAAGCCCCCAGGTGCCCCCGTGCAGCCCCACAGCACAGGGATGACTCCTACAGAGACCACACAGCTGTCGGTGAGGATGGCCGGGGGCACAGAGACACTGAGGATGAGGAGATAGAAGGAGACAGAGATAGCGGCTGAACACCCCGGTCCAGAAGGTGGAAGGCTGTGGGCCTCCAACCCCTCAACTGACCCTCTATGGCAACTCAGCTTGGTTTGATCCATTAATTTAACAAGTATTTACTGAGCACCTATTGTGTTCCAGGCACTGAACTTGACACAGTGAACAGGGGGACACAGTTCTTATTTTCATGGAGCTGATGCCAATGGAGCTTTGTCCTGTCCAAGTAATTGTTTTATTAGACTCGGTGCCTGGGAATTAATAACTGTTACTCTTTGCAGATAAATAGCCCTATAACATTTACATGCTTACATGTAACATTTACATATAACAGTTCACATGTGTTATTCTATTAGACAAAGGTAGAATCCTACTCCTTTTTACAGGTGAAGAGACTGAAGCCCAGAAAATTACCACAACTTGCTGAATGTTGCTCATCTAGCAGGTGGTGAAGGCAGCACTCAGAAGAGCTTCTGATTCCATTGTTTCCTCTAAATGTCTGCTTTGCAGGATTCTTGCATCTCCCATTGTTCAGAAAGTGTTATTCTCCCTCTTAATGGCAAACTCCCAATAATCGCATAAGTTTGATGTTCCAAAGAGCTGCCATTTGGAGTCATAAGAGCCTGGTGGGTGGTGTGAGTCTCTGAGTGTGGCTGTCTTTGTCCCTCTGAGCAGTCTTTGGCGCTCCTGACAGCCTAGAGCCATCAGAACCAAGGAACAGGGAATTGGCTGCAGCCCAGGGCCCATGCTCCAGCGACTGTGGAAAGCAGAGTCTCAAGCGCCATACTCAGAAGAAAAGAATCTACATAAAATCATGTGACTCTCTTTATTCTTTTTTTGCAAAGAGGAAGCTATAGAGTCTTCATTCTCATCTAGTTCCATGAGACTGTGAGCTTCAGGCTTATTTTTTTCAGCCCTGTGTCCCTAGCTAAAGTTTCAGTACTGAGCATGACAAACGTTTGCTATACAAATGATATAATCCTTTCCTCTTCCCTTAGCCAACATTCCCTATGAAATCCCAGAGAAATGCTCATTTCCTCTTATCTGGGCTCACATGGAGTAGAGGTGTCCCCATGAACCCCAGAGGCAGCTCACTGTCCCTCTGGGCAGCCCTGCTAGTGGAAGCAGCCTTTCTCTGGATTTAAATCCACATCTGTCTCCCCACAGTTTCTCCCACTGGCAACAGGAAAATTCCCTGAAGGCTGTAAGTATAAGCTGGCCTCCTTGTGTCATCCCCAAAGGTGTTTTCCGCCTCTTTCCCACCGTCCTTACCAATTCCTTCTCATCCTTTTAGGCCTACCTCAAGTATCAAGTCCCTTAATTAGCCTTCCTTGATTTTGCATCCCTGAGGAAAAGAAATAATGAATCCAGCAGGATATGCACTGTTTTCATTGGTTGCAAGCCCTCTGGCACAGAGACCCATCATTCTTGCTGTAGCTACTAGACTGTGTTGATAATCAATGTTGGTTGAAATGAATTTTTAAAATTGAAGACCACTCTCACATTCAAACCAGCTGTTTCCTCATTTCTTCAAGGTGTCATTCACTTTCTTCTGAGCATTAGAAGACAAAAACTTATTTTTATAGAAATTTTCAGTCATACCAAAAGTTTGGAGAATCTGATTCTTCTCCTTCAGTCAGCTTCAATAATTTTTAACATTTTCCAATCTTATTTCATCTAGTTCATGCTCTTAACATTTAAAAAAATACTGGAGTATTTAAAGGCGAATACAAATGCCTACAGTTTACTTGTGACTATTTTAGCTTTATCTCTAACAGATGCAGAAGTTTTAAAAGACAACACCATTACCACACCTAAGAACATATATTTTTAAATTATACGGTTATATATGTACAAACTGCACATCCATACATGTATGTGATGTAGCAGAATTTGTTCCTGAGAAATTTCCCACTATGAATTTTGAAGAAAAGTGGTCAGAGCAAGGCAAGCACTTCGATTGGCCTCTGTGTGCTTCCCTCTATAGGATCAAGTCCCATGCACAGGTCTTGTGGTGTCATGAAGTGTCCTGGGGCCACCAGGAGGCAGGAGTGGACATTCTGGCCTGCACTTCTGGCAAACAAAGCTTCATGGTGGATGGGGAAAGAAGGGACAGGAGGAGGGAGGGGGGTGTGGAAGAACCTGCGGTGGAAGAGTGAGAGTCAGGAGCGTGTCAGTGTTCAGATGCTCCTGTGAGCATGGAAATTTAGGGAGAGGGAACAGGTCCCCAAGGATTTCTGGGAATCTGATCCTTTAATACCCTTAGACTGCCCCTTAAAAATCCCAGAGTAAAGATGCACATTACTCAGCTTGACTAGGCAATACGATAGTAGGGAGAAGAGCATAGACTCTGGAGCCCAGTTTCTTGAACTTAAATGTTGGATTTGCTTCTCATTGGCTTTGGAATATCAGGCAAGTTACTCTATGTTTCTGTGCCTTAATTTCCTCATCTGTAAAATAGGGATAAGGATGAGTACCTACCTCATACGGTTGTCTGAATGATTATATGAGGTTTTACATATATAGCTCTCAGAACAATGCCTGGCACATAGTAAGCCCTCTGCAAATGTCAACCCAATAAATGCTCTCACCATTTACAATGTCCATGCCAGTTTGTGCTTTTCTTTTTGTTTGTTTGGTGGTTTGAATGTGACTCAGCATACAGAGTGGGCCATTTGGAACATGAGATCTTATCAGGATCGTATGTGTTTGTATGTATAAATATTCATGTAATGACATAATATCTATGCTAAGATCCTCCACATGTTCTGTTCAATTAATGTCTAAAAGATGCTGTAGTTTTAGACTCAGTTGTCATACTATTGGGAAGCTTATCTATTTGGAGTTTTGACCCTGCAATTTTAAAGCAAGTGCCTTTGATTCAGGAGACATTTGTAAGCAGAGCAACTTGCTTTTAGAATGAAGCCATTGCTAGTCCCAGGCCTCTGCTATTAGCATCCTGAGGGAGGAATTGTGTCCTTTTTCTCTTTTCTTCTTCTGGCTGATGAAAGTTAGCACCAAGAAGAGGGACTGTCACTGGTGATATACTAAAACAATGTGCTAGAGGAATGATTGAAGGAATGATTGAGGAAATTATTGGTTAATGAATAAATAACTAGAACGTATTCAGCCATAGAGATGCTGTTGCACAATTTCACAGGGTCATGTAGATGTCCCCAACATCACCAACCTGTTGCTGCAAAGTGTGGTCACTTACCGAATTGATCAAATTACTGTCACTTAAGCCACCACCACCTCATTCTGGAAACCAGTCCCTTCAGAGCCTCCCCCACCACCAGGTTATATCTGTGAATCTCCTGAGGGGTCTTCCCTGTGTCCACATGCCAGTCTGGCAGCCTTAGTCCTCATGTGGCATCTTCCCCACTCGCCCAGTCCACCCTCCTGTGGCCAAGGCCCTTGAAGACTATCATCAAAGCCTCACTGCAGCCGACAGATGCCAACATCCATGCTAGGTGGGCTGACCCTGGATTCTCTCAAAGCTTCCGGTCCTCAGAGTGACCAAGTTCCTGAAGTCCTTAGAGAAGCAGGAGACTCTGGCTCCTCCCTAGGTTTTGCCACACTTTGCAGCTGTGCTCTGAAGGACAGCTGTTTAGTAGAGTCCCACAGGTTTTCTTAGGGAGTGGCTCCTCAGTTCCTAACTCCTTCAGAGTGTAGATGCTTAAACACAGGCTGCAGGGCTTGAAAGGTCATAGATGCTATGGTGCCTGCCCCACTCTCCTCCACTTGCCTCTAGTCCACTCTCCTCTCTTCTCAGGTACAAAGGAAAGGCTCCCAGTCCTAACAGTGAGTGGAAATGTGCTAGAGATAAGGATGCATAGAGGGGGTCCTCTTCTCCAGGATGTGGTACTCTACCATGTGGACCATCAAATGGCCTCTTGTACAACTAAGAATAGGAACTGTCTCCTGCGCTTGTGTTACAGACACAAAGCTGGTGGCAGGTGCGTTACATAGATTAGCTCTTGCATCCTCCTAACAACAATTCTTTGTATCGTGTATTGATGAGGAAAGTGAAGCTCAGGGAGGTTTCATCTCTTGCCCAAAGTCACACATAAGTGGCAGAACCAGAGTTCAGACCCAGGGCTTTCAGACTGTAAAGTACTACATTATTTCATATAATTAGAAAGTCTGGGCAGCCACTGAGCAGAGGACCCAACAATACATAATCAACACAGCATCCCATGAAATGATTACAACTGTCTGCTCCAAGGACACATTTTCCACTCCTCAGTCATCTTGGCCACCCCTCCCTGGACTCCTTCCTACCCCAGCAGAAGTGACAGCTGTCAGAATGTCTGTAACGATCTTTGCACATGAAGGTACAATGACGATCACGTCACGACCACTGCCTCCTGCAGAGCGAGCATAGGGTAGCAGGCCCACCAACTGCAAAAGCCTAGAACAAACCCCTGAAGGTGAACAGGCGCTCACTGTGCTCACGAACTTGGATGTGAAGATCACCTTCCCATCGGATGCCAACAAGCCTGGCCCCCTTCTCTGAACTCCCTGTGCCCCAGGGCACTTTCTACCTCCTATTTGAAGACACACCCCCTCTGCACCCTGCTTCCCATCTGCTCCTCTGAGACAGGGATCATTCCTGTGCATTTTCAAAACGTAATGGCTAAAAGCTCCGTGGTGATCACTGCCAAGTTCACTGAAGAGCCATGGGTTTCATGCTTTCCGCACTCTGCATCTTTAACTACAGCCTTCTTGTCAGTTGGCTTTCTAGGGAAGTACTCCAGCCAGCTATTTGTGACTTATCTTTGCTGAAAAGACTCAAGTAAATAGTCCAGGTCCAGCCTCTTCACTTGGTGGGGTTTTTGTTTTTTTTCTTCCTAGAAATAGAGAAGCAGTGGTTCCTTCCACCTCCCTCCATTCTTTCACCCAGCATTGTGCAACGGTGTGCTTTTGTATTCTTTCTGCCCTTTGAAACTTTGCTCTTCTCATCCCTGAGCTGGGCGACTTTGCTACACACTCTTCCAATTAGTCAGGCCCCTTTCCACTTACCCGGGCGTCTGGTTTGCCCTTGAACTCAGTATTAAGCTCTGGGGTTAGCCAGCATGGATATCTTGCTACCTTCCTGCTGTCTTCTTGCATACCCATAGTGATGACCACACCCGTGTACGCACATGCACGCATGTGCACACACACAAAAAAATCTGAACTCAGTCAAAGGATAAAACACAAACTGTTCTGCAGATTTCTTTGAGTCATCTGTTACTTCATCTTTCCATGGGTCTAAAGCTCTAGTCTTAGGGCACAGGAGGAGGAGACTCTTCCCAGTCTGTCTCCCAGCCCCTTACCCTGAGGCCTAACCTTGTGCCAGCTTGTAGCCCAGGCCCTGCCCAGTGTGACTGGGCAGGCAGTTCCTTGGCCCGCACCATTCCCTAAGGCAGTGAAAACAGCCTGGCCTCATTCCCACAGGCTGGGAGTCTCCTCCAATGCCAAACCCATGTGCTGGTCCCCTATGCTCGGTGGTGCCCTCCTGCTCTTTCTCAGTACGGCTCTGCTGACAACTAAGCACCACACTTCCCGGTGTAAGAGTTGCCCACATGCTCAGTGTCGAGATTGGCTCTGCCTTGCTTCGAGTTCCCAGGCTTTTCCAGGAGCCTCCCTCGCTCCCGGGGCCGGAATGCTGGCCTCAGCTTCCAGCCCAGGCCTTCATGGTCACTGTCCTCAGAGACAACACTGCTTCCTAGGTTTCCATGCCTACTCCAGGCTTCCCAGTTCTTGCCCTCACTGGGCTGGGCTGGGCTAATTAGTTCTAGCTCCAGAACCCATTCCTCCCCAAGCAGCCCTGCCAGGGCTTGTCTTCCTCGGGAGGAAAGCCCAGCCCAGGCTCACAATGTGCCACGTTCAGGCAAACGTGCTTCTCTTAGAGGTGTCCGCATGGCAATTTGGACAAAATTTTGCAGCCTCCTACGGAGTCAGATGTGGTGGTCAAGGGACTCATCTACCCACCAAAGGAGCCAGGAGGCCAGCTGAGCTTGACTGTGTGTCAGGAACACCGGTCTGTACCAGTCAACTAACAGGAATATTAGCAGGGAGCAGGAGACAGCTTGGCTGTTAACAGATTTTATTTACCATTTACAAAAGAAGATGATTGCATGCAGATTGGGAGGATGCTATACTCCCTGTGGAGGGCAGTCTTGACAGAGCAGCCCTCTCCTGAAACATGGACTGAAACATGGACTGCAAAGGACCTGTTTGCTCAGTCCAGGCCCACTTCTTAATACTCAATACTTTCTGGGTCGGGGACTGCCGAACTCTCGTCAGGAGCCGACACACCGGCACATCTGAGTAACACCTGGAAGCACAGATCTGGAATCAAGAAAACCAGATATGCATATCACTGTTTAGATAAGATCACTGATGTATTCTAGTGGGGTTACTAGTGAGCAGCGTGAAATGCAAAGAACTGTTATACTTGTCTCCCTGTGTTCATGTCTAGATTTCTTTACAGCAGGTTTCCTTAAAGTCAAACAGGACCTCTTTGTATAAACCACAGAGGCCTGCATGTGTTCTCTTCTGGGGGACGTGGTCATAAGCTCTCAAGGTGGGCCCCAGCTAGAAGATTCAGGTCCCTGCCACCAGGCAATCGTTCCTCTCTTGGGAACTCATTTTTGTCATCTTGGCAATAGGAGGCTCGGACTGGACGTGCTGCCCAGCTCTGATCCCCTCTGATGGCTGCCCAGGGGCTCTGGTGGTGGTGGTGGTGGTGGTGGCAGGGCAGGGGGGCAGGGTAGAAGGGAAGTGTGTGAATCAGGGCAATGGCATAGTCCAGCTCTGACTGCTGTGGATAAGAGGCAGCACCCTAACTTCCTAGGGTGCTTGGTAGAGTCGCTGAAAGAGTTGCACCCCAGAGAACTGGCCCGCAGAAAAATACTTCACATGTGTGCTGCTCTGCACTCAGTGAAAGTCTTGTCACCACTACTTATTTCCTTCTTCACCCTAGACCTATGGGTGAGGTCGACAGGACTTACTTTCTTCAACACAAGGAAGAGAATGATCAGGGAGTTTAAACAGCTTCCCCAAGGTTACACCATGTAAGCAGGGGAGCTGTTTAAAAACGGAGGTCTCCCCACTCCCCAGAACTCAGCCCTGACATCCTTCTAATGCCCGCACTGTCTCTTCACAGACTTCTCGTGGGGCAGCTCCTTAGAAGGGACTGGAAGCGGTTCCCGATGCCTATAAGGCCACCACTGTGGCTCCAGTTTGGACATTTCCAGGCCCAGGGCAGCCCTGGCTGGGGCATCTTCCCTCACTCTTGCAAAGCCTGTCTTGCCCCTCTGTGTCCATGGTCCCCGTGGGCATAGCAGGGACCCCACAGTCTCTGCCCGAACACCATCTCCCAACTCCCTAGTGGCTTTCAGGCACAGTCCTGCAGGAAGCGTATTTTCAGCGCATCTTGGTCCTTTCTTGCCACATTTGCTCTCCCTCAGCCTGCAAGGTTTGCTGACTTCCAACTTTAGCCAGCACTCAACCTCCTTTTTTCTACTCCTGCTCTTAGCTGGAGGCTTCAGGAGCCAGGATCTAGTTGGCCTTGTAACAGGTGGCCAGGCACCTGCTCCTTGACAAAGGATGCTGAGGCCCCAGGAGGACCCAAGGGACTGTGAGATCTGGGATTGGTGAGTAGAAGACACACAGAGCCGGCTCTATGTCCATGCAGAATGGGGAGCATCGTAGCTGTGCCAAGGTTCTGGGTGATGGGGAAATGTCTGTCAATTGCAGCCAGAACCAGTGGAACCCCTTGCCTAAGGTGCTGTCCAGAGCTCTGGATACGGGGGTTATATCATTCCACAAAAGGGGGGTGACCTGAAGGAGCAGAGGGGGGAACATGGGATGAGGAAGAGAGGGGCTATGGGACACATTCTAGAAGTAAGCCTTACTAGCTACATTGTTCTTCTCAAACTTTTGCCTGAGCTCAGACACCAGAGCTGACTGCATGGGGCTTCCCAAGGCCTTGGGTTTGGGTAAATGTTGGGGCTGAGGAGGGGTGAGTGAGCCAGAGACTGTAGGCACAGTCCAGGGGGCTGTGGCTGTGCTGGGCACCATTCCGGGTGGTGGAGGGGGAGCTGGGGCTCTGGGAGGCGGGGGGCTTCCTTGGCTGTGGTTGTTGCAGTTCTCATTGGGAGCATCCTCTTGGAGCACAAACTTGGCAGCGGCCTTGGTCCTGTTGAACTTGAGCCACTCGATGCGGACAGTGCTGGGTGCAGGGCTGGGCCGCTTGCGGAGCACGCGGCGCACTGGCAGGACCTTGTTGGACTTTCTGTTGCGCCAGAAGGTGGCGGTGGAGACGAGGACGGTTATGGCCACGATGATGGCCATGATGCCAGCCAGCACACCCACAGCCTTCATGGGGTTGTCTTTGGTCTGCATCAAGAAGGCATCCATGGGGCTTCGGGACAGCATCTGGAAGAGAGAGCCACCCCTGCATTCAGCAGCTCCTGCCTGGTCCCTGGAGGACAGAGCAAGGGGTGTGAGGTGCCTTAAGCCTGATAGTTTTCACTTTCTGGCATCAGGCATCCCTTAATTTGTTAAGCACTACGGGCTTCATTCCAGAAAAATGCACACAGAGAACACAAGGGATGCAACTCACCAGGAAAAAACTCACAGAGAGAGAGCGGGATGCAAACGCCCTCTTTCTGATGAAGACCTCCTGCATTAGCTGGACTCTTATTCTCCAGAGAGTAGGCTATCTCATGCCTTTGATTAGGAGGGGCCGCATCTGCCCAAATGTATCAGGAACCCCTGAGTGATGACTTTCTGCCTGACACTGAGCTGAAAACTACACATAATGTGAAGGAGGCATTGCTATTCCCATTTTACTGGAAGGGAAGTAGATGCTTAGCAAAGCCCAAAGTCACCCTGTTAATAAATGTTTAAACTAGGATTTCAAAGCCTGTATATTTGACAGCACAGGAGGCTTTGTTACTAGCGCTGTGTCTTCTGGAAAAAGGCTGGATGGAGATGGTCTTTCTCCCTCTGGCCATGTTGCAGCGAGACCAGAGGTGGCCCTCTGACCCTCTTCCCAACCCCAGCTCCATACCCACCTCAGTGTCTGTGATGTCAATCTTGAGTGAGGCCGTGGTGCTGAAGGATGGGGAGCCACGGTCCTTGGCCTGCACCTCCAGGGACCACGTGTAGACCCCGCTGGGCGTGATATTGTGCAAGGCTTCCAGGGAGCGGATGGAGTTCTTGAGCCGGATCTCCCCCGTGTGTGCATTGATGTCGAACACGTTGGCCGGCTCCACGCGGATGATGGAATAGTCCACCAGGTTGTTGGGCTCCTCTGCGTCCTGGTCTGTGGCCTGTGCACCGGGAGGGACAGACCTCGCTGGGCTTCTGGCACAGTACTATGTACCCTGGTTAAACCAACATATCAAATGGGGTTTCTGGGTTGATGGGAATGGTTCTGGTCCTACTGAGTGGACTGGCGTTGGAAGAGGAATTAAATGTGTGCTCTATGAACCAGGCTCTATGCCAGGCCCTCTGGGAGTTATGCCATTCCCTTCTCAGAACAATCGAGGCATTAGATATTGTTGAAAAACAAAAGCTTGGATCCTAAGTGACTTGTCTAAGGATAGATAGGTAGAAGGAGGGGAGCTGGGATTCAAAGTCAAATCTGTAGGGTTTCAGAGTCCATGTTTTTCCACATTGGGAAGACAGCGTAGTATAGTGGGAAAAGCATTGCTTTGAAAGCAAGCCAACCAGCTATGTGAACTAAAGTAAACTAACAACCTATCAGAGTCTCAAATTTTTGTTTTGCAAAGTGGCAATCACCTTTTCTTTTCAGAGATTATTTCTGGGTTGAGGTGGGAATGGGGTATATAAATATCTTTAAAACTCTGGCTCAGAGTAAGAATGCAATACATTTTAAAATAAATTCTTATGCCACAATGTTTCTTATAGTAGCTGCTAGAAGAAGGCTTTTAGGGGAGCGTAGCTGCCTTGGAAGCCCACCTCAATTTTCACTGAGGTCCCCAGCACCATCGTCTTCTCTTGGATGCTCTTTCCAAACTTGGGGTAGTGGTCGTTGACATCCAGCAGAGTGACGAACACCTCAGCCAGGCTGTACCTGCCCTCCATGTCCTCCGCCTTCACGTAGAAGTTGTACCTCGCAGTGGCCTCTGCGTCCAGGCTGGCCCAGGGCTGGGTGTAGACCATCCCAGTGGATGGGTGGATGAGGAAGCTGCCGGGCACAGAGAGCGCAGACAGGGGAGTGCACAAGGACATGCCCAGGCACACGCACACGCGGACGTACACGTGCCTGCAGTGCTGAGCTGCCTCAGGAAGTGGCAGCAATGCCTTCTGTAGCTCCTCTAAGATGTCCCACCTGCCCCTCTCCCCATCCCTGCAGTCTGACTGAGGGAGCCAGGTCCACCCATCTACTCATCCATCTATCAACATTGAACTTAACAATCCAAGTCACAGCCCTTCCCTCCTCCCCAGGTCTGCCCCTCTGTAGCCCAGCACTGCTTGCCTGGCTCCTGAGGTTATGGGTCCTAACTCCAGGCCATCATGCTGACCCTTCGGCTCTCAGACCCCAGCATCTCACCGAGTGTGTCCCCAATACTTCTGCCTCAGGCTCTGCTTCCTTCCACTCCTCGCCCCCATGCTTGGCTCCCTGACCTAGGTCTTGTCCTTTCTAGGTTCCTCCTGCCTTTGGCACAGACCCCATCCACTCTCAGCCTCAGACCTTCATATTCCTTGGCCTAGGCCCTGTCTGAGATTCTGCATCTACTTACAGGTCTGCCCCGGATCCATAGATGGAGTATTTGACTTCACCCCAGGGACCTGTGTCCGGATCCACAGCCTGGAAGAGAGAAAGCTCCCAGTGGCCGCTGCCCCTTTGTCTGGATATGTGGGCAGCTCATGTGTCTGAGGGGTGTTTTCAAATGGTGAAACAAGGGATTTGGGAGGTTGCCCAACTGAGGAGACTGATCTGGGGGCCTGCCCTGGAGCCCTAGTTTTCTGCCCAGGAGGCTCAAGTGTTGGAGCAACACTGGATCTGGAACTCATGTATTCCTCCTTTGTAAATGAGGAAGGAAAAGGAGGTAAGTCCTGTGCGCTGAGTTTGGGGTTCACACTTATGTCCTCCTTGTAGTCCAAGAGGTGCTGCTATCCCCATTGTACAGAAGAAAAAAGTAGAGCCTCACAGAGGGCATAGCTCATTCAAGGACACAGCTAATAAGTGTGGGCTTTGCAATTCAGATTGGAGTCCAGGTTTGTCTAACATCGTAAGGTCCCCTTTGCTGGGGTTCCAATTCCACCCTCAGTCCCTGGGCCAGTCCTCAACCCACTGTGACAGCCAACACGTTGGAGCCCCCTGGCACATTCTCAGGGATTCTGGCAATGTAGTATTGGGAGGTGAACTTAGGAACATTGTCGTTGGTGTCCAGGAGCTGGATCACTACATCCGCTGTGGAGCTGAACTTCTCCGGGGTATTCACTTCAATGGCCAGGAGCTGGGGGAGGAAGGAAAGCAGAGGAGTTGTCTGGGTGGCAATAGCCCTGCAGAGGTCCTTCCTACTTCCTTTCTCAGCCCTGGCCCCACGCCCACCTACCTCTTCTTACTCTCAGCTGCTATTCCCACCACCACCTGCAGGGGGCACCTGTAAGGCATTCCATCATTTCTCCCACTGACTTGAAATGCAGCACAGTTCCCAATTGTATTTCCGCCAGTTCCTTTTGTTCCACTCAATTGAATACTCCTTTTTAGTTCCAATTTTAAAATTTATTTTGCTTTATGATATAATTTATTATTTGTTAGCGCAAGTTCCTGCCTAATATTCTTTAAAAAAAAATTTTCCCCCGGATATATATATATATATATATATATATATATATATATATATATATATATAAATGTATATTTTATTAGCTATTCTTCTAGGCTTATTTCTCCAGATAAAAACCACTGTAATGGTGTCAAGTCCTCTCACCACCTCCCGGAAGGAAATTCTAAGTAATACTTAATTGAGGTCGCATTGGATTCTTTATTAATGAGGATTTGCATTTTTAATAGGGTGTTCCTCCTATGCATTTCTTGTCATCTTCATATCTTTTTGTTAAATTTTTGAATTTTTTTATAATTTAGATGCTGCATATGTATTGCTATGGCAAATCCTAAGAATTTTATCTGTTAGTTGATATTGTAAAAGAGAATTTTTTTACATTATTCTCATAACTATTTTTTGTATGTAGGAAAATTATTGGATTTTGTGTATTAGCTTTCTAATGAATCATATTAACTTTGCTGTTTCTAACAGCTTTTCAATTTCTCTTAGACTTTTCTAAGCAAACACTTACATCACCTACACATAATGGTAAAGCTGTCTCTTCCTTTCTAATGTTTCTAATGTCTCTTATTTCCTTTCTTAAAACAGGAATAATGTTACTCCAGGAATAGTGTTAAATAACAGTGGTGATAGCGGGCATCCGTGTGTTGTTCCTGACTTCATGTAATGCTTTTAGAATTTCACTTTTAAGAAGATGCTGGCTATCAGTGTGTATGCGTGTATAATTATAAATAATTTAAATAATATCAATGAAGTATTTTTCCTTTTTATTAATATATATTATTTATATGTTTATGTATAACAGGCATTGTTTATGTGTTTATAATTTTAAATAATCACAAATACAAAGGAGTATTTTTTCATTTTCTGCTAAAGTTTGTATCAGAATAGATGACAGATGTCAAATGTATATGAGAAAAACATCTATCTTGACAATCAAATAGTTTTTCTTTTTCTCCCTATTAACATGGCACATTATATTGGTAGTTTCCCTTTGAACCCTCCTTGTTTTCTTGGAGATAGCTGTAGTGTAGAAGCTGGAGCTGAGAGGCTGTGCGAGCAGTAGGAAAGGGCCTTGTATCACTCTTCTTCTCTCTCCCCTTTTGCTCCCCAAATCAGCAGGAGAGGCAGAGAGACTGAGAAGAAAAGAGTAAGGTCAGGAGGGGCAGGGATGACAAAGGCCCTCTCAGAAATGAATCCAGGGGCTGGGACCCCCATTCAGGGAAGTGCAAAGCATCACCTACCTTGAAGGTTAACACTTTGAACTTTTCAAAGTCAATGGCAGCTGAGTTCTCCACAATGATGGTGACTTGGGCTTCATTCAGGATTGTCTGTGGGACCACCCGGAAGATGCCCCCGGGGCCCACTAGCCGCAGGTTGAATTTGGCATTGGCTCCCTAGGCCATAGAGTTTGGAGAGAAGAAACGGAAAAGATGAATGAGGATAGGAACTCATATAGTCCTGCTAAGCGAGGAGTATTCATATGCCCTTAACCTTGGGAAATAAGTTTTATTACTTCTTTCTGTAGGTGAGGTGATCAAGGATCAGAAAAATTCAGCAAGTTATGAGGACTAGACAAGGGAAAAAAACAGATAGGCCTAGCCCTGTGCTCGGCAGAGGAGGCAACAGGACACATTCACAAATGCCTGTCTGGTGGGTCAGATGCAGAGGTGCTTTTGTTTAACTGGCTTTTACTTTTTAATTGATTGTGAATATCTTTAGGCCAAGCAGATAGTCTTTGATTAGCTACACTCTCACTCTCTCGGTTACACTCCCTTGTTTCATTCATTTTGTGACCCTCCAGGCCGCTGTGACATAAGTGTGAAGGCTGATGCAGACTCAGCTTTGGGACTCTGGCCCCACACAATTTGCAGGAAGGCAGGATGGAGGGCAGGGACACACACCTGGTCTGAGTCATTGACGGTGATCTTGAGTCCCCGCAGGATCTCCCCCTGGGGCGGGTGCTCATACATGGACAGCTCAAACCTGTTCTGGGGCCCACTCTCTCCATAGAACGTAGGTGGATGGTTGTTGAGGTTCACGATCCTGATGGTGACTGGAACGATGGCCTGGGCAGCTGGGCTCCCTGCAGAGCTGACCTCAGTCACCTAGGATCGGGACAAGTGGTTAAGGTTGTGTGACAGGCTGGCTCCAAGATGGCTCCAATGATCCCCACCTCTTGGTATTCATTCTTGAGTAATCCCCTCTCCTTAAATGTGGCCTGGCCTAGTGACTTGCTTCTCACTGAGAAAATGGCAGAGGTGATGAGCTATCACTCAGTGATCAGATTACAAGAGATGATAACTACTGTCTTCTAGCAGACTCTCTCTTGCTGGCTTTGATGAAGCAAACAGCTGTGGTAGAGAGGCCCATGTTTCAAGGAACTAATGGTGACCTCTAACCAACACCTAGCAAGGAACGGGGGCCCTGAGTTCAACCGCCTACAAGTAGCGAAATCCTGCCAATAAGCATGTGAGCTCGGGAGGTGACCCTTCCTGAGTGGAGCCTCCAGTGAGAACACAGTCCAGGCTGACAATTGGGTGGCAGTCACATGAGAGACTGACACTGGGGACCAGATAAGCTGAGCCTGGACTCCTGACCCACAGAAACTGCAAGATACACATGTGTGTTTTTAAAAGCCACTAAGTTTGTGGTAATACGTTACAATAGCCATAGGAAACTAAAACAGTGCAGTCAATAACCCTGTTTAACAGATGAGGCACAGAGGGGTGGGGCAGTCACCTGGAGTCACAGCTCATGAAGAGCAGATGTGTCGATTCTGTAGTCAGTGCTCTCTCTGCCACACCACACTGTTCTCTCCTTGCAGCCAGACATGGTTTCAAACCTTGCTCTACCACATTCTGTCCTTCTATCCACAGGCGAGGGGGAGGCTGCAGGGAGGGGAGGTGTGGGGATGCAGCCAAAGGTAACTAATACAGCCTGCAAAGCCAGGCCCAAGAGCCCATAGGCACCTCAGGAACCACATGGCAAACATCACACAAGCCCCTTCAAGGGCCTCCTTCCCCTGTTCTACTGCTCTGGTCTTACTGATCCTAAAATTTCCCTTTCTGGACCCCACTCTGTCACTCCCTAGCAGCTTCCTAATTCTCCTTTCTCAGAAGCCTCCATCGGCTGTCTTCATTCCCTACTTCCCACTCAATTCTCAGCCTGTCTCCAGCTCAGAGACTTCACACTGACGTCCATGTTGCATGAGGCACTGCGACTCTCTCACCTTCCCTGGTGTTCTATGCTCTTGGCCACTGTGACTGCTCTCTGCAGCTCCCCTCGACCTCTCTGTTCTCTCCTTCACCTGCTCACTCTAAGCTTCGGATGCTCCCATAGCTGTGTTGTTGGCCCACGGCTCCTCTCTCCCCCCCGCCATCCTCTGGGTGATCTCATTCCCACCCATCCTTTTATAGCTACCTGTATGTCTATACTCTCTCCTCTAAATTCTAATCCTGTATACCCAGGTTTGGATCTTTCAACTTGGATATTTCTGAAGCACCCAAATTCATCATGCCTGTCCTCCACTTGCCTCCTTCCCTGTGTTCCCGATGGCATGGTGCCACCCTAGGCTCATCCACCCCTCTCCTTCCCCCACCCCTCACAGCCACTCAATTGCCACATTCTGTGGAATCAGCTCCTTCATAATTTGCAGTTTGTCCATTTCTGCCATGCCGCCTTTCCTCATCCCCATGAGCCCTCTTCATCTATCACCTTGGCTGATGGTGCTGCTTCCTGGCCTCTCGTCCGTTTCCCTCCAAACCCAAGTCAGGAGCAGCACTCTCCAATGCCAAGCTGGGACTGGGCCAGAATCACCTGGGAGCTCAAAACACGCAGAGTCTGGGCTTTACCCCAGCCAGACTGGATCCCCACTTCCAGGGTGGGCTCTAGAAGTCACCGTTTACCATGCTCTCTGAATGTGAGAACCCCACTGGTCTAGTGAGCAGCCTGGGTAAGCTTTCTAACACGACTGTAATCCTGCTCAAAACCTTTCAATGGCTCTTGATTGCTCTGGCGCAAGAGCAGCGATATAATTTTCAGGCCCAGTGAAAAACGAAAATATGGGCTCCTTTGTTAAAAAATCATTAATAACTTCAAGATAGCAAGAGCAGAGCATTAAGCCCAGCGTTAGACTCTTCTAACCAAGATCCTTGTGTGATGGCACAGGTCATATGTCCATGGAGTTGGTCCTGCTCCAGGGGAAAGCCCACCTCTCGTGTTCAGGTCCATTGTTGCTCTGGTCCCAGACTGGCATCCAGCCGTTTCTCTTCTACATGGGGCCCATGGACTCTTTGCTGCAGTCCTACTTGATTCCTCATTGTTTCCCTAGTACACTACGTGCTTTCACCTCCAGCCATGGCTCACAGGCTTTCTTACCTTGGAAAGACAGCACTCCATCCCCACCCCACCAAGGCTCCCCTCCACCAGCCTCCACCTGTCGGGTCCTACCCATGCTCAAGGCATACATGCTTCAGTCCTACCTTCTCCTGCCTCTCACAACTCAGCTTGTGAGTTCATGTCTTCCCCTTGGCAGGGGCTTTGTGTACCTGCTATAGCCTTTACACAGCTACCTGATGTAGGTGCTCCTTGGAGCAACATCTAGCTCCCTCCACAGACTGTGACACCTGGGGAGTAATGGAGGCCGCCTGAAGGCGGGGATGGCCAAGCTGAGGGATGTTACCTGTACGTGCAGCTCATACACCTCTCTCTGGAGCTGGGCAGGGCTCTGTGTGATGGAGATGGTTCCAGAAGTCTCATTAATTTCAAAGGCTCCATCAGTCTCTGTCATAGAAGAGAGATACACCCTGAAGTGCTGACCAGGGCCACAGGAGGGTGTAGGAGAGTTGTGCCAGGTAGGGTGCCATACGCTTCTCATGCATTATCTCACTGAAGTCTCCTCTATAGAATGTAATTCTGTCATCTGTGTCTTGCCAGTGAAGACATTGAGTCTCCGAGGGGCTAAGAAACCATGTCCAAGGTTACACAGTAAGCAGAACTTGGATTTGAACTCATTTCTGTCTGGCTCCCAGATTCTGTAGTACTTTGCTTCTCTCATGTATAGTGTGTGTGTGTGTGTGTGTGTGTGTGTGTGTGTGTGTGTGTGTGTGTGTGTGATAGAAAGAGAAAGTGAGAAAGGAAGAGATATAGATGAAAGGAGAGAGAAGGAGAGGAGAGAAGGAAGGGAGAGCAGAAAAAGAGGAGAGAGGAAGAGGAAAGAGACTGAAGGAGGAGGAGGAGAAGAATGGAGAGGAGAGGGTGTGGGATGGGTGCTTGGTTAATTGGTAACAGATCTGGAGTCTGTGACGCAAACACTGCCTGGGCAATTGCACACAGACCTCTTGTGGCCATCTTTTCAGCATATAGGTCTACACTGCCCTGCTAATTGTGTAAATTGTGTAAAATGGTGTAATTGTGTAAAGGTTTGAAGTGGTGGTTGAGGAGGGAAGGCAGTCGAGGGTCTGCGTGCCTGGCAAAAGGAGCCTGCATGTGATGGTGGGCATGTTTGTTAGCGCATGAGCTGCTAGAGGGGCAGTGTGCACCAGGCGTGTCCCAGGGACAGGGTCAGAGGAGGCGGTGGTGTCTGAGTGAGAGCATATGGACATATGCATGTCTGGGATCAGGCATTGGGTGTTATGGCCCACTGAGGGAGGCCCTGGAGGGGCTAGCTACTGAGGGCTGCAGAGCCCACACCAGGGCCGGCCCCACCTGTGCAGTTGCTGCCCAGTTGTCAAAAGAACACAGACTTAGATTGAAACCCAGTGAACTTTGGATGTCCACTTAGCTTCTCTGAGCCTCAGTTTTCTCATCCATATATAGGGTGAGTGGTAGGGAAATGCCATATCATCATTGTACTTAATTCATTTAATTCAAATATATGTCCTAGGCCAAACACTTAAAATAATTAGGAAAAAAATGGCAATTTAAAGAACAAAAGAAATGTTGCCATCCCTTCTTGTCAATGAGCATATGCCCAGGATAAAGGGAACATAATCTGTGCCCCCATTTGTTCTTAGTTCCCAATGCTTCTCTCCCTGTCACTGGACATAATGACAAGCGGAGGCCAGAGGACATATCCACGGAGACTTCTTATGTGGTGGAGGGTCCAGTCTCTCCTCTCCATATATTTTGTGCTTCTCACCCTATAGATGAGGGACCCGGGGTGCAGAGAGACTAGGGAATCTCGTTCTGGTTGCCTGCAGCGTCAGAGCTGCTGCCCAGTATGTCTTGTCCCCAAAGCTGCCCCAGACTTACCGCTCATGAGGCTGTAGAGAATGTGGTTGGGTTTGCCCCGATCTCCATCCATGGCAGCCACTGTCAGTACCTCCGAGCCCTTGGGGGAACAGGAGCAGTGGCTTGAGGCTCATGGGCGATCCCAGGGCTCTCCCTTCCCAAGACACTGTCCCCACCACAAAGGGAAGGTGCTGTCCCACCCGACCCCTGCTCTATGGGAGCTCAAAGCACCCACTGGCCTCCAGGTGACCCTCTTCCACAAGGGTCAGCACGTGGGCTGCCCAGGGGCTCTCAGGCTTCGCTCCTCGCACGCACACTGCCTCCTTTCCCACACACCACACTCAGCCCTCCTCTACTCTCCCCACCCTCCAGCTTCACCCCCTCTGCCTCAGCCATTTTTTGCCTTCTGAGGTGTGCAGAGGGAGAGGTGAGAGGCTGGTGGGAGAGGGGCCGGCACAGAGCGGGTGCAACAGAAAGTCCAGGAACCAGGATTTTATCCTGTGGTGCTGGAGTGCGGTTCGAAGGGTTGGCACAGGGGTACCACAACTAGACAAGTCTGGCGGGACCCTGGCCTGCCACCCCCTGCTAAGCTCCGTCCTCAGGTCCTTCTCCCTGCCCTGCCCATATTCATGGCTGCTTCCTGACTGCCCGCGTGCTGCCCTCTCTCCCCTCGGCACCTCTGTCCACCCTTAGCTCCTCAGCAGGACAGTGCTGGCCTCCCCCTGCTCCGTCCTGCAGCCCCACCAGGACACCCTGGCATTTCTCTCCCTTGCTCTGTGCTCATCTCCACCACTCAGCTGCTGGCTTCTGGTAAGGTGGTATTTTAGCTTGGGCCCAGCCTGTGAATGGTCCTCAGTAAGTGCTTTTCATTGTTTCATGAAGTCAGGAATAATCATAGCCAGGAAGAGAACAATGGAACTGCAATTCAATTCCAAAGGGAGTTCTTGAGCCATGGCCTTGTGAAGTCTGGCTCTGGCCAAGTCTCACTCCGCAGCGAGCTCATGGTCTGGCTAGGGTGTCCTTTAAATACAGGGGTGCATACCATGGAGGGGTGTACCAAGTGTGGGAGAGATGGGAGCTCTCATCTCAACCAGTGATGTCAGGGGAAGTGGTGCCTGGGCTGAACCGAGAAGGGCAAGGGGCATCGGCCCATGGGCACAGTTCAGGCAGAGGCATAAGGATGGAGTGGTGAGATGGGTTGGGTAGAGGATGGTGAGGGGTCATCGGTAGAGGGGAGGCTGGCCCTCAGATGCCAGGCCTGGGGAGTGGGACTTTCCCTGAGAGGCCGAAAGACAAGTGCTGCAGCCAAAGCACTGGAGGCAGACTGCACTGAAGGGGAGACCACTGAGGCTGGCCTTTGAGCTGTGATGTCTAGCAAGGGTCATGGTGGTTCAGCAGCAAACTGTAGGAGAACTACTGGTCTGAAGGGCCCCAGGCTCAGGGCTAGGAGTCACAAAGACTCCTAACCTCCTATATGAGGTGTAGGAAAGGCCCCACCCAAACTAAGGCTCAACTATCTTCCAGCCTCTCTTCTTTGCCCTTCTGAAGGGCCAACCTTTGCAGTTGGTCTGGGGTATGTTTGGATGAGGGGAAAAAATGCCTGGTACGGTCTTGGCACCTAGCAGGTGCTCCATACAGGAACACCCGCTTCCTCCCCCTTATACTTCCGGAGGCAAAAAGACCTGTTGGTGGCCTGAGTGAGTCCAGAGCCAGCTTCTGTATGACGAGGGTCACCCGGGGTTGAGCCCAGCCATTTCCAGCAGGGGGATTCCAGCGCAGAGTAAGGGACAAGGCAGGAGGCATCAGTAGGTGACACTGGGCTGAGGAGCGCAGCCACCCACCGGAATGGTGTCCTCGTACACATAGCCGTAGTAGGGTGTGCCCACGAAAACAGGGGCCATGTCCTGCACGTCGTCCACATTGACTGTGACCGTGGTGGTGGCCGAGAACACCACATCAGCCCCTCGCAGCCTCCCTCCACCATCCTGGGGACGAATCCGAGAGTGAAGAGAGGTCGGGCTCTGGAGTCGACAGACTCCAGTGGAATCTGGCTCCTGCTACTTACTGGCCGTGAAGCCAGCTGCCTGCTCTGAGTTCTGTTTGCTCCTGTGTCACTTGAGATAATTCTCCCCTCATAGGAATGTTGGGGAAATTAAATGAGATCATGCATGACAGTCTTCAGGCAGTAAAATGGTCTTTTGGAAACAGGGGCAGTTCTCTCTCCAGGGAAATGATGTTGGACAAGTGGCAGAGGAGGGAGTCAGAGCCACTTTCCCTCCCAGCCAGGAGCCAAGCCTCAGACTCCCAAGGACCTGCTAGAGCCTGACTGCTGCCCAAGCTGAACAGTGAAGCTGTGCACTGAGCCCAGCCCTGACAAGAAACCACAGGTGGGATTTGGGACAGGCTGGACTGGGATGGCCTGTAGCCAACATGTGACCCACCCTTAAGGGCCTTTCTAGAAAACTAAACACTGGGCCCAGAGGACTGGGGTTTCCTGCCCTTGGTGGGGAGAGGAAGCACATTGGCTGAGCACCTGCTGAGTTGTAGGTCCCACACATTGCACTTTAAAAATGTGAGGAATTTAGTTAAGCCTCAGTTTC
The DNA here is from genome assembly GCF_057876585.1 of Rhinolophus sinicus. NCBI lineage: Eukaryota > Metazoa > Chordata > Mammalia > Chiroptera > Rhinolophidae > Rhinolophus > Rhinolophus sinicus. Next base: position 59,429,044 of record NC_142515.1, on the reverse strand, counting down.
CTCACCAGAGGAAACTGAGGCTCAGGGGTGTACACAGGGGGTGCCCAGAGGCCCGGTGTGGGGGAAGTGATGGGATATGAGTCTCCAGGCCATGGCCACCTGATCCTACAGAGAGGAACCTGACCTGTCAGTCTTGAGGAGGTGTGTGCCATCTCCCAAGAGGGAATATGCTCTCTGCCTCAGGAGACACTAGCCTTCTAGGAGACTATGTCCATGTCTGGGCAGGGTCCACTCAACACAGTTTCTGAGCAGCTCTCCCCCAAATTCTGTTGTAGAGCCTAATTCTGTTCTAATCCAAGGGTGGTTTCCCCCAACAGAGGCTGAGGAAAGACTGGATGGGATGCCCCCCATTCCTCCCTCTCTATTACCTTGGCAACCACGGTGACGAAATGGGCCCGGGCTTTCTCATAGTCCAGGGTGGTCCCAGGCCTGAGGCGCAGCACACCACTGTGGCGGTCCATGGCAAATTTGGTGGACTGCATATTCTGTAAGAGTGACAGGCAGGCTGGTCCTTGGGGAGGGACACTGGCCGGCCCCAGAATGCCTGTTCTGCCTACTAAAAGGGGATCTTCACTGTCCTTGTCACAGTAACTCTGGCCTCAGAGCTGAGGTTCAAACTTCAGGGAATCCAGCCTTTCTGACCCCCAGGGTCCCTCTTCCTAGAGCTCTGGGCTTCCCCTCCCCCTCCCTTAGTTAAAACCAAGAAGTTCCCTTCCAGCAAGCCTTTAGGTTTTCTCTCTGCTCAGCTAGTACACAACTGGGCCCGACTTTGAGCTAAGCTCTGGCCAAGAGGTTCCAGAGTGCTCTAACCTAGAGGTCGTGGAATCTTCAAACCCCACCCCAAGTAAGTGACTGTGGGCCAATCCCAGGCAGTATCTGGTAGTGGTGGTGGTGAAGGGGGGGCAGGGTTTGGGTGGGGATAGGAGATGACTTCCAATCTAAACAAGGGTTACTGAGCTCTACATACATTTAATCCTCAGGAAATCCAATGAGGATGTGATTTTATCCTTCCCATTTTACACGTGAGGGAACTGAGCTGGGAAAGTTAGATTATGGATTGAAGGCCCCACTAGTGGGAAGAGGTGGGATCGCTCCAGTACCCACAGAGCCGAGGGGATTTCTCCAGAATGTGTATTTTTATCCATTGAGCTGTAGTGTCTTGAAAATTTGTGACAGCAAATGAATAAATGAGAAGAGAAGAGGAAATGTTACAGAAATGGCAGCCTCGTGAAGGAAGGGAGGGGGCTCCTGGTGAGCCCAGAAAAAGGCAGGTGATGCATGGAGGGGTCTCGCCTTTGATGGGGAGTGATGGATGGACAAGGGGCGTCATAGCTTTGACCCTTCTGAGAGCTGCCCCTTCTGCCCTTTTTCCTACTGACAATTCTGGCCCAGACAGCTTTTTTCCACCTTGTGTGGGTGCAAAGTGCCCAGGCCTTCTTCTGAGGAAGGGTTTGGGGGTGGAGAGCTGAGGGTCCTGGAGATCTGGGGAGAGGGAGGGAGGCCAACTCAAAGGGAGCTGGGATGGTGCAGTCAGGAGAAGACAGCTTCCATCTGGGTCCCTCTCATGTCCCCACCTGTCCGTCCTATTGCTGCATTTACTAAGACCTCATTGGGATCCAATGTGGCATCACTGACCATCTTTGGGAATAGCAGAGGGACTGACCTACGGGCCTTGGTGATGGAAGTGGGGGTCAGCCAGGCATCCCCTCTATCCCAGGCCTCTGGTTTCATACTGTGTGCCCTGCCTTACCTGCAGGAAGTAGGTGACACTCCCTCCAGAACCTGTGTCCTTGTCCACAGCATGGACCTTAAGGATACTGCTCCCAGGAGGCGTATCCTGAGGGGTCAGAGCCACAGGGGTCAGTCCTGGGGCAGCGACACAATGCTCAGGGTACTTGGGGTATGGAGAACCATGGAAAGGTGGGGTCAGGAGAGTGAAGGGTAAAAAGAGGTGACAAAGTGGTGACTAACCCAGGGAGCCCCCAACAGGGGAAAGAGCAGTGATGGAGGAGACACATCAGAGAAGGAAGAAAAAAGAAAGAGCAGATATCCTCCCCCTGAGGAGAGTCTCAAGGAGAGAGGGAAATAAACTAAGACTCCAAGTAGATAAAGGGTTTAAATACGAAATGAGAAAGGCCTTAATAAACACGGACATTTTCAGCATTACCAGAGATCACATATGTACTATTTAGAGCCAGGATGAAATGTCTTTCTCTACGGAATTAGCAAACATTAAAAAATGTGAGACTCTCCAGTGTTGATGGGGGATAGGGAGACAAACCCTCTCCTACATCTTGTTGAAAATTGCAAATTGGTGTTATTCCAGAAAAGCAATCTGGTAACACCTCATAGGCATGGAAGCTTTTGACCTAGTAATTTCAAATCTTGGACTATAGCTTAAGGAAATGATTGTAATTAGAGAAAAGGAGCTTTTATGTCAGAATTTGATATTTCTTACGAGAGCAAAACTGCAAGTATCTTAAATATCCAAACATAGGGGAACAGTTCCATAAATGATAGAATGTTCACTTAAGAGAAGTTATTAAAATGATAGTTACGCAAATTTTATAATTAATGGGGGAAATGATGATATTATAAATTAAGTGAAAAACAGTATACAGAAAGCATATGTTTAGTATAGTCACAACAATGTAAAACAAACAGAAAATAAATCTAATAATCACAAAAACAGCTAGAAAGAAATACACCAAAATTTAACAATGTTATCTCAAGCTGGAGGGGTTGATAGTGATTTTGAAATCTTTTTTTTCCTACCTTTTTATGTATTTCACATTTCCACAATAAATATATATCATGATTATAATGGAAAATGGGAAATGAACATTCTGTTAGAAATAAAACACAGGTGTGAGGGGATGGCGGTGGGGGTGGGGAGGACAGAAGGGCCAGCTCTCCGGAGGGCAGAGAGGTGCTCTGCACTCAGAGGCCCAGTCCCCTTGGCCAGGTCGCAGGGCAGCCCCGTGGGCTGGGGGTAAGAGGGCAGCAGCTGTGCCTGGCGGCCTCATACTCACCTCAGGAACATGGACAGTGTAAGGCTCCTGGATGAACCTTGGCGCCTCGTCGTTGGCATCCGTCACCAGGATCACGACTTTTTCTGCCACCTGAGAAGGGTGAGGAGTAAAGGGGACAGGAATTGGGGCAGTGAGACCTTTTGAACAAAAAAGGGACAGTGGCCCCTAATGCCCCCAGGTATATGTCTCTACCCATCGTCCCTCTCTCCCCCTTCCTTCTTGCTATCCTTCCTTGTTTCATTCATTCACGAAACAAGTATTTTTAAGCAACTATTTGATGCCAAGCACATGGAATGAAGCACTTGGTGCCCCATATCAGGGACAGAAGACATGGTCTGATGGTGTGCATTTTGCAGGACGAGGTGGCAGGGCAAAGGTCAGCGTATGAAAGAACGTGGTGATAGCATTCGGGGTGATAACAGTGGCATGCCAAGCACTGAGGGCAGGACCCCTGCACTGCCCCGCTCTGGAGATACCATGCATGCCATGGCCTAGGCAAATGCATCCCCTGGGGCTATGGGGGCACAGTGCAGGAGGCTGCATCCGGAGGACCCCAGAAGAGGCCTCTAACCAGCCTGTGGTGGTGGACACAGGGAGGCTTCACAGAGGGGTGAGAATTAGGCTCTGCAGCAGTTTGGCAGGTGAGAGGGAGAGAAGCGAAGGAGCATCAGGTGCAAAGGGGAGTGAAATGCACAGTGAGTTCAGAGAACATAAGCAGATTTACGCCAGATGGTTGGTGGGGTGACTGTGGGAGAGAAGGTGGGCGAGGCTGATGGTGCCCAAAGCGGAGGCCCTGAATGCCAGGCTGAAACTCGGGTTTCACCTGGAGGGTGGTAGGGACCAGCTGGTAGTGCTTTCTGAGCCGGGCTATGGCCAAGTCTGTGTCCTGCAGTGTAGGCCCAGGCTGAATTTGGAGGTGGATTGGGGTTGGGGAGCCTGCAAGCAGGGGAGCCCCTGTAATTATCAGGGAAGCACTGATGAGGGCTCGGGCAAAATGGTGGTTTTCCTGTGGGCATGTTGGGGGCGGGTCTTGCTGGGCCTCAGCTTGGGTTTGCCAGGGAACCCTCAGTCCCCAGGAGGTTGGAGGAGGGAACTGTGCTCAGGCCCAGGGAGCTGCATGCTGTCAGGGACAGGCGCAGGTGTGCACTCACCAGATTCAGGCTGTCAGAAATGCTGATGATGGCTTCAATCTCATCCTCTCGCTGCGAAGCACAAGGATTGAGTGAGTGTCCAGGAGTGATACATGCTAGGGACCCCTGAGTCTGGAGAGAGCTCTCCCTGCCCCACTGAGCCCATCAGAGGAGGCCTGGAGTAGTGTGGGGTGACCAAAAGTTTACTCTGGCCATGCTTGAGACCTTCTTTTGAGGCTCTACACATCAGGGGCTCTTATAAACCCAGAGAGATTGTTGAGCTTTAGATGCTAGAAAGAGAAGAGATGCTAACCTAGTGTTGTAGAGGTCCCAGGAAGAAGGCTTATTCCCTTTTTTCTGTACATTTTCTCCCCCTTATCTCTGCCATGCCCCTCCATATTCCACAGTTCTGCAGAGCTCCAGATCTGTGGTATCTCAAGCACTCCCCAGCACACTGTGGCACCTCAATGAGGAAGGTCCCTGGGGGAATGCCAGGGAGGGGAAGCCAAGTCACACCTCCACCACTGTGTCCCCACAGCAGTCTCTGAGACCCACCCTTTCCCTTTTCTAGTCTGGCCTGTGGGTGGTGGAGTCTGCCATCGGACCACAGCTGGCAGCAACCCCACACCTGAGGTCCAGTTGTGTGGCTAGCTAGCCCCACCAGTCCGGTGTGGTGTCTCAGAGTGAAATGTAGCCCATGCTCGGTCACCGGCAGGTTCAGAAGGGTGCCGAGGGGTGGAATTTTTCCAGACTCAGACCTACTCTCTAAACCACGCTTTCCAGCCCTGATCTGCTGTCGGAGTTTTCTGCAGCTTACAAGACCTCTCCAAAGACGATATCTAGCGGACCGCCCAGTCCTCAGAGGCTTGGCCGGCAGGCAGCAATCCTCACTTCTCCCCATACCTCTCTGTCCAGCTCTTCAACCAGGGTGATGTTTCCAAAATTGGGGTCAACAGAAAAGACGCTTCTAGAGCTGGGGTCAAAGCTGATGTGGTAGGAGACAGGGTCTCCCTCAGGGTCTGTTCCATTCAGGGTGTACACATGAGAGCCTGGAAGGAGACACAGAGGGGAGATCTAGAATCTGGGATCTGACGTTTCCCAAAAGTGGCAGCTGCTCAGAACCAGGGATTCAACCATCTGTACAATGAATTTGCAGTTCAAAAGGAACCACCCTGAACTGAGCACCTCGCCCCACTGACCTCACTCCCCTGCTGATTGCCCCTCCCACTCTTTGTCTTTATTCTTCACAGCTGTCGTGAGATATTAGTATCAGCCACTTTACAGAGTGTCATCTATAATACAGATTGTACAGGAACTTCCCCTCTGCCTGCTAATGACTCTTGTCCCAGGAGCCAAGATTGGGGGCTCCCCCAGGATGGGGGAAAAGGGAGGCACCAGTAAGGCAGGAGGGTGGCCCATGGGGCAGCTCTGTTCCCCCTGCCCAGATCAGCTCCTCAGGGATGTCTGAGCAGGCGCCTCTTTTACACTGATCTTACGCTGGTCTTTGGCTCAGGGTTCCCAATCCAGACAGGATGAGACAGAGGAAGTGCAAATCTCTCTCTTTCTCCTTCTCCCCCTCTGCAGATCCCAGCCAGTGAGTTGGATGTTCTTGGATGCCTTTAAAGCCTAAAGATCTGAGGCTCTGGGAGGTCAGTCAGTACATTTGCTCAAGGTTACACAGTGGACACTGGGCAGCTGTGGCCAAGCCCAGCGGTAACCACCATGCTGAGGGCTTCTGCCTGTCTCCTGGGGCAGGCCCTGTCTTTGGATTGGCACTGAGGTCTCCAGGGCTTGTTGGGCTTAGGTCTCCATGGCAACCAAGACCTCCTTTATATGCAACTGCCCTGGAGAATTCAAAGTGCAATCAGCCCCTATCCCCCCACTGCCAGCACCTGCAGCCTAGCTCTCCCTTTCTCTACAGATTGCGAGAACTCATGGTTCTTCCGTGCCATGTCCAGGGGAACGAGGGCCACCCCTCTGGGGGACCTATGGGGGCCAGTGCCAAGGCTCCTCACCAACAGGGGTGTCCTCCGGGAGGCTGAATAAGGCCATGTTTCCGTTAGTGCTGCCAACCCCATTGTCGAAGAAGTGGGGGGCGAAGTTGACCTGGGCTAGGGAGAAAACAGACAGAACAAATGGACACCCAGAAACTCGAAGGGCAATTTCGCGCCAGCATGGTCTGATGTCTGGTCCCAGTTCTGGGCAGGCAGGCACTCTCCTCTCCAACCCTAGCACACCCATGTTTCGGCTGGGGAGCCTGGGAGAGAGTCCCTTAGCTCAGGCTTGTCAGGGACATGGACCATCTGGGGCCCTTAGAACCCAGGCAGCTGCCAAACTCAGCTCATCAATAAGCAGACTGGGACCTGGAGCCAGAGAGGTACAGTGTCCTGGCCAAGGTCACACCAGGAGCTGGGGCGCTGTCCCCTGCCCCATGCATCCATTAGAGATGCCGCCAATCCTCCTACCCTGTTTCTGAAAAAAAGAAGAGGTCAGCGGGGGTCCTGGCCCCAAATCTGGGGTGTCCAGAGTCCTTGCCTCTGGGGAAGTGCCCTGGGAACCCCTCTCCCAGCCAAGCCAGAAACTGGAAGAATCGCCCCCCTCCTTTCTGCTCCGGTCCCCATCGCCCAGCTGGAGTCTCACTCTGGAAGTGAACAGTCCAGAACTATGTCTCTGTGTCCCTCGGGGTAGCGCCGGCACCCACCCCTCGCCCCCACCGAGGCCCGCGGGGCCCAGCGGCCACTCACCCAAGCAGAGGCGCAGCAGCCCCAGGGCTAGGGCGGCCTGCGGGTCGAGCCTCATGTCTCCGCGGGCGAGTAATGTCGCTCCTCGCAGACGAAGTCGGGCGCAGGAGCACAGAGCATGCCCCGGGCCCGGGAGGAGCACAGAGGTGACAGTGGGGGTGGCGGCGGCTGCGGCAGGAGTGGGCACGGGGCGGGAGCGCTGGGTGGTATGAGGGCGCTAAGCGGATGACAAGGTTCGGATCTGCGCCGCCGGAGCGCTCCCGCGGCCGCCAAATGAGACCAATTAGTGCACTGTGAGCCGTGGGGACCCGCTCCAGCAGCGGGTGGGGGGCGGGTGGGTGGACGAGGGCACTCTTCTCTCCTGCCACGCCCCCTTCTCCCAAGTCTGGAACGCAGGAGCCAAGGAGACCCCAGGTCGCGGATAGGAGCACTGTGGAGTGGGCCAAGGGTCTTCCCCCAGGTGCCCTGGTCAGAGCCCTGGAAAATTGGGGCTTTTCGAGGTAAATAGGCTTGGGGAGGGCATTGCCTTCCAGGACAAACATGTTCCAGAGATAGTTCCCTGAAGGCTATGGGGGTGAGATCAAAAGACAAAGAGGAGAGTTGTGGTCTGGAGAGGAACAGATGAGGGGTTATCAGGACTCCCTGTCTAGGACCTCAGCCCATTCTTGCGTGTGTCCCAGGCAAGGCCAGCTCTCCCAGAGGGTCCCATCACTAGTCTGACCACCAGTGGGGGTCCACATGTGTGGTAGGCAGCAGGGGGTGTCTTCCAGTCTCCATAAAGGTGGGAAGCAGAAGTTGCCAGGTAGCAGGAGGCCCTCCCTGCCCATTCCCAGTAGCCATTTGATGACCACAGAGAAGCACCAGAGCCACTCAAGCCTTGCAAGGAACTGTTTGAAGACACATTCAAGCCCCATCCTGGGACAGATTTGCTGACAGCGCTTGCCAACACAGGTATGCACTCCCCCAAGAGAGGTGAGCTCCCTGTCTCTGGGAGGACATTTAGGAAAGCACACCACTGCTGTGGGGACCCTGGGTACTGACAACTAGGAGAAGCAGGTGAACTCAGGAGCCTTCCTTGTTGCTGGTAAATCTCCCTGGTCTGGACTTATTCTCTTGCTCTGACATTGGAGTTTGGTTGGAAAAGCAGTGGGGGACACAGGGCAGTCACTTCAGGTCCAGTCTTGGTCACTTCTTAGATGCCCTTGGGAAGGTATGTCCACAGACAGAGGAGACCCCGTTGTGTGCTCCCTGGAGAGGTCTCCATGGCTCGGACCTTTCCCCAGGGCCTTCCCAGGAGTAAAGCATCCCCTATGCCCCAGGCCAGCCCTCCTTGATCTACTGTTAGAAAGAGTTAGGGATTCAAGTCAAGGAAGAGATGATTCAGTGGGCTCAGAGTGTTTAGCAGTTTTCAGACGCAATTAACCCGAACCTTTCTTGTTAGAGGGTCTGATCCTTTGGCTAAAAAGATGCACTTCAAGTTGCACAGACATTTGTGCATCTCTGTGTCACAGGATGCTGAGACAAAGCCAAGGCAAGCATTCCTATATAGAGATGAGGAGACAGGCCTTCCGCAAGTCATCCAGTGAGCTGGAAGCAAAGCCAGGGTTTCCTGAGGCAAATGTCTTATCACTATGCTAGGAAGAGCCAGAGCTCCCTGCTCCTGTCTGCCCATCTGCATCAGGTGGCTCTGGGGCCTTTGACTTCTCTCTCCTCAGTTCACTCAGTGAATAGGCTTGCACTGGAGAGTGAAAGAGACGGAGTGCCCCACACGTGTGTGTGTGTGCATGACCGCATGTGTGCATGCCTGCTCGCGGCCATGTGTGTGTACTGTAACACATATTATCTCATGTAACCAGTATATCCTTTCCTGGTAGGATGGTCTCCGCTTCAGAAAGGAAGAAGTTAAAGCATAGAGAGAGTAAGTGACTTGCACAGGCTCACACAGCCAGTGAGGGACAGAGCCCGATTCAAATCCAGTTTGGGCTGCTTCCAAAAAAAACGTTGAAACTTTTCCATGGCAGAAGATGACTGTGAAGTTACTAAATCTTCAGCTCTGAGCCCCTTCCACGGCACTAATTTTGTATTTGTAGTTTATGTTATTTTTTCTTAAAGCGATCACTCCCCTTCAATTGTACAGGTTCCCATCTGCTAGAGTGACTAGCCATCTTGCTTTGCCTGGGATTGAGAGGGTTTCCAGGGATGTGGGCCTTTCCATGCTAAAACCAGGAATGTCTGGGGTAAACTGGGACCACCTGCTCACCCTAGACCTGCCCCCAACCTCAGAGCACCCGAGAACCTGGGAAAATAGCAGCTCTTCGTGGAGAGCTCATAGACACTGATCTTGACCTTGCAGTATGGAAGGTCTAGAAGCTACCAGGAGGGCTTGGTTTGTCATAGCTGGTTTGTTCACTTGCCGTGGAACATGGGGCTTGGCCCTCCCCCACAGACCCGGGGCAGCCTTGGGCACACCAGTTACCTTGTCCTCCACATGTCCATTACCCCTGCAGGGCGACGCGCTTCCTTTCCCCTACGGTCTCCTCGCCATGGCACATGCAGAGAAATATCAGATCAGGTCACCTCTAAGTCAGGTCTGACAGCTCTTCCTTGGGTAGATTTATAACAGCTGGTCCAGCTGTCAGTAAGTGAGAATTCGAGTGTCAGCTGCCAGTCTGGTCATGCATGTGTGTCCCAGTTCCATCTGCCAGCATAGCTGCCAAGGATCTTGTGAGCTCTCTGCCTACATCTGATTTACCTCAGTGTGCTAATCCATGCATGCACAGACACATTCACATGGTTGCCCACAAAAACACGAGTTCTAGTTCCATTTGCACTCACATGCATACACACCTATCTGCTTGTGAATCGGCTCGCATCTCCTTGTGTAAACACACGTGTCCAGCACATGCGAGCACATCTGCACCAGGCTTCTTCTGGTGCTGAGCATTTAGTGAGTAGCTAGTGCCTGCTTTTCAGGCTCGTCTTCCTCAGGACCTGACCCAGGGAGGGGAAAGGGCTGGTCTATAATGCCCGGCTTCTTCCCCAGCTGTCTGGGATGAGACTGTCTGGTGGGCTGACCTCTGCCCCGGTACTTGGCATCCTGAGCTGTTCTGCCCAGTTGCTGAGTTCCAGAGAGGAATTTGGTACTGAGCGGGAAGGCACAGGGCCCAGGGATCCCAGTGAGCCTGGATGCACCCTCTCTGGACACGACACGACTGTGAGGCCCCACCTATATAAGCCCAGCTGAGGTCCTAAGAACTGTCCTCTGCAGATCTGGGACAGGGTGTAACCACCTGGCTGGAAGTTGGGAGTCCCTTCCCACAGCAGTGAGCTCTGGGGTTAGTAGGTCAGCTGTGGGCTCAGCAGGCCAGAGAGTCCTGGACACTATCTACTCTGAAATATGGCCTCCCCTTCCCCTTGCTGTGGCCACACCAGGTGCAGGGTGGCTGCCTCAGTTTCCTCTGACATGGGGATGGTATCCCTCCCCTATCCGCTTGAGGTTCTGTCTTCACTGAGGCTGCCACCTGTACCCCAGTCCCCATCCAGCTGGTATTAGTAACCACTGACTCAGACTTCCGGTTGTAACGCTAGTTCTTGGTCACTGGGGCATTCCCACAGGTGGGCAGAAGCTCCAGCCCTGACATTGCCTGTTTTCACCCTACAGTAGTCTCCTTTGCTATCTCAGCCTGCCACATGGCTGAGCCTGGGTAGGAGACACACCCAAGAATGTCTTTTCCTCCAGAACATTTTTTTTTTTCTGGCATGTTTCTTCCCCCAAGCAGAACTGGTCCCTACTTGGGACTTTGATAGGTCCCTTGAAAGACTTTAGTGACCTAATCTGCCTGTTGTGCTGTCTCCCCAGAGTGCTGTGAACCATTTAGGGAGGAGATCATGTTTCATGAACAGGTGGCTGCAGTATCAGCACAGGGCCTGTGACACAGTAAGGTCTTCAATGGGTAGTCGTTCACTGGCTAAATGAATGACTGAATAAATGACTGACTGACTGACTGACTGAATGAATGAATGAATGAATGAATGAATGCATGCATGAAGAGGAACCTGACAATGTCATAAGTCTTGGTACCTGGTCCTAGTCAACAATGGACCTTCTGCAGCTTTTGACATGCTCCTTTTCCATCCATCCACCCACCCACCCATCCATCCATAAAGTGATAGGCAGGAGTAGCCAAGCCAGTTTCATAAATGGAAATGCCAGGAAATGGGAATGTGGAAATGGCTTCGTGAAACACAACAGGAAATGGTACAGGTTATGGTGCGTATGTAAGTGTTCAGATCAACAGCATCTTTAACCATTGAGTTAACAAGCAAAATGGTTGCATTCTAATGTAGAAAAGAACCTTTTCTGTTCTGACATCTTATCATTTGGCACCTCCCACCCTGTGGTTCACCCTTTACAAGCCCTGAGAGGAGCAGTACAGTTTGACAGATTAAACAGCAGATGAGCCAAAAACACTTTCCAGGGATGGATATCAAGTCCGCCCATTGCCTCCAGAGCTGCCCACAGGTTACCAGGCTGCTAGTAATCAGGCACGGGCCAGCCACCGCTTGGAGACCAGGCTGGAGCCCTGGACACACCCCAATCCTACAAGTTTTATGATGTTTTCAAGGCAGGGAAAACGGCTGCAGAGTCAGAGAAGTTACCCGTGGGGTCCTTTGTTAGCACTACAGCCAGGGCATGGCCTGTGCCGGGCTCCAGAAAGTGGTTTACCCGGCACAGTTCGCCCAGAGATAAGCTCAGAAGTGAGTCAGCAAAGTGTAAATTGCATGTGCTGCACCCAACAGGAGGCGCTGTGATGGCTGTGGCTGAAGCTGTCCAACAGGACCCCATCCTAAACGTGGCTCAGGAGGGGGATCAGCCTGGATCCATTTAGTTCGATGGGGGCACATCTGTGATGACCATTTGGTTTCTATTTCAGAGCAAGGCATTTCTCTTTTTCTCATTTACTCTCCCTAACAGCACTCTGTGATGGGCTCTCTCAGTCTCATTTTACAGATGGGGAACCTAAGGCTCTGAGAGGTCACCTGCCCTCCCTAGTGTCACACAGTGGGCATGTGACAGAGCCATCATTTGAACCCAAGTCTGTCTGAGAAGTTTGTGCTTCATAAACTACACCTGATGTCCCATCAGGGAGTGTGGGCCCCTTTAGTTGCCATGGAGATAGCACACTTTCTCTAATGACACTACTATGACTTGCCAACATGTCTAGACTCTTCAAAGTGTCAGTTATGGTAATATAAGAATTCCAGTTTTCAAATTTAAAGTCACTTCCAGATGTTTGGGTTTTCCTTGTAATCTCATAGCGTCTTCACTAGCCATGAAGTCTTATGTATAAGAGGCCCCTGTAAACTCAATCTACCCTTTGAGGGCGAAGGTCTTCCACAAAGATTAAAAGCCCATGTGACAAGTTCTGGAGGGGGCATTCCCCAGGAGAGAAGGGGAAAGACTGCTCCCAGCATTGGTCCTCCTGCTCCACGTGGGCACCTCTGCTTGCTTGGGAATCAGCCTCACTCCTCAGAGGAAGGACAGATGGCACAGGGTGGGCAGGCAGAGACAGGGTCTTCAGCTCTTTCATGCTGCTCCCCCCCCATTGGCCTGAGCTGCTCTGAGGGGCTGGTGTCCCTGAAGGACCCTCTGGGTCACTGTCCATCCTGTTCAGGGGTGGGCCTTGCCGCACGTTTGCCTGGCCCTTGCTGTACCCCTACCCCCCCACACACGCACGCACACACACACGCACACCTCTTCTCCAGCCGGAACTCTCCCATAACTCAGTTCAAGTGTCAGCTCCTTGTCTTCTCATTCCCTCTCCTACACCCGCCCTCTTACGCTCACTTTGTGGAGCCACGATTGCTTCTCAGCCCTCAAAGACCATATTTGCTCATCCTTGAGCCTCAGAACCTCGCGCAGACTGACCATTACATACCCTGGGAAGGGATGAGTGAGTGAGAGAATGAGTGAGTGAACGCGTGAATGAGGCTTCTGAAAGGAAGTGAAAGGCCTGGCCTATGACAAGGTAAGGACTTCAGGTGGCCTGGGACCACTGTCCCCAGAGCCCTCTGCCCATCAGCCTTGCACCTGGTGGGCCTGGCATTCTCAGACATAGTTGTTGGGATGATGTGCGGAGGGGCTTCTCACCTTGCTGGGAGAATCAGGTTAGAAGGGAGCTTTATTGAGCGATAAGCCTCTTAGACCTTGGCCATCTGTCCCCGCTGAGCCACAGCTCTGCAGCTCTGCATTCACTGTGGGCATAAACACTCCCCGCAGGGTGGGGGCAGGGACTTCCCTGAACCACGCCCCTCTGTGAGCCACGCCCTTTGTGAGTACTTGACATCCATCTCTGAGCAGGAGCCTCATGTCAGCCCTCTGACTAGGTGCTGCTCTCTCCATGCCACAGGAAAGGAAAACCCGGGGCAGGACTGGGATTTGAGTCTTGGCGTGTTGGACCCAGAGCCTTGCTATGGCTGCTGTTTCTCCCTCTCCCTTCCCATAGTTACACGTACTGTGAGGAAGGGCTGGCCTGTGGGAAAGGCTTCGGGGGCAAGGGTTTCCTTTAGCAGAAAGCTATGGCTCAGGCTGTCATCCATTTTCTCAGACAAGGATGTGCCATGTATTCTGTTTATTTATCATTTGAATGTGCTTTCCAGAGGACCCCCGTCAGAAAGTCAGGGTTCCTTCAGGCTCTGTCAGATATGGACGGTTAGGGCCTAGGGGTGCCAGGACGGCTAAGCCTCTTCAGTCCTGGCCAGCCTGTTACCCTGCACCCCAGCAGGCTCAGAAGCCTGAATTTATAGCTGCCACGGTCACAGTGGAATCGTGACTATCAGAGCTGGAGGGGCCAGGTGGGGCCTGAGGCCAGGTGGGCTGAGCCTGGCTCACAATAACTCTGAAGGTCGGTGGAATGATTGGGACCAGGATCTGGAGTTCTGGAACTTTTCCAGGGCCCTTGCTGCCTGAGGTGAAGCTCTCCAACACCCTAACTCACTGCCATGAAGGTTGAAAGGGGTGAATGAAGGCTGTAGGCGCCAGTGACTGAAAGACTTTCCCTGGACATTTTTTTTTTTTTTTTGATAGATTTTATATCTCTGAAGCCACCGTGAACCCAGAGGGGCTCGGTTACTTGTTCAATGCCACACAGCAGGTCAGTCACTCCAAGCTCTGACTGTTGAATCTATGTTGTAGTTTTCAGATGATTCTGGTTCAGCCTCTTCGGAGAAGCAGCATAAGAACAATCCAACGTTCCAGGCAAGAATTGTTGTGTCTCTAAGAGAGGAGACTAAGGATTCATGGGCAGAGGCTTCCAAGGGTCAGCACCTGAGGCAGCTACCCAGCTTCCAGGGGAGAATCTGGGGGGAACCTGAGGCTTCCAGGTGCATCAGGGACTGAGCCTTGTGTTAGAAACACTACACCTGTGGGAGCGCTCCGGGCACCACCCAAAAGTGAGACTCTGACTTGATCTTGCATGGTCTGCAGTTCCTCTTGCGGCGTCCTGGGAAGGAGCAATAGGCAAACAAGACAAGACGAGACAAGAGGCAGAGAGGCAGGGAGAGCCAGGAGTGGAGAGAGGAGAAAACTCAGTTAAGATTCATTTCTAGAAACAAAGATTTTTTTTAAAAAACTCAAAGCACGAATCAGATTTAACCCTCCTCCCTGGAGGCCCAGAAGGGGACTTTCCTGGCAGACATGACCAGCTCAGGCTACTTCAGTCTTGTCAGGGAGAAATTTGATTTACTGGCAGAAGACGGAGAGAAGGAAGCTTATCTACTCAACGGGAGCAGAGTTCCCCTAAAGTCGAGGGGTTTGGGTGGCCTGTTACTGATGGCAGGGGTAGGAGGGTGCACACATGGACGTGCAGGCCCTGGGACCCCTCAGGCTGTCTCCTTCCTGAGAGCACTCTCAGGCAATGTGTGTCTCAAAGCTATGTTTGCATCCTTTGGCAAAACAGCCCCATTTATGGGAGGAATGATACACACACACACACACACACACACACACAAACACACACAAAAGAAAAAGAAAAGAAAAGAAACAAAAATGCCTGCATTAAGCTATTCTTCATAGTTTTGTTTTTAATAACAGAAAATAAATTCTGGAAACAATCTGAATACAGTAGAAAATGATTAATTAGTAAAGGTACTTCATGATGACAGAAATGTTTAATGGTGATAAAACCCTGTGATTATGAAGACTATGTGGCAACATGAAGAATGCTTATGATGTAATGTTAATTATAAAAATTAAAAAATGAGCCACAATAAAAATAAAGCTAGATCAACATTTTGCATGAAAAAAACAAAGGAAACACAATTGAGAAGGGTTAAGTTATGGTAATGAGAGTATTCTTTTTCCTCTTTCTGCTTCCAGATTATAACTATAAGTGAGGCAGTGTGATAGTTAAGAACAGAATCTGGAGCCAGATTGTTTGATTTCAAAGCCCAATTCTATCATTTCCTAGCTGTGTGACCTTTAGCAAGTTACTTAAACTCTCTGTGCTTTGGCTCCTCATCTGTAAAAATGGGGATAGTAATTGTAACTAACTGTCAGGATTACTGTGAGGACTAAATGAATTAGCAGATGTAAGTGCTGCATACTAATTGCTATATAACCACTAGCTATATAAAATACAAACTTAGTTATCATAATTCATCCATAGCCTCATGTCTTAATCTTAAATAAGTGCTAATATTGTTGTGGTTTCTTTCTGTATTTTTTCCTATTTGAAAGTGCTTTTGTCTTCCCATCATGATAATCATAGTCATATTAGTAATATACTGTGTAAACTATGCTTTTCTATTAATTTCATGCCATGAGAATTTTCCACCAGCATTTCTAATGGAGAACTGTGATTTCCTGACCACTGTCCTCACCCTCAGACTCTGACATTCTTCTCTGCTTCCTACAACAAACACTGTGGTTGACTGATTGAGAATATGATCATAATTCTCCACCCCTCTTTTGCTGTGTGACTTTGCAGCTTCTCCCATTAAGATATTGGGTTTGTTTCCCTGCTCCTTGAAGCTGCTCCTGGTGATTTGCTTTGGCTAATAGAATGCAGTGGAGATGAAGCTGGGCCAGTTCTGAGGCCTCAAGAGGCCTTAGGTGCTTCTGCTCACAGAGGTGGGACCTTGCAGCCCCATGGGAACAAGTCTGTGTTTGCCTGCTGGAGGATGAGAGACCATGTGGAAGAGAGTCCAGGTTGCCCAACTGAGGCCATCTAGACTTACAGACCACTGACCTCCAAACATGCAAGACAGCCCAGACTAGATCTATAGAACTGCGTATCCAACACTTGGAAGAGGGAATGAGCCCAGCAGAAACTAGAAGAACTGCCCAGCTGACTTGTATGTAGACACACAGAAAATAATAAATATTACTGTTTCGGGCCACCAACGTTGGGAGTGTTTTCTTATGCAGCTGTGGCTAATGAATGTAATCACAAGGAGCAAGACCACTGATCTGAGCCCCTCGGATTGGTCCGCTACGCTGGATGGGCTGGCCACCTTCTCTCCCTCCTCGCTTCCAGGGTCCATTGTACTGAGCCGTCGTGTCCACCTTGGCACCACCCAACGTTGCCAAAACCCTTAAGTCATCACTGTCACGGTCCTCAGTGGGTCACCCTTGTGTGTGCAGTCTGGGCCCTTCCTGAAGACAGGGACAACCCAACGGGGGGGAGGAATCTCTCTGTGTCCTTCACTCCCCCTGGCTCCCACCAGGGGTAAACTCGTTTTGCTGGGCTTCAAAGCAGGGAGGGTGGCACAGAGCTCTCACGCACCAGGGGCAGTCTAGGATGGGCAGACACACGGTCAGGCTCCTCTCAAGACCTCCCAGCCTCCTCCAGGAGCTTCCTGGCTGACAGCCTCAGGGCACCTGGAGGAGGGCGGCTTGACACAGGTCACAGACCTTCCTGGCTGGTGGAGCCTAGCCAGCTGTCAGTCTGACCCCAACCTAAGCCTGATGCCCTCAAGTGTTAACAGAGTCAACAAACTGAACACTGCTTTGAGTAACACGGATTGCTACAAACTTTTCAACTACTTGAGAGAAGCCTTTTTTAGTAAATTGGTAAATGCAGTCAATTCAGCAAACTGGCCACTTAGCACATTGATTTTTTTATGATGGTTTTTGTCGAATTGCCCCCGAATCCTGTGCCTGCCACTTCCTGTCACCCCCATAGGCCTAGCACAGCACATATAAAACAATCCTCGGGAAAGACACTATAGATTGAAGAGTAGGTGACATCCAGCCTGTGTGTGTCCCACTGGGTACTGTCAGCTCAGGGACATTCTCCAGGCAGCCCTAGGTTATTTTCTTTTGAAAGACAGGTACATGGACACTCGTATGTCAGTC
Organism: Rhinolophus sinicus; assembly: GCF_057876585.1. NCBI lineage: Eukaryota > Metazoa > Chordata > Mammalia > Chiroptera > Rhinolophidae > Rhinolophus > Rhinolophus sinicus. The sequence continues at coordinate 59,411,784 of NC_142515.1, read as the reverse complement.
AATCAGAGAACAGAGGCTGAATTCCCAGAGCCTGGCACACCGAGCACCCCCGCTGATCACATAGCATTCAGGGAGCCCCAGAATCTGACCCAGAAGACTGGGTGGAACCACCACGCCTGGGCAAGAATGTACTGGTTTGGGTTTTCAGTGTGGAAATCACCAGTCTCCTGACTCAGCTGCCCTGGCCGGGTTCAGACTTCCGGCACGTTTCCGGGGTACTCGGTGCCAGGCTGGTGCCTGGCTTCATCGGCAGGACCCCACTGCCTCCTCACCGTAGCCCAGTGAGGTAGGCTCCGTCATACCCTTTCCCAGATGAGGAGACTGAGGCTCAGCAGAGCTGGGTGACCTGCTCAAGGGCACATAGCCAGCAGCACATGGTCGAGCTGAGATTCCAACCCAGGTGGTGACTCCCTCCTGGGAAGCTTGCGGTCTCCCTCGGGCATGCGCCTGTCTTCCTAAGTGTGCTGCCTGAGACCTGCTCGCTATTGGGAGGCAGTTTGTTGTAGTGGAAAGAGATAGACAAACCAGGTTTCTGGCTGTGCCTCAGATTCTTTCTGAGCTTAAGTTCCCTAATCTGTAAACAGCTTCCTTAGGGTGGTTCCAAAGATTTAAATGAGATCGCATGATAAGGACCCAATAAAAATGTTTGTTTTGCTTTTCTTGTTCTAAATAGTTTGTAAATTTCTGCAGTGGAATTTTAAAAATCTATATACTCAAAGAAATCCAGACCCAACCTGGGAGCCACGCACCTGGATTATTCTAAAGGATTGTATACTAACAGAACCCCTGCTCTCGCTCTTGTCCTGCGCAGCAGGAGTTAACCTGGGTGTTTCCCATGAGCCTGTGCCTGTGGGGTGCGGGGCACACACCCTTAACGTCTCTTTTCCTTACTGCCTCTGAGCAAGTGCATCCTGGGGAGTGGTTTGGGGGAGGCGGGTTGAGCACACCTTGCTCTTCTCTGAGGGCATGGACTGGACTCTGCTTCTCTCTTCCTTAGATTTTTGCCTATTTCTTTAGCAGAAACACTCCTCCCCTGCCAGGTTGGGGCCTCAGGTGCGAACAGAGTTGCAGGCAGTCAGTTAGTCAGTGTGTTCACCTTGCCCTGGGGGGTGCCTCACACTCACATTCAATGTGTGAAAACTGGTTATTTTTACCCAGCTCCAGCTGGATGCGATGCCAACTTGGAAGGAGGGGCTGTCACGTTCTCCAGAGAAGTGGCCTGAGGCTGAGCCATGCAGTCTCCCTCCCTCCATTTCCTTCACATCCAAGCTCCCCCTTGGTGCACAGGACACTTGGTAGCTGGGAGGGATGTGGAGGCTCCAGTTCTAGTCATGGCCATGGCCCCAGAGGAACCGGCAGGGCTGGGGCCTTTTCAGATTCCTGAGAAGGGCATGAGGCTACAGAGAGTGGGGGGCAGGAGCTCTGGGTTTGTGTCCAGCTGGGCTGGCTCCAGGCTCTGCAGCTTTCCCTTGGGGATTCTGCCTGTCCCAGGCCCTAGGGCCCTCCTACCAAAGGCTAGCAGAGATCCAGCAGTCCTATCCTCACACCCTGGGCCAGGCAACGCTTACGTGTCAGCCTAACACTGGCCTGGAGCCCCAGTGCTAGGAGCTGGGTGCCTGCAGCTCTCCCTGGGCCTGCCTCCCTCATCATCCAGTGCCCCCCAGGCCTGTGAGAGAGGGCAGGCTTGCTCTGCCAGACCTCACCCTGGCATGGAGCCCAGCTCTGCCACTTGCCTGCATCTCTGGGACTCTCTGGATCTGTGTACCCCATCCACCTGCCAGTCATGCCACTTCATGTGCCAGCTCACCAGGCTGGCCCTGCCTCAGTTTGCAGCTTCTGTGAGCACCTCCTGCCTCCCCATCCCTCTGTCTTCCATGCCTCCCTCTTGCCCATCTGAGGCCTCCATGTCTGCTGCTTCCCCTGTCTGCACCAATCTTTCCACCCTCCTTGTTCCCTGTACCATTTCCTACTTGCATCCTATTCTTTCCTTGGACAGAACATATTCAGTTCAAAATGATTGATTTGTTGACTTTTTTTTGTGGGGTCAGTTTTCCTCACTGGACTGGAAGCTCCATGAGGCCACAATCATATCTGTTTGTGGTCCCTCCACACCAGCACCTGATGCCAGGCCCGAGTGGGAGCTGGTCCACGTATGCAGCCTGTCTCATGGCCTCCTCAGAGCCTCTCCTCCATCTGTACAAAGTGCGGTGCTTACCGTTCTGGGTCCTCAGGACAGGGCTGGGATGTTGGGAACAGCAGAGCTTGCCTTTGAAGGGCTTGGCAGGATGCCTAGGATGCCGTTTTCCTGAGGGTAGACACAGAGGGGCAGAGACACTTCCTTAGCATGTGTGGGGACACCATGAGGTTGGGGACACCATGGGGTGGGTTGGGACAGGAATGACTGGAGTGAGCTTCAGCTCTCAAGGCTTAGGGTTCAGGAATATTCATTCACGAAAATTCAGGGCGGGCCAGGCTATGGGAGGGACCAGGGAAAGTGTGGGCCTTGAGGTGAATTTATTTTTCAGAAATAACACAGTCAACATGGGGAGACACTCTGCTACCAGAATATGTCTCCTCCTGGTTTTGTTTAAGAAACAGTTCAGCATCATCACTCAGAAGTATCTCTGCCTTTTTACACAGCGATTTTCCCCTTGGTAATCCAGCCTAAGAAAATATCCTAAAGATAGAAAATACTTTATGTACACATTTTTTTTTTTTTTTTTGCCACATACTTAAAATCATGCAAAGTTGTGAACCATCTAAATGTCCAAGCAAGTGCATCACAACACATTCACGTCGTGGCAAATTATACCTAAAAAATAGTAGTTAAATGGCATCGCTTTGGAAAATCTGCCAGAAATATTCCTAAATGGGTAGGAAACTTTGTGGGGGAAGATATTCATCTTCACTGAATTGTCATTAAGGGAACATTGGCAACCTCTAACAAGTCCAAAGTAGAGATCTGAGCATCGCTGGGGACTGAGTTCATGAGGGAGTCTAAGCACTATTTGCCATTATATCTATGTGGCAATGTTCATTGCAGAAACTTTAGAAATACTTTCTATAATCTTATTGTTCAGAGATTATTGCTGTTGACATTCTGGTGTAAATGCTTCCAGAAGAATTCTAATCATAAGTATTTTTGGTGACTATCCTAATACAACAATAAATAAAAAAAATATGACATTCATTGATCATATAGAGATTTATCAATCACAAAAAAGGCATGCTTGCATGCAGTATGGAAAAGAAACAAAATGGTTAACATGGCTATTCTTGTGTCATGAAATTATGATTGTTTTCACCCCGATATGTATTTCTTTAACGCCAAACAATGTTAAAATAACTGTAACTGCTAAAATAAAGAATAAAAGTAGGCAGTTTCTAGAGGGTTAGGCAAGAGAAAACACTCAAAATACTCAGCTATCTGATCAAAAAAGGCAGGTGAGCTAAATATTCATATCCACAGAGGCGCAAGGACCATGTTCCCCACTTCTAAACACACACACGTGCCCCCACCACACAAACTCTCATTCCATCTGTCACAGGGGTTGACTGTGCGTGTGAGTTTGGAGGATGTTTAGACTCAGATAGTCTTCTAATTAATGTATGCATTCACTCAACACAAATGTACTGAGCTCCAAGCATGACACAAGACAGCACAGTGGCTTTGGACTTTCTAGCTAGGTAGGACTTAGGTTCACAAAGCAATCTAGTGGGGAGGTTGCATGTTTGCATGGTAAGCACGCTGCTCCTCCTGAGCTAGGCGTGCATTTGGGGGAGCTGGGGCTGTGGGTTGAGACTGGGGTCAATAGCTCCCAACCCACCCTTGGTACTGCCACCATGGGTGGAGGGGCTACGTAGGTTCTGGGGTCTTTCAGGCGTAGGATGGCCTGCCAGGAGCCTGCCCTCCAATGTTTCAATTGCTACCTTCCCAGACACAAATCCCGCTCGGGACCCAGCACCCCGGGGACAGACCTACCTTCCACGGACGAGATGGAGAAGAAGAGAAGCAAGACGCAGAGCAGGCTGGAGAGAACTAGAAATCTCATGGTGGCGGGCTGGGTCTCGTGTCCTGGGGAGGCAGCCGGAGCACAAGTCCTCCCTTGGGGCCACCCGGATAGGTATAGAGTGACGTGAGAGGTGTTTCCAGATGGGCAGGGCAGTGGCAACCTTGAAATTCTCATATAGGGTAGAGTCAGCCCCTCCCAAGAGGAAAAAAACAGCTTTTTGAGAAGTTGAGAGCATTTCGTGAACTGTAACACAGAGCTGTAAAGGCCCAGCCCAGGGAGCTCCTAGTGCTGGCCTCTGTGGTCAGAACAGGAAACTCCTGCCAGGGAAGAGCAACTTCCCAGGGTTGAACGTTAACTTTTAGTGTCATAATATAATCCCATCAATTACAAATCTTCCTGCTCATTCCTTAGCTGTGGCAGGAGGAGGACCATAAAACACTTTGCAAAGCCTTAGGCAAGAGTGTGGAGCAACGGGTGAAATGTAGGGAGCCAGAGGACTGGGAATCAGATGGCCTGGGTTTCAGTCCTTGTTCCGCCATGCATCAGCAGTATGACCTTGAACTTGCTGTTGAATATCTGAGTCTGCTTCCCAGCTGTGAAGGGGGCACAGTGCTGCCTCTCTCAGTGAGAAGCCATCTGCAACAAGTCAGTCACTCATATGACTGTAAAGGAAGTGGGGCTGCAGCTGGACCTTGATGGGTGTTTAAGCTGAAATGAAAGCACTTCAGGTACAGGATCGGTCTGAGCAAAGATACGGAGGAGGGGCGCATCCTGCAAGGCCAAGCATGAGGAACAGTGTGGCGATGGGTGCAGGAGGCCCAGACGTCACCTACGCACTGACACGGAAAATACTGCCTGGCTCCAAGGAGCTTCTGTTAGTGGAGGCAGCCATGCAGATAGATAGAATTTGTATTTGTCCTGTGATGTCATAGCCATCTGTCCTTTGCTGTAATAAATATGCTCTTCTAACCAAAGAATAGGCTCCATTCGAAGCCTCGAAGGGCACATGGGAAGATGGCAGTATCTGTTTCAGCTGTCCAGGGTCTCCCTGGTCCCCCTGGCAGCCAATTCAGACATTCCCTGCTGCCTGAGACCGACCAACAGTGCCCTTCACTGGCCCTGCTCTGTTTCTGGAGATTAGAGAAACAATTTAGACCACAAACTCAGAAAGTTGGTGAGCAAATCAGGGTTCAGGGGATATCTTGACTGTCAGCCTGTATACTTTTATGCATTTATAAAACCTTTCAAACCAATCCATACGAAGAAACTGGTTGGGGCTGCTGGGATTACGGACCGAACGTCAGGCGATGTTAGTCACACACCCAGCCCCAGCCTCATTCCCTTTCCAAGCTGTGCTGTGTATCCTGACGGCTGTGCTGTGGGGCGTGGCCATCGCAGGGTGTGGTCAGGAACACGGGGTCTCCCAGGGGCGACTCCAGACCTGGTGCCCCGGAGAGACTTGGGGGCCCCCCTTGTCAGAAGGAGAGTCAGGAAGAGGGTGGGACTTGTCTTGAGGGTACATCTGCCAGCCAGTAGGCTGTCCTTAGTTAAACGGTAAGTTACAGGTCCATACACTCAGCAAAGCTTCCTAAAGATGCTTCCTGAGGTTAGGATTTACATTCATGGTTTATATAAAAGACTTTTACTATTATTTTATCAATTTTTATCTGGGATAGTTTGGGGTGCCACCACTGAGTTCTCTGGGCAACAGCATGCCTTAAGCTGCCACTCACCCATTACCTGTTGTAACAGGTACTCTTTGCATTAGCATGGTTCTCTTTTGCTTTTAGGAAACCTTCATAGAGGGCAAAAGAACAATCTACCTGGCAGAGGGGGCAGAAATTAGGTCAAATCGCAAAGCTGAACTAAATTGCTTAGTGGTGGTGTAGAAATTAGCAGAGAATGGCTGGCTGGTAAAGAGAGATTCACCTGCAACCCGTGTCCAACTAAGCCAGGACTTAGGCAATTTTCTCAGACTTTCAGCCACTGGGCCATGAAATCAGAAATAGACGCCAGGTTTTCAACGCAGCTTTCCCCCCCCCCGCCCCCCCCCCCACCACCACCACAGAACAGAGCCCTAAGGACACTGCGCAGCTATCTTGGGCTCTGTTCCTTACACACATACTCGTGCATATGGTTCACAGATCTATAGGTATTTCTGGGAACATGTCTGACGGGAAGGACAGAGTCAGATGCTAGGATTCCAACCTGCTTTGTAAATACTTTTGAAAAATGAGTGAAGCAATCTCTGCCTGCCCTAAGTTAGTAACACAGGGTTTAAAGTACAAATTCTACCCCAAACTCCACTCCCCACATACTACCCCTGTTCACAGATTTTCACCTGCTTTTTTAACATTCAAAGATAGTTGTCAACATCTTACTTTAAAAATGGAACCAGCACCTCTTGCTCTTTAGAGTATTTGAAATCTCATGTTGAGCAGAGAGGTGAAAATGAGAAGCATTTTAACGGGAACACCTGTTAGTTTTAAGTATATGCATGCAGTTGGGGTACAAAAATAATCAAGTTTCAAGCTTTGAATAATTTCCAAAGATGATTTGGAATACTTGGCAGCCTTCCTGAGAAAAAAGTCACCAGAGGCACACAGGGGAATTTATAAGGAAGAAAAAATTTTTTCAAGTCAAATTTGTGATTTCTAAGTTCCATTAGGAAAATGCCTGAAGCATCCCCACCCTTACAGTTAGCGTTTTGGCCCGAGTCCCTCCCTTCCCTCTTGGCCACCACACTCTTCTCCCAAGGGTGTTTTATAGACCCTGCAATTGATCCGAAATGAGTCCCCCTCCTATATTTGCTTAGCAAATTGTAGATCAGTTTATAATAGAAGAAGGGGTTGGACTTCGGTGATCACTTCAGTAATCCTTCAATTCTCTTCTCATTGAATTCTTCCCCAACCTCAGAGAGGCAGGCATTTCATTTTCATCTTGGAACAAGGAGAAGTGAAGTTTCCTTCATCTCACAAAAAACGTCGTGGCAACTTCTCACTTGGGACCAGTTCTGACTCCAAAGCTGAGGCTGGTTCCACGAGATCTCATGAGTCATTAAAAATAACCTACAACGTTGGTATTTAGTTGACACGCAACCCCCAAATTATACCCAAAAACCCAATAGCTTCCTCTATTTTTTACAATTAATCAGAACTTCCTCATAAACCTCCAACCCACTGGGTCATGGGTCTTGCCTGCCTCTGGCATGCTGCTGCTGGGGTCAAGGCTGATAAACCTGGGGTCACCTCCACTCACCCCACCCCCTGCCCTCGATGGCCCCCTTGGTTCTCACTGATGCTGTGCATCCTCCCACTGTTACTCTTGTCTCTCTATCCCCGGCGGGAGCTGTCTTCCCACAACCATGGCTGTGGGCTATCTGCCTCACCACGGTGACTGCCGGCAGGGCTGTAATTGATCCTGGGGCTTGTGCTGGACTGTCACCTTCTCTTCCATGACCGGGGAGACTAGAAGGTGCTGCCTTTTATAGCCTGTGGCCACTCCATGTTGGTACTGGAGCACCTGTAAAGACACCATCTCTGAGCCCCTTGGCTTTCTGCTTTCTGCTCTTTCCCTGTGGAGTTCTGGTCTTTGGCCCCCACCACCTCACACGCACCCCATGGTTTCAGCCTGGGCTGAGGGACTCAAGGCCCTTGTCTTGCTTTCTCTCCCCCTACCTCTCTTACACTTGGTAAAAGCACAGACTCTAGAGCCACATGATCCAAGCTCTGACCAGAGCTCTGCTACGTTTTAGCTGTGTGACCCTGGACAAGTTGATCAACTTCTCTGTTCCTTGGTTTCTCTGTGAAACAGTAGCTGGAGAGGAACAGATGCTTTCGATAAGAGTGTCATGCTAAAGCACTGTGCTACCTAAAAATAATTTTTTGTTGTATTAGGTGATCTATTGCTGGAAGTGGGGTGCATAGCTTTCCCTCCTTTTTTCAACAAGAACCTGTCTCCAAAAAAATACCAATCCTTACTTGTGTTCAAGGATGTGTGGTGCTTCTTTAATGTGGAACAATGACCGTTTTCTTACCACAATTTGGGGCAAAGAAAAAACAAAAAAAACCTCCCACTGATATTCAGGTCTAAATGACTGACACCAGATCTATTCACAAATGTGGATTTTGATGGAGAAGGGAGGACCAGGAGAGCCAGTATGAGACTTGGGCAATAGAGAGAATGGGAATGCAAGGTTTTCTGCTTTTGTAAGCCAGCCCTCAGCGCTGCAGAACCACAGCAGGGTCCTGTTTGTCAGCATCTGTGCTGAGCCTTGCAGGTCTGGCAGCAGGCTTCCCAGAAAGAGTTGTCACCTTTCCTTATTATCACCCGATACCTAGCACCACCAGACAGGGTGGATGTGTAAGGCGCAGCCAGGGTTCTGTAGTCCTGGGGGAAGCTTCAAGCCTGGTGTCATTGCAGACACAGCATGTCAGGGCTACAAGGAACCTGAGGGCTCAGAGTCCAGTTCCACTCAGATGAGACAAGGCCACAGGACAGATGTTCTGCTTTCCACTAAATTCTTAAAATCTGAGAAGTGTTTCAATGTGCTTTCTCTCCAAATGTACTTTCCTTTGTAGAAAATGTCTCAGGGGCAGCTGTAACATACTTAAAAAGATACCAAACACCTCATTTACCTACCAAATGCCCATTTTTTTCTGCCATCCAGAACTAACAACAGTGAAAAATCTCACTTCCCCAACTTTGACTCTTCTACTTCAATGAGGTAGATGATCACGTGCTCACCTTTTCTGAGGCACCCAGTACAGTAAGAGGGCCCTAAGTTGTGAACACACAGCAGAGTCACAAACACATTTGGTTTCCAGTCGAGGCCGTGCCCTCTGCAAAGTAAGTCAGGATACTCTCCACGATGCTGCATGTGGGTGGTGCCCCTGGCATTTCCCTCCCCATCAAAGCAGGGAGCTCCCTTCTGTCCTAGTATGTGTAGGACACCTATCTATGTTCCTGCAGGCACCTAGCACAACTCACAACTGTCCCCTTTCTCTGAACTCCTGCAGCAATTTGTCTGGATGATGCTTTTGTAGTTTCTGGGTAACTACTTCACAATTACCTTGGGTCACCTGTTGCTATTTCTCACATTTCAATTGCAAGGTACCTAAAAATAGTCCCTAATACAGAGCCCGATCCCTACCTGTTGACTTGATCTCTTAAGTGATTTGTGAAGATCAATGCTGTTGAGTTCCCGCGGGAAGTTCCCCACCTATAGTAAAGGCTTGTCTCCAGCAGTCCTGCTGAACAGGTAGCAGGGCCTTGGCCTTCTCTACTAGCTCTCTCCTGGCCACCACCCACTGCCTGTCCATCAGATGCTGTCTTCCAGACTGGCCTATGTCTAACCAGGCTGTAATGGCAGGGCAGAAAGGGCTCATTCATCCTTGTTCTCCCCACAGTTGGTTTTTTTTTAAGATTTTATTGGGGAAGGGGTCAGGACTTTATTGGGGAACAGTGTGTACCTCCAGGCCTTTTTTTCCAAGTTAAGTTGTTGTCTTTTCAATCTTAGTTGTGGAGGGTGCCATTCAGCTTCAAGTTGTTGTCCTTTCAGTCTTAGTTGTGGAGGGCGCAGCTCAGCTCCAGGTCCAGTTGCCGTTGCTAGTTGCAGGGGGCACAGCCCACCATCCCTTGTGGGAGTTGAACCGGCAACCTTGTGGTTGAGAGGACACATTCCAACCAACTGAGCCATCTGGGAGCTCAGCGGCAGCTCAGCTCAAGGTGCCGTGTTCAATTTTAGTTGCAGGGGGCGCTGCCCACCATCCATCCCTTGCGGGACTCGAGGAATTGAACTGGCAACCTTGTAGTTGAGAGCCCACTGGCCCATGTGGGAATCGAACCGGCAGCCTTCGGAGTTAGGAGCACGGAGCTCCAACCGCCTGAGCCACCCGGCCGGCCCACAGTTGGTTTTAAGAGTTAATTCCTTCAAGGACTATCAAACTGAACAAACCTAATAAATCCCTTACTCCTGTTATGAATAGTCAGTCAGATCATACCAAATCACATTAATGCTCTCTCTCAGCTTTCAATGGTCTTCCTGTTTGGGGAGTCATTCTGCATTCAACCTGTAGGAAGTACGTAACTGGGCGGGGCTAGGTTTGTACTTTCTTGTCGAAAAGTCCCTTTGACTCATCAATAAAATTTGCTATAGCTAATTCTCACAAGAATCCTTCACATACCTGTTCTTACAGGACAATGAACTATCAGGAAAGTATGGGAAACAAACGACTGGAAAATACTGTATTTCCTCAATTCAAAAATGAGACTGATTTTGATATGCTATTTAGTATCGCCAAAAAAAAAAGAAAAAAGAAATTGGATGTACATTTCAGAAATGAAGCGGGGGAAGTACTGCATCTTAGAATTGAGGTAACGTGACTAATGAGTGAATGACATTAAGACGTGTAACACCCTGAGATCATCTGAATCTCATTTCACCAGGCTGCGACGCTATGTGAAAACACCCTGCGCATAGCAGGGCAGTCCCCATGTTCCAGGCACGCGAGCCTGAAGGAATGACGGTCAGCTGATGCCGTACCTATAGGTGATCAAGCAGCTTTTACAAAGTGCTCTGTGGAAACCATTTGTTTTAAATGTTTAAAAAATGTTTCTCAACTTGTGTGCCCAGTTGTGAGAATTAATGTGTTTTGATCCAGAAAGTATCAATTCTGTTTCTGGGTGTGGCCACAGGGAACTTGGAGGATTCCAACTGCATGCAATGATGTTGCGACACCCCCACCCCCCATCAGCCTCAGTTGAAGGTGTAAGGCTGAGGCCCCTTAGGACCGTGTCATGCGGGGAGGCCTGCGGGGTCTCTGCTCCCGCTCCCCATACAAGAACGCAGGATATGGTGAGGCCAAAAAGGAACACCCACGGAGCCATAGGTAGGGGAGTCATACCACTGCGGTGTCACGGAGGCTGGGTTCACTGGACGTGCGACCTGCTGTCCCTTTTGTCTGCAACCGACCGACGACGCTCCACTCTCCTCGGCTCTCCTTCGTAGCCGCAGCAGATGTATTAGTGGCCAATGGCTCAATGGCTACAGCTGACGGCCAATCAGCCACAGCTGATGGCCATCTACTACCTGAGCCAGCACCCCTCCACGTGAGGCCGAGAGCCTGTAAACTACTTTCTGGGGCTCTGCCCCCACAGACCGATATCCCTCCCACGAGGTGAGGAACCCGTACAAGCTATGAGAGGCAGAGAAGAGATTGTGCTGGACCTGCCCTCACCCTTAGCGGCCAGCAGCCTGGGAGTCACTGGGCAGAACGGTCCAGATTATTCCCTACCCATCAGACTTCTAATTGGTTCCATCTGTTTCTGGAACAAAATGTTCTTTTTGCTGTTTTCAAGTGCTACTATTGGGGAAGCTTTCTCATTTTCCTGAACTGCTACACAAAAGACTAAGTTCTCAAGGTCATATAGCTTTCATATCTTTTCCTGAAAAGTGGCCTCCATTTTGAGTGCTAGCTAAATTGAGTACATTTAAGGAGTTCATCTTACTGATTACATTGACCTTAAAAAATGGTTTGATTTGTAGCTTCAAATGAACTGGGAGTTTCTAGAACTTTATATAAGAAACAGGATCTGGGGAAGTAACATATGATTACCATTTGTCCTTCAGACAGAGGTCAATCCCTTTTGATAAACACTAAAATTATGTTTTCAGGTATGTTCAGCAGAATCTCAACCTATTTAATTTGTACAGTACTTTTCTCAGATGGGACTTCCGCCCCATGGCGTTCATCACCAACTTCCCAGTATAACTGGTTAGGTTCACTTCTACCACTTTATTCTTCCCAGCCATATGTGTCTGACCTTGTGCAGACTGAACTTGTGGCTTTCACTTTATTCCTTTGCAAAGTGGGGATAGCAGTACCTAGCTTAAAGGAGTGTTATGATAGATATGTTGCGAAGGGCTTAGTACACAGCATATAAAATAATCAGTTAAATCATTAGCTATTATCAGCCTTCCGGACCCTCCCACCCTACTGAAACAATACAAATCTTGGGTATTATTTTCAGGAACTTTAATGTGGACACATTATACCCAGATGAGTAATTTTAAGGGAAACATGTCGGCCTTTCTTCCCGTGTTCTAACATTTTAAGTGCACAGAAAATATCCAAGGGTTCAGGGCCTTTGGCACAGAACAGAAACCTGTTGTGAGCAGGAAATCAGGCTTCAAGGGAACTTTCACATTTCTTGCCATCTTTCTCCATATCCCTGTTCTTCCTCCACCATCCTTCTGCTGTGAAACGCCCCCTTTTTTATGTGCTATAAAACTACTGTATTTACTCTTGAAGACTTCCTCCTGGGACACCTTGGAAACTTATTACTTTGTTCATTTCTCTTATGACACTCATCACAATGGACTAGGGTTGTGTTGACCTGGGGATACTACTCTTCAGAAGGCAATTTTTATTCATCATCATCTCTCCTGGATCCAGGTAGCAAAGGTGCCTGCATGCTACATTCATGTTTTCTGAGTGAGTGTTCGTTAGCTGTCATTCTAACCAAACCAAAATGGCCTTTATTTTTTTGTGATTATTTTTAACAACACATCACTTCAGAGGCTGTTTTAGAAAATGAGAAATGGATATTTTTCTTTCTTTTTTGCCTAAAACCTATCAACTCTCAGGTCTTTCACTCTTTCCTATGAGTGATGTGAGTGAGGGAAGTGGTATGGTAAGAGAGCCAAGGAACTTGGGATTTTTCTGTTATCACTTTAGATCTAGTATAAGTATTCACATTTTATATAACTCACTTTTTATACTGAAAAGTCTTCATTGTCTTAGCAAAGTCTGAAATTAAAATACTAAGTCATTAAATTAAAAAAAACAAAAAAACTTGATTTTCTAGATAAGCTTCTGCTGGATACCCACTGTTAAAATTACTCTTTTGTTTTTTGTGTGTGACACCATTCAAACATAAGGATATAAACTCTGAGTTCTAAAATGTGACTGAAGACAATAGGACCTGTGGGGAGCCATGGTTGCAGTTAACTCTAAAGCCTTAACAGAATGGCTTGGTTTATACTTAACCTATTTCCTCCCCCTGAAGCAATTGTCTCTGCCTGCATCTGGAGAGTGCTTGCATGCTGCTCAGGAATGTGGTGAGGGTGGCCAGTTCCCAGAACAGAAGGCTGATGCCTATCAGGGCAATTGATAAGATAATTACATATGGGAGTTTCAGTAAATTTTGTGTCTCCTGTGTTAAAGTTAAAGATTCACTGTTAACTAGGTAATGCATTTTTGTGCTTGTTAAACTGCACGTCCACAGAAGGTATAAATTCTGGGGACAGAATAAACTCAGCGTCTTCAGGATCACTGAAGTCCGCGATCGCCATCATCAAGGACCTTTACGATTTCACTTTAAGATCATACTGACATTATACAGGGACTAACGTAGACAAAGGAAAAGATAGAAATTTGGCACCTAGATATTTCCTAGGGAAAAAATCCCAAAACAAATCGGCAATAGCCGCTAAAGCTTACATAGTGCTTACTAAGTGCCAGCACATTTCACTTTAAACCTATGAAATGTTATCATTTTCATTTTATAGATAAGGAAATGGGCAGAGAGGTTACATAATTTGCCTAGGTCACATAAAAAGTGGAAGAGTTGGGGTTCAAAGAAAGGCAGTTTAGCTGTAAGTACCAGTCAGAATCATATTGTACTATATATGCTATACTGGGTAAGAGACTAAGTTGCTTTCTTGAACAAATCCCCTATCCAAATGGTATACATATGCATCAGCTACAAAAATTATAGAGCAAACACCATCTGGCTGGAACTTTTATTATTTCAAAAATAGGCATCTTATGTAATTTGAGGTCATTAAAAGTTATTTCTGAATTAATGTAATAAATGCTTATCAAGAACAATAATCACCTCAATAACCATACACACTTACTTCATTAATTAGGCACTTCCAAAACTAACGCTTCTGTTACCAAAAAACTTACAAATGTCACAAGAGAGTTAAGTAATGGTCTACGCAGGAGAGAAGGAAAATTCGGCTAGGGGACACACCAAGGAAGCATTTTGCCCATTACATTTTTGATCGATACAGTTCGTGAAGAATGACTCATTTTTCCTAGTGCTTAGTCTGAGAGGGAATGCAAGAAACCAAGTCTTAGGAGAAAAACTGCTTTCATAATCTCAAATGTAAGTCATAAACAGGATTTTCTAATAAAAGCTTCAAAGTTTGCAGAGATGAGAAAGGCAAGTGTGTACTCTATTAAGCATTTCAATAAATATGCAAAAAATTTCAGCAATTATGAACATATTGTTTGTATACTAGAAAGTACAAGTTTCCATGCTTTGAATATTTTATCCTGAGAAGCTATTTTAAGGATATTTTGTGCTAGAAGATTCAAAAATTAAACTTACACACATATATATATTACATATAAGGCATTCTCCATATGAATAGAATTCTGGACTGTCACAACAATGTCAAACAATGAGAAGCCAAACATGATCACACGTATGTTATAAAGAGAGCACTAAAAGGAATAGCAGGAAATGCATCACCTATGTCTTTGTTTTATGCTCTTTTGATAAGTTCAGCGAATGAGCTGTCTCACTGGCTCACCACCACTGACACAAGTCCTAAGTTCTACATAGCCACAGAAGGCCTGTAGGTGATGCTTTACTTCCCTCTGACCCCTTCACCAAACCTCTATGTCACTCATGACATTACTTGTTAATATTCTACATTCCAAAATAGATGCAGGTAAATAGAAGTTTGCTAATTTTTATAATACTTAACCAAATCAATTTAAAAATAGATAAAACACTTAAATTCTCACAACACAAATCTGTTTTCACATTCATTGAAATATTTCAGAATCACTCAAACATGAACATTGGACATGTGTATGCTTATTTCGAAGAGAACTACTGAATTTATTCTCCAGAAGAAAACGCAGACCTGAAGCATCACATTACTGGAACATTTGAAACATGATGATAACTTCTTATCTTCTAAACTTCAACGAAAGTTGCTTGAACAAACGATTTAATGAATACCTGCCTCTATTAAACAAGAAAGATAGCTGATGCCTTAAAGATGTCAGAGGTTGAGTCACTTCACTTCTTTCTGTTGCCTCCAGTTGCTAGCATAGTGGCAACCCGCATAAATATATTTAATGTATCCATGTAGATTCCCAGCATCCTAGAAAAGAAAATAATTCCGTTAAATATGATGTAATTCTAATAACAATGATAAGGCTATTTCTTTCTTTTTTTTTTTTAAGGAGGGCGCAGCTCACAGTGGCCCATGTGGAGATTGAACCGGCAACCTTTGTGCTATCAGCACCATGCTCTAAACAACTAAGCTAACAGGTCACCCGATAAAGGCTATTTCTTAATCTAGAAAAGAAGAAAAGCAGTACTGATTGTCTGTCCTAGGTACATAAGATGGACATTTTTAAAAAGATGCCAACAAGGAAATCCGAGACTAGAAAACAGCCAAGATTTTCTTCTGGCAGATTAATCTTTTAAATGTTGAAAGTTTAAACATTTTAAAAATCATTATTTTATCCTCTAACACTCTGAGTACAGTATCTTGTGGGGGAAAAAACGGGGTGATAGACAATAAAATCAGAACAAAACCAAAGAAACACCTTTACAAAAATGTGTTAGATGCCAAGTCTGGCATTTTAAAATATAATATACCCCCACAACACCCCACCCCCATCACCCAAATAAAGAAACTGTTAAATCTGTAAGCATTATAAGTAGCATTTAAAAAAATAATTATATTTTTAGCTTTAAAGAAAAAAATAAATTCCTTTAAAAAATGCGATACCATGAAACTCAAGAAAATTTAAATAAAATACCCAACTTAGGTGGAGAGGCCAAGAAAAAGACAAAGCATTATTATATTAAAACACTTATTATCAGCTAAATTTGAGTATCTCCAAAACAAAATTTTCAAACTGAGGTGTTTTCCAATTTTTAATAAAATAGGCTTTTCTATTGAACATTTCAAGTCCATTATGTACACTTTCCAACAACTAATACTTGACTAATACATCTTTCTTCAGTTCTAAAGTTTGTTAAATATAAAATTGACCAACAAGAGCACCATAAGGATAATTAACAAAAATACGTAAAATACTCTTCATTAGCTGAATAAATACCTAAATATTACACTTAGTTGTAAGACAATCAAACTTCTGTGGATACATAACTTATTAGAGAGAGACTAGACCCAACAGCAACAGAAATAAAATAGTAAAACATGCCAAGGCCAGTGTTGTGGATTGAATTCACAGATATGTTGAAGTCCTAACCCTTGGTCATCTGTGAAGGTGACCTTATTTGGGAACACGGTCTTTGCAAATGTAATGAAGATGTGGGTCAAGAAGAAGTAACTCTGGAGTAGGGTGGGCCTTATCTAATCCGACTCCTGTCCTAAGAAGCGAAGAGACAGAGACAGACACAGGAGAACACCATGTGAAGATAGAGGCAGGGACTGGAGCGACGTGTGGACCAGTGAGGACTGCTGGCTGTAACAGAAGCCAGGGGAGGAATTCACGTTTCCCTTAGAGCCCTCTGCCGGTACCAAGCCTCATGACACCTGGATTTCAGATGTCTGGCCTCCAGAACTGCGAGAGAATCAATTTCTGTTATTTTAAACCACCCAGTTTGTATAATTTTTACAGCAGCCCTAGGAAATGAATACAGACATAAAACAAAATAGGATAAAATAACTCAACTGTCTTTATGTGACAGGGGAAGGCATCAAAGACTACTTACGAATTGATGGGATCGTATTTTTGAACTCCATACACTGGTACTATTTCTGCACGCTTGATTACTTTCTGCGTATCATACAGAAGGAACATGCTGAAAAGAGCTAATCCACCATAAATTGCCACTGAGTACAGAGTGGCACCAGCCACAGTGGTAGGTGGAAGAAACATAGATCCTGAAATCAAAATGGGAAAAAAGGTTTTTTTGTTTTGTTTGTTTTTTAAAAAGGACTTTTCTATAACTAGGTTTATAATTAACATTGCTTAAACAAATGTTCTTTGGTATACTGCACAGATAACATCTGAGTATAAGCACTGTTTAATGTTATGTACATTCAGTTCAAAACCCATGATACTCATTCCTTCAAAGGGTCACTGGCCCACATTATAGAAAGGTTCTTGCATCAGAGCAATTTCCATGTTTGCAGACTAACTCTGCCATTTTAGATGTATTTGTTAAAACCAATAATGGTTTACTATTATGCCAAATAAGAAAATTCAGTCAAATTAGCATGTATCTTTTAAACAACTCTTAAAAATGACTAAATATATTGCCTCCAGTAGAATACATGAGTACGTAAGATTATTTGGGGACATCATGAACCAAGAACCAAGTGTCAAAGCACAGGGGCTTACCCAGTGAGGATACGAAGACGAGACCAAGGCCCACGCCCAGGGGAGCGCCCATGTTCAGAAACTTCTCACTGGGTGCACACATGGCCACAGTGGAGAGGCCTCCCACGATGCCAGCGGTGTACCACGCAGCTCTGATGAGAAGAGGGCCCCCGAATATTGTGAGAGGAGCCACCACTGCACCCATCACACCTGGAGGAAGAGCAAGTGGACACTTCAGTATTTACTAATTAACAACCAAGGGGAAAGTGCCACTTCTAACTAACGTGCCATTTGAACATATTATACCTTATCGTTAAACAGTATGATTAGAGAAAGTCTTTCCCTGATTTAGGTAATACTACCCCCCAAATTCCACAACCAAAACTTGTGGCTATCCAAATTCTAAATCATAACAGTAACATTATTTCTAGTCAAATAGTCACAACTCACAAGTACAAACACTAATCGATATTTTTAGTAACTGTCAAATTCTGTGTAGTTCATTATTTGGATCTGAATCTAACACTAATCTTTACAATAATATTCATATATGTAAGAATTGAGATAAAATGGCTTAAAATGAATAACTCAAAGTCAAACCTACTGCTGCCAAGAGGAAACAAAGTAAAACAAGAGAATGAGTACATGCTAATCTAAAAATACAGAAACTTCAAGGAAAGGCACTGCTGTTACCTTGCACAGTAGGGAATGTTATCACAGCTTATAAAAAATAATTTGTCAGATATTTATAAACGTCTTCATAAAAATTATCAATATAATGAAGTAAAGGTAATGAAGTAAAGCTCAATAAAAAAATCTTAGGCATTACTTCAGTAGTGGGCAGAACAAGTTAATCCTTTACTTAAACATTAGTTTAATTCACAAATAGGCACAAACCTATCATCATACTGAAATTTCAATACTAGTATATTTCTTTTGCAAGAATAACATTTTCTAAATCAAGTCATAAGATAATTGTATTTCATGATGGTGAATAATTAAAAATTTCTTTTTTTGCTCTAGGAAAGACATGGGATAAAAATTCCATCAATTTTGCAATTGACAGCAAAACTTTTAAGATTATTCAGAGACTTTTTAATGATACTTTCTGGTAAAAGTCTTAAATGGTAATAGATGTTTTGCTGCTTAAGGACAAATCAACTACAAATTTAACAAGGATACTCAGCATTATTATTGTGAATGAAAAGTGGCATTCAGCAAATTGGTACAGCCACTATAGAGAACGAATATGGAGGTTCTTTAAAAAAATCACAGCTAGAACTGCCATATGATCCAGCAACCCCACTTCTGGGTTTATAGCAAAGGAACTGAAATCAGGATCTTCATTGTTCATTGCAGCATTACTCACAATAGCCAAGATATGAAAAAAACCAAAGTGTCCGTCAATGGATGAATGAATAAAGAAAAGGTGGTACACATATACCATGAAATATTATTCAGCCATAAAAAAGAATGAAACCTTGCCATTTTTGACAACATGGATGGACCCTGAAGGCATTATGCTAAGTGAAGTAAGTCAGACAGAGAAAGTCAAATACCATATGATGTCACCTATATGTGGAAGCTAGAAAAAGTCAAACTTAGAGAAACAGAGTGGAGTAGTGGTTACTAGGAGTTGGGTAGAGGGGAATGGTGAGCACTGGTATAAAATTCCAGTTACAAGACTAACAAGTTTGGGGATCTAATATATAGCACGGTGTCATTAAAATAAAAAACAAATGAGGAGCAGCCTTAAACATTCCCTGGGCAGAGAAAACCGGTTTAGTCATACAAATAAAGCTTAGTTTAGCTTATTTTGCACGACTAGCTTACCCTACCTGGGTCATTTCTTGCTTATGCCTTTGGAAATCATAAGGAAAACCTGATCTGTTTCCCAAGGTTGGTATGAGATAACCATAGAAAATTCTAATATTATAACAATCACTATAAAGAACAGTCACTGCTTTCACACTACGTAAGCTGTTTTATAATAATATACCCCTGAGCCCCACTTCATATTTTCGGTTGAGTGTTCCTGTTTGCAAACTGTCATTTTGGTGTGTGCACAATAAAGTTTTACTAGTTACTATTTCGATAATACATTGGTTTTACTGCAGTTATTTCTGAACTTTTGACAGGTAATAACACTGTATCACACACTTTCATGTTGCTAAGGGAGTACATCTTAAATCTCACCACCACAAAAAATGAATGGCAAATATGGAACGGAGGTGTTAGCTAATGCAGTGGTGGCCATCATTTTGCAATATGTGAGTGTATCATATCAACATGCTGTATAGTTTAAACTCACACAACGTTAGGTATCAATTATATCTCAATCAAGCAGGGGAATAACAATTACAATAGTTTTTCAATGAAAATTTCAGTAATTCTGGCAAATTATCACTTAGTTCTGATTGAGACCACAGCTGTGTCTACATGGTGGTGTTAAACATCTGGATAAAAAACGAAAATGGAATGTATCTGGATGTTACTAGTACGTCAAAAGCCAGCTCTGATGTCCCTTTGATGCTGCGAGTGGTTGCCCTTGGGTCATCCAAACCCCATCATACCAGTGAATGAAGAAATGGACAGTGTGGATCTTGAAGAAATAAGGTTGGGGTATTAGTCTTGATTTCAGCGCTTCCTGGTGTGTGACCTCACCCACCCTCAGCTTCCTTATCTATGCAATAAACATGCTAACGTATGCACAGCTTCTGAAGATATTTATGAAGAATAAAGCATATTTTGAACAACAAAAAAAATAAAGAAAAAAACTGGCCTTCATATTGTGCAAGAATGGGTTGACACAGCAGGCCTAAGGCTATCTTTACAAAAGCCTCCTTGCAAGGTTAGTCCTTGACTGATATCTGAGAACTTGGCACTTGAGCCACTCTCTAACTGATATGGTTATACTACTTGTGTAAACACTGTGAATTATGCTTTAAGCCTGCTTTCCTTCTCGGAGTCTGGCTTTTGATATTTGCTAGGAGGGTGCCTACATGATCAACCCTCAATAAAAACCTTGGACACTGAGTCTCTAAGGGGCTTCCCTAGGTAGAAACAATGCACGTTATTGCACTTTTCACATTCTTGGTGTGTCCCTTCACAGGAATGAGAGAGCACTGAGAAACTGTGTGTTTTTCCAGACTCTGCCTGCATCTTTTCCCCTTGTTGTTCCTGTCATGCATCCTTTTGTTGTAATAAACCTTAGCTCTGAGGACAACTATATGCTGAGTCCTGTGACTCCTAACAAATCAAACACTGAATGAATGGGTGGAAAGTCAATGGAATTGTAACAGCTATATACATGTCAGAGAGGCAGTAGATTGGCGGATGGGGATTATCACTTTGTGAGGGGTGTGAATGTCTATTACATTGTTTTGTACACCTCAAAATAATAAAAAAGACACACAACACATAGCTATTATAATTCAGTTCAAGAAGTATAAGTATCTACTGTTTATCAGAGATAAAAAGACACTGAATTTGTTTTCTCAGGAACTCAAGTGTCTAAAATGGGAAACAGGTGCAGAACTCTATTCACTGGCCAAAATACTACAATAGAGATTTAGAAACATAAATGTTAAAATTCAGATGGTGAGGAATTTTGTGTTTCAATGAAAGGATACAGAATTAGCAAATGCACATACTATGTTTTGAATAATTATTTTTCTTAAAAGCAGGTTATTGGTACTGAAAGATAATATTCCACCTCCCTCCCATTCTCAAAGGTTTTGTCCTACAGTGTTTCCCCGAAAATAAGACCTAGCCAGACAATCAGCTCTAATGCGTCTTTTGGAACAAACATTAATATAAGACCTGGTCTTACTATACTCTACCATACTCTACCCAATACCATACCCAATACCACACCACACACACCACACCACACCACACCACACCACACCACACTATACCGGGTCATATATTAATGTTTGTTCCAAAAGACGCATTAGAGCTGACTATCCGGTTAGGTCTTATTTTCGGGGAAACAGGGTATAAAGCTCTATGGAGATTATCTATGATTGAATAAACTAATACCTAATAGAAGACAGACTTGAAAATCAAGGTTGGGAAATCATGCTGTCTCACACACATTTACCAAAATAAAGATAGCACGTGAAGAAGATAAATGACTTACTTCACATCACAAATTTGTCAATATTGAGTGCCAAAAACCGAATTTCCATTTACTAACCATATTAAAACATCTCAGAGCCTGTCTCCCTGGAAGCTTCAGGGAAATACTTATAAATGTCTTGCATTGTGGTAGAGAACATGCATTCAAGAAGTGTTTTTGTTTCTAGGTCTGGTTGGTTCTTTATTTAACCCAGAGACAGAAAATCCTGGGGTACTTGAAATGGAAAACACTTTGTCTAAACTCTAAAATATTAGTGTTAAGGGAGCTATGACAACCTATACCTAAAAGGATACTAAAACTGTTCTGCAATACCTGGGTGAACAGCCTTTGCCCCGCTCGTGGTAACTTTGGGCCAAGAACTATCTTTCTACAAACCCAGCTAAGTGTATCAAACACAAATGTGCATTTCTGAAGATCTTCCCCCCAAACCCCAAAGCACTGCTTTTTCCCCAATGCTCCACTGCAAAAATTTCCTATTCTTTTATGTGTCTTACCGCTTCCTTCACTTCACCCTGCTTTTTATTTTTTTAAAGACACACAACAAAAACAATTCTCAAGTGATGTTTATCAGATTTTAAATATTCCTGGTATTAGACAAAATACACAAAAAGAAATCTCTACATATACTATTATAGACTGTCACAGAAGGCAAGTGTAATACTGGGGATGCCCATGGCTTTAGAACCAGTGTCAGAACCATTAACTGGTTTATAAACACGAGGCTTAATTAAATTATGTACAAATCATTTATGGTTGCGAAGAGCCACCAAAAATACAGTATTAAAGACTGCTTAATAACAATTGAAAATCAGAACATACCAGAATGTAGTAACCAAGCAAGATGCTTTGGGCCTGGGCTCTGGTCATACGGTATTGACTGTACCAGCATTCCAGCTCCAATCATGGCTGCAAAGGTTGCACCAATTGCCTGAAAGACACATATTACTAAGAAAAACCAATTCTTATAATACAACAACAAAGTAGAAACCATTGAGTTTTAAGTTCAGTTAGTTCCTCCAATAAAGCATGTTTACAAAACCAAAGGATAATAAATAGAATCCTGTATTTTTCTAGCACATTAAAGACCTTGGGTTTATTTCAGTTTGGTCAGCTTAGCAAGAGTGCCCCCTACTGCCACACATCAAGTTTTGCAGACACCTTCAAGTGAATGAGCTGACCTTTGACTGACAGCACCACCTTTCACAAATTTCCTTCTCGTTAGAGGTTTAACAAAATCCCTTTAAGAATCCCAGAATAAACATTTTTAATTATGTTGATTTGGGCAGTACAAGCAGCATTTAAAAAACTTAGTCATGATATACCAATTTGAATATATACAGAGGGTGCCAAAAAATGTGTACACATTTTAAGAAAGGAAAAAGCTGCATTAAAATTGCAATACTCGGGGCCGGCCCGGTGGCTCAGGCGGTTAGAGCTCCGTGCTCCTACCTCCAAAGGCTGCCGGTTCGATTCCCACATGGGCCAGTGGGCTCTCAACCACAAGGTTGCCGGTTCAACACCCCGAGTCCCGCTTGAACATGGCACCTTGAGCTGGGCTGCTGCTGAAGCTCCCGGATGGCTCAGTTGGTTGGACTTGACGGTTTGACTCCTGCAAGGGATGGTGGGCTGCGCCCCCTGCAACTAGCAACTGGCAACTGGACCTGGAGCTGAGCTGCGCCCTCCACAACTAAGACTGAAAGGACAACAACTTGAAGCTAAACGGCACCCTCCACAACTAAGATTGAAAGGACAACAACTTGACTTGGAAAAAAAAGGCCTGGAAATACACACTGTTCCCCAATAAAGTCCTGTTCCCCTTCCCCAATAAAATCTTTAAAAAAAAAAAATAATAATAAAAAATAAATAAATAAAATTGCAATACTCAATATATACCGATAACAAAAGATGAATACAAGTCATCTGTATACATTTTTTTGGCGCCCCTGGTATATAACACACTGCCTTGAACTCCGTATTTACTAAAATGAAAACCTGAAAAATAGAAGCACATGGGAAAGATGGGAAATAATATTCTACATTTCTAACCTCCTAGTTTTCTGGCTGATTTGGTCCTCTCCCCTTTTCTTTGCCTGTTTTAGACTTCCATTGTTATGACGTTTAAATATTCCTTGTGCATAAATAACAAGGAAGAAATGTAGATAATGTAAGAAAGACAATAATGAATTTTCAGAAAATTTAAAGCAGTGACTGCAAACTTGCAGCCTTTGGACAGAAGCAGGCAGCAGGTATTTTGTTTTGGCCAGCTACTCAAACAATTGAAGTGAATGCTGTTAGTGGGGAAGGCTTTTCTCTAGATGCCAATAATCCCCTTAGACAAAGCAGCCCTGCCTCACTCACCTGCACTGTCTGACACCCAGACATCTGAATGGGCAACCTCTGATGCAAAGGACAGGTAAACAGAACATCTGTTTTTGCTGAGAATGGGAAAGACTTCACTCATATTGATACGGAAAACACACTGGGTTCTGCTCTCCCATTTTCCAAGGAAGAAACACTTACTAAAAACTACTTCATACATCTCGGTACAAAGCATTTTCAGGATATTTATCACAATTCTGTTTTTCTTTTAAGGTACTTCATGATCCAGTTCCATTTTTTTGGCTTTTACCTTTCCATAGTCCATGCTCCAGCTACACTGAATGGGTAGGGCTGCAAACGTGCCCCAGGTTCATGCCTCTCTAATTCTGTTTGTTGTTCCTATTTCCTTGCTATTTGTCTGACTTACTCAAGGATTACCTCCTCGTCTGGGAAGGTTTACTGGTAGGTCCCTTGGCTGCCACGAGAGGTGTCAGATGCCTCTCCTCTGTTACAAAAGCACTTGGTACCACCGCTGACATTATCTGTATGTGTCTGCACCCCTCCAAAGGTCACATATTCATCTCTGTAGCACCTGTCTGGCTTTCCAAACTATTTTACTTAAGCCCTCACAGGAGGTGAAAATGATCTTACACCCACAGGGGGTTGAGAACATGGCCAAAGCACAAAACTTCTCTGAAGTCTTATTTTAGGGGCTAAACTCTTTTGCATATTTTAATCTTCCTCAATAAGCCATGTTTGCTTTATTATAAAAACAACTATTTTAAATTATTTACCTTTGATTAAAACTGAATAAGCATCATGCTTATTCTGTGCCTTCAAGAACCTCTAGGCTAGGCAATACATGACACGATCTGAGAAGCAATATCCTAAGAATATCAGACTATCCAAACGGCAGTACTACTAGTAAATAGTTCTCCTTTTGAAATGTATAGTATGCTGAAAGTATTACGGATCTGGAGGTTAGATGGGGTTTGGATTACGTATGGGGAGAACCAGTTTGCAAGGGAAAGCTGTACGTATTACAGAAACTCTCCCATTTTCCCTCCCCGTCCAGCTTCACTTATTGCTCTAGTTCACAATATCACCCCTCATGCCAGATCTTACAAAGGCATAACTAGTACACCTACTTGTCTCTTCCACCTTAGCTTTACATACTCAAATGCACACCAGTTTTGCTGTTCCAGAATCTGCAACGGGCTCTCACTGCTTAGGCACTCTCCTCAGCTTGGCAAACATTCCCTAATTGTCTTCTTTACACTTCAGACTTCAAATACTTGAACTTCACTCTAACAGGATTGCAAAGTACTTTTACTGACTACCTTCTTTGCTCAAGCTGTTCTGCCAACTTGGACTACCCTTGTCCTCTCCCAAAATAGAAAATGCTAGGCTTCAATAGCCCTGATGAAATAAATGTCTCCTTCATGGAATTTCCCTACTAGTCCAAAACAAAAACAGTGATTCAACTGATTTTACACTTTCTACTTCTTATTGTATATCCTTCAACACTTACTACAGTTCATCTCTCCAACTAGATAGTAGGAAAAAAGGCACATTTGAAATCCTTTTTTGGTATCTAGCAAAACAACAAATACTCAAGAAACATTCCTTGAATACATAACTTATACAGGATCAAAAAAATGCAGAATAGTTGCAGCACTGTTTTACTCTTAATAGTAGAGAATGCTTGCTTGGGTTTTTGTGACAGGTATTTTCCACTGACCTCTACAATGGTTTTGGGTCTGCCTTATTTTTTAGTAAATTGCTATAAAATAGAGGCTGTTTGGTATCTGCTGCTAGGTAAATAGGACGTACCTGTAAGTTCAGTTTCAAACCCCTTTGCTGCTATAAAATACATATTCAACAAAGACAAGTTTACCTCATAATGTACTTCCTACTTTGTCTCAGCTGCACTTGTTCAATGCAGTAAGGTATTCTTTCCATTTAACATCCCTTCCCCAATTTGTTGTCTTTTGATATGTAGTGGAAAAGGAAAAATAAAAACAAGCTGACTTACCACCCAAGAGCCTCTCATCATGAAGTTCATGAGAATAGGAGTTCTGCTCACTGCCAGGGCAGACAAAGCTGTTAAACCAATACTTCCTGCTAAGTACATATAGGTAGAATGAATTCTATCCTTCACATACTGAGGCCAAATTCTGCAAAAAACACAACATGGTTAATTTATAAGATTATAGATATGAATTTTGGTTGAATCATTTACTAGCTGGGAGGCCTTGGGAAATACTACTTTACTGCTCTAAATCTTATTCACTCATTTATCATGAAAATGATGATGCACATGTTGACTTTACCGTAAAAAATAAATGACAGAAAACACTTGGCTCATACATAAAGCAACACATTTCCTCCTTGCTTGAGCACATACAACCTTGGGAAAAGGTTTTTATTTAGGTTTGAATAAATTTATGTCAGGGAAACAAGAGATTCTATTTTTCATGTATATTTCTATATAGTTGGAAGATTAGACATAAAACACTGCAAAAGTGGCAAAAGGTAAAGATGACAAGAAAACTGGAAAATTTTAAGGTTGGAACTGTTTGGGAACAATTTACTTACACAGCCTTTTCAATAGCTCCAATCTCATTAGACATTCCCAAGCCATAGTAGCACAATGCTCCAAGACCAACAGCAGCCCCTCCAGCAATAAACCATCTTCCCATCTGATCAACTAGAGAACACAGGAGGAAATTCAGGTTAATATTGTCATGTCTTGACTAAATTAAAATGCTGGTAGTTAAACCCTTCTCAACATTTAGAAGATGGAAATAAAATCATATGCCATACTTCTTTGTAACAGCTGTAATTCGTACATATGGGGACACAGAAATGGCCTTAAGACTAGGCGTCTAGTAAAAACATAGTTGTAGTAGTACAAAAAAGATCAGACTTGATTAACCTTTAATCTCACCCTAACAAAACTGGAGGAGGCAGTGTGTCTGTATATGTGGGGGGACTTCAGTGATATGTTTTATTGATAAAAGTCTGGGGTATGTTCTCATGACACTTAGAAAATAAAGACGAGAAAGAAATGTTAACAGTCGTTATCACACTGTGTCTAAAGTGCTATTAGCAAATATGGTCCTTTAAGTGGAGTCAAGAAAAAAAGGAACCAAAGAAAACTGTAATCAGTGTTTATGCAGCAGCATCAAGGGCGAGGGTCCTCTTGTTTTAGAGTACTGAGAAACAAGCTCATCAACTTTACCTGGATGAAGGTATTCATCAAGACCATCTTATTCCCTGTAGTCTAAATTTGTTCACTAAGAATGTTACTATTCTGTCACTATGATTCATACAATTTGGTTTCTAGAGCCAACCTATTGATCAGAAATGCCCTGAGGGAACACCAATTAGGGCTCTCTCCCACTCTAATATATTGACATTTTGCTAGATTAAGGAGCAGTAGTGTTCTTTGACTGGCTTTGGGTAGATTAATAATCTAGTTTCTGAACTTGCAAAGCTGAAATGCAAACTGTGAACCAAACTGACTTCATGAAGGCATTATTTCCTGAGAGGCCCTATATGGGCAGCCAGTTAAGAGGACCCTTCCTGAACAGCTAGGCTTTTATTAACACCTATGTTTTGGTGACAAACTCTTGACCTAAAGCATACAGATATTATATGCCTGAATGAAGATTCTATGCAACTTCAAATGAATTTCCATAACAGATAATACCTTTTAGATAATGGCATATTAACTAACAATCCTTAAAAATGTAATGATGAAAGCAAAATTTTTCTCTGGAGGAACTATGACTGGGAACCACTGAAACCAGTTTGAAGTACCACTCTTTTCTGCATCATTAGATCCCTGAAAATGATAAAAAATGATTGCCTTTCTTCCCAGGAAATGCACATTTACACAATTTGCACATTTTAGGAAGCTGCTGATAGACCTCCTTTAAAAACTAAAGACTGACACTTACTTTTAAATATTTTTTCCATTGATGGTTCCAATGCTGCCTCCTTGAGTTCTTGGCCAGTTTTCCCACGCCGGATCCCAATTCTTGTCTTGGTGGCATATTCCTGACATACATGAAAACAAAGACATATACCACCCACACCAAAACAGAATGTTAACAATAAAATGAAACGAAGGATCTTGTTACACTAGAAAACTCTATGTAAAGTAATATGGTATTTTCCATGTATGTAACTGCACTACGAAAGTATGTAATCTAAAAAACTAAATGGAGACCCTATTTGTGCTCTCTGTTCGAAGTGACTCACTAACTCATTACAACTTAACTTCTTAGGTTAAGTTTCAGAATAACTGTCCATTTCATAAACTACAGATTTTATTTATATCTCGAGAATTATATTTTAAACGCTAACTTTTTAAAAACATGCATTCAGTGTTAGCTACATTTTTTCATCTGAGAAATGGGCTCAAGAAAGGTATCTTTGTTTAACACAAAGCCAAAGGGAGGGATGACTATTACCTGTTTTAGTTCCTTTTCAATAGTTGAACTTAAGAGGAAAAACGTTGTCTCCTTTAAATTCTCTATATTTCCTTATCTACCTCACATTTCAAAATTTATACTTCTACTTTGACTACTAGAGGGGAAATTTATTGTTAAAGGAAATGGGTTTCTTTCACCTGACAGATTTTATTTAATCATTCTCTGAACAAGAGCTGCAATGACATATTTAGTAATGTCTTAAAGCTATTGGTCAACTGGTAATATTCCTAGGTTCTTAAGCTTTTGATTATAGGCTCCACGATCTCTACGCTATACCATATAGGTCTCAAGCCTTCAAATTACTCTAAATGAGAAACTCAAGAACTGTAAGTAAAGGAAGTTATAGGAGTTCTGTTTTATATGAGATAAGGGATATCATCAGGGCTATTTCAGTAAATGACTAATGGTAGAGTAGGGAGCTTCATACTATCAAAAAAAAAAAAATGTTCCTGGGGCACAGAGAGAGAGACAGACAATGTAAAAATATTCAGATTATCTTTACCCTGCTGGGTGTTAAGAGCCATTGATTCTTCGTCAGGGAATTCTTTACAACAGGAGAGGCCTTGGTGAAAGTTGGGTGGAAAACCCTGGAAGGTAGTGTCCGGAGACACACAAGTCTTGCGGCCAGCATGGTGGTGGTACACCAGGTTTACCAAGCAGATCTAAAATGCTGGTTAGAGATACAAAAAAAAAAATAACCCATTAACCAATTGAGGAAAGGACATAGGGGTTCCAAAGACAGGAAGAAAACAACCATATTTTAGTACAAAAGATGGAATAAAGTGACCTTTTGAATGTTAATGATGAATCCTCTGCTTGTCCCTTGTTAATTCAAGAAATCCATTCCACAAAACCCAGTTTGAGTTGGAACACCAAATTAGGATTAAATCACAGTTTAAACAGTAACAAAATGTATGACTCTGTACAACATATGTGGTTAATACAGAGTGGATGTTAGTATCTTAAGAAAAACTTACAGGGTGTATGATTGCTTTTGTAAATGTGGTTTTGACTTAAAATTTATACCAGCATTTAATGGAAAATTTAAAAAGAACACGCTGTAACTTTTGAGCAGAGGAAGAATGTCATCCAAGGAAGAGATGAATAATTATTTAAGGTCATACTGCATTGCAAGACTATAAGACATCAATGGAAACCGAACATTATTAAATTTCTGCCAAACATGCCAAATATCATTTCCCTTCAGAATATGATATAAAGATATTCAAGGTATTGAAACCATCTGAGATGTATCTTAAAATATAGATTCCTGGGTCTTATTCTGGTCCTAATGATTCAACCTCTAGGAATGGAACACAGGAATACGTATTTTACCTAGCACCACCAAATACAAGAATCCTTGCTGAAAATACCTATCCCAGCATGCTTCCAGCTCAGTCACCAGCTCTATGTACACCGGGTGTACATAACTGGACATGTCCTTTGGGAAAATACCGATTTCATACCATTGCATCAGCTCAGCCAACAGCTGAACTCCCTTAGTCCTCAACACACCTACTGGGAATGAGGCCCAGTTAGGTCAGCGTGGCCTCCCTGTCGCGTAACAGAACAGGATGGGACTCTTGCTTCTGCCTCATGCTAGAAGTGACCTCGTGCGCGAATGCGTGACTTCTCAGACTCAAGTTCCTTAGCTACGAAATACCAACGCCGTAGGCTTCTGTAAGCATTGATGAGCTCAGGCGCCTGATCCTTGACAAAGTTCACCAGCTCACTAGATTCTGATAGGAAGCCGGCAGCAAGCCTCCAGCCTCCCCAAGTCGGCGCACAGCTCGACACACTCGTTTCAGGTACCCCATTATCTGCCCCGGCGGCGGCTCTGCGGCCAGCCAGCGAGGATGATTCTGCACCTCAACAACCAGCGAGAGCCCCTGTCCACCCACCCTCCGGCCCCGCAGTCGCCTCCCCACGCCCAGGGTCACCCGCAAGGCGATTCCCAAGCGCCGCCAGGCTGTGACGCAGCAAGCTGCGCCGCTACCTCCAGCCCTCCCCAGAAGCACCCAGCGGCCCCGCGGGGCCGGCATGAAGGGTACGGTGAACCTCGGGTGCCTGTCATCCCCGCGGAGCAGTACCTCAGTCCCCGGTCACCTCAACCGCGCAGCTCCCCTTCCGGGGCAGCGAAACACAGACGCGTACACCTCGGTCGTACACCCACCCCTTACTGTCTGTGCGCGCAGTTCCTCCGGTTCACTGCGTTACGTCACATCCGGAGAAGCGGCAAACACTATGAACAACCAATCACGAGCAGATCTCTGACAGAAGGGCGGGCACAGTAGGGAGGAGGCCTTCCGGGCTGGGGGGTGGGGCCGGTGGAGGATTGTTGGGGGCGTTGCAGTCAACGTCCATTGTGGATGTGGGCAGAGAAGGCACTAGGCCATTTTAGCTATGGGTAACCGAGCTCGTCTTCCGTTTAGCCTTGTTTCACTCGCAGCTGTTACACAAATTATTTAAAAATTGAAAGAGAATGGTGTGAGAATTAAAAATTCTTCCGTTGCCCTGTTCCTTTACTACTGTCGCATTTTTGTGCCTTTTCAACAATGTAGTGAGAGAAATAGTGTGTTAACTGGCACACAGAAGCCAATGTGCTCCTTGGGTCTAATGCCAAAGATTAGTTCTATGTATTTCTATGGATTTCACCATAGAAAAGGATGTAAGACACACGAGGTCAAAGGGAGGCGTGGCAGGATTTTAGGAGTGGTTTCATTATTCTGTGACCTCCCCATGGCTCATTTTCAAGCGTCAGTATATACTTGTATAATAGAGCTGATGGGACAGAATTTGCCTCTTACCCAGGATTGTTCTGAGGCCTGACTATTCAAGATGTTTTCTTTTCTTTTTTTTTTTTTAGAGGTTTCAAACATCTATTTATTATTACCTCACATTTTCTGTAGTTTACACATATAGGCATGGCTTAAATGAATTCTGTGCTTAGAGTCTCAAAAGGGTGAAATTAAAGTGTTGGCCTGGCTGAGTTACTTCTGGAGCTCAGTGGTCTCTTCCAAGCTCATGTGGTTGGTGGCAGAATTTGTTCCTTGTGGTTGTAGGGCTGAGATCCCTGCTTTCTTGCTGGCTGTAAAGCAGGGGCCACAGTTGTTTTCAAGGGGCTCTATAGTTCCTTGCTATGTGGCCATCGCACAGCATGGCAGCCTGGTTTTTCAAAGCCAGCAGGAGACTCTCCTGTTTCAGTTAGCTGAGGTGTGTCATATATTGCACTGCAATCGAGAAGTGATCATCCCATCACCTTTGCTATATTTTGTGGTCTAGACGCATGTAAGTTCTACCCCCGACTCAGGGAAGGAGATTCTAGAAAGGTCCAGATGTTTTCATTGCATATAATTTGTAGAATGAAAAGTCATTTCTCTGCTATGTAAGGAAGGTTTTTTGTTTTTGTTTTCTTTCACTCTTTTACCCAGTACATATTTACTGAGGATCATTTTACACCAAGCACTGTCCTATAGGGATACAGAGTAATCTGCCCCACACACCCACCCATCCGTGGTTTTGTTTTCCACAATCTGTTACCTGTGGTCAAACTTGGATCTGAATATATTAAATAGAAAATTCCAGAAATAAACAATTCATAAATTTCAAATTGCACACCATTCTGAGTAGCGTGAAGAAATCTTTCACCGTCCTGCCCAGGATGTGAATCATTCCTTTAATCCCATGTATCTGACCCTTCTGGGTCAGGGACCCAAACCAAGGTCTTTCTTCCAGTGCCTACCATTTGCTCCAATAGTAGGAGACCGAGTTCAGTAAAGCAGAACAGAAACTTGATGCTTCCATCAAGGAACGGAGGAAGGTGAGCTTAGGCTCTTACAGCACCTTCTCCCTGACTGGGAGACTTCTGTATTTATGGGCTGGCTGTGGCCTGGAGTGATTATGTCAGGTGTGCATAGTTACTCTTCTGTTGCACTGAGCCCTTTTGCATATGGTTCTTTTTTTGTGTATGATGCCTCACCACCATCTTGTTTTTTGTGCTCTACACCTTGTTCTTTGTAGTCGTGAATTCTTTTCAATTCCTGTAAGGAAGCATAGCTCATGACATAGTTTAGGTATTGAGAAATGTTAGGTTCTTTTGGATGATAGCCCAGTGACATGTCTATGCTGTCTTGGTTACCAGATATTTTGAGAGAGAAAGGGAGACCATATTCACATAATTTTTATTACACTATATTGTTATAATTGTTCTATTTTATTAATTATTGTTGCTAATCTCTTACTGTGCTAAATTTATAAATGAAACTATCATTGGTACGTATGTATAGAAAAAACATTGTAATTGTAATTTTTTTTGGTACTATCAGGCATCCACTGGGGGTCTTGTCTATTCCCCAAGGATAAGTGTGGATGCCCCTAAACAGATGAATATAACACACGTATTACCATTGTCTTGCAAAACAGAATCCTTGTCCTTAAGGTGTTTACTTTCTGGTTGAGACAAAAAAATAGACAAAATGCTTGGTGACTATAAGTAGATAAGAAGATAAGAAGGAAAACAAAGCTGTGTAAAAAGAACCTAAGCTATTTTTAATTGTGATTTATGATAATCCTCTAACCTTGTAAGTCTTGACAAACGTAAAGGTTTGCATTTTATGTGGTAATAAAACAGTTTGGCAGCACTCAGTTCTTATTTCTTTACTCTGAAAATGGCAGGAAAACACTATAGAGAAATCTGTCACTTAAGATAGTGAACAGATCCAGCATGATCAATTTATCTTACTTTAGATCTTCACCCAATTTGGTTAGCTAGCAAATAGGTTCTCTGTTTAGCTCCCTCAGTGATACTGTTTTTCCCCTAGAGAGTCTGTAATTTTTAGCAAAGCTAAGGGATTCACAACACAGTACCCAAGTAAACAAAATACCTGTTTAAGCCCAAGTGATTTGTTTCGAGATTCTCATTAGTTAAAGCTTATTCTCTTCTTAAGGGAAGAAAAAATTCTGATTTCATATTATCTTTTCTCAAGTATGGGGCTTGTATTGTTGTTTTCACAGATGTCAAATGTTTTGAGGCAGGAAAATTACCTGGTCCCATTGTTGGGAACATATGCTCAGTGTGGGGTAAGGAGAGGTTTCATTGACTGAGAATCCAATTAGGAATTTATTGCAATTGTTCAAGCAAAAGGTGACAAAGGCTGCAATCAAGACAGTAGAGGGACATAGAGAAGCTTTATGACAGAGATATATGACTGAGGAAGAATTCACAGGATTTAATGACTGATTTAATGTAGCTGATAGGGATGAGGGAAGCACCCAGGATAATCCCTCTGTTCCGAACTGAGTGAAATTGGGTGGATAATTACACCATTAATTTTGAGATAGGATACAGGAAGAGGTATAGATGAGGGGGAAATAGATAAATAAAACTCAGTATGATGTGTTAAATTGTCAGTTCTCTGCTTCTAAGGCCTTGGGGCATAGGATAGGTAACAGAAAAAGACATGAATCATGAATCCGAATGCTGTATATGCACCACATTTTTTATAAAGGCTGCAGATTGGTTCTTTATCCTCCAGATGCTGGCTAAGTGGAAAGTTCTGGATTATAGAGGAGAAGGAGCCAAGGACTAAAGAAAAAACATTTTATTTCTTTTGTCGATGTAAAAATGTCCCAACCTATAGAAAATTTTTATGAGTTTATTTGAGCCAACTGACAATTGCTGGAAAGGAAGTTCCCAAATACTCTGGAGAATCTTTCTTTTATGCATTTGAAATTAAGGAGGGAACCTAAGGAAGATCACATGAAGGTGGGAGAAAGCAAGGCAGGGATTGGATTACAGGATAGTTAACAAGAGTATGTGCTCTCTTGAGGGTGGTTACCCTATTTCAAAGGAGCATTAACCTAGATACAAAAAAACAATAGGGCTTGCTTAAGGCAAAGATAAACCTTTTACTAAAACTTTATATGCCTGGCATGTGACTACCTACCATAGCCTGCCCGGTTAGGAATTTATGATAAGATCACACTGTAAAGTTGCTTTTCTATGGAATACCTTATTTTGTCCACACTTTTTAGTTAAAATAAATGCCCCACCCTTGCCCACTACACTCTTTCATCAAATGTGTGGGTGAAAAAGAGTTGAAAAGGGAGTTTTTGAGGTCTTTATCCTTTGTTCTCCCCAGTGGGGTCTTGTGCTCATGTGTCTCCCAATGATAAAGGAAATTTCTGTGCGTGCTGGGATCGTTGTCTCGTGAAAACAAAGAATGGACACATGGACCAAGGAGAGACGAGGAGTTGTGAAAGAGGATAGTTTATTGAAAGCAACGGGTCACAGCTACCGAGTGGGAGGGGGTCACGAATGAGGTGCCCAACGTGGGGCAAAAGCTCTTATTTTTATATCTTATCTTGCCTGTTTGAATAAGGGAGCCGGTGCCTTCTAATAGAATTCATCTATCAGGTTTGTTCTGTTTGCCCATCCTGAAGGGATTAACAAAATAACCCATTCTTATCTATCAGATCTCATCAGTTTGTCCGCCCAAAAGGGATTTACAAGATAAGTTATTAACCTCAGGGCACCCTTTACATTTTGTCTTGGAGTGAATGAGCTACTTCAGAACCTGGAGTTTCAGGATATGGCTGCCTTTTGTTTTTTCCACCAGGGACCTTCCTGTTTACCTAACAACATGCTAACTAACCTGTCTCATCAACAAAAGGAAGGTGTTCCTTCCTGAAAGGCTGGTGATATTTCTGAATTTAGGGGACCAAGTGTTAACTGTTTCTCATATGATGTTCATTAAGTGGCAGTAAACAAATCAGATAGGAAGGAGAGATGATCTTTCCTGTCTTGTTTTCTCTTGGATTTAAAGCATGCCATGTCAGAAATTCCTAGAATCCCTGAGGCCTGGATAAACCAAGACTGTAGCTGTAAGAATTTGGCAGCTTATTTGCACCCTTCTATACACTGTACAGTAGTGAGGGGAACACCAAAAGTATGCATGGGCAAGATGCCCAGATGGGCACCGATAGACGGTGTGGTGTGCTACACAGTAGAGCCAGTATCTGACTCTGTCTAGGTGAGAGACCAACCTGTGTAAACCCCAACAGTTAAATCCTTCCAGGAACTGAAGGAAAATGAAGCCATCACTGAGAAGGGGGCTGTTCGCTCTGGGCCCTGCTGAAGGCATTACCTGGGAGCTAGTGCACTGACCAAGAAGTAGAGCGGAGGGATAGAAAGCAGGCCATACTCTTTTCCTCTTGTTTAATGTGAATATTTCGAATCCACATGGGGCTCTGGAGAGGGGAAAGCGCTTTGAACTTATAAAAATAAATAGAGTCCTTCTATCATGTGAGGACACAGCCGTCTATGAACCAGAAAGTGGTCCTCACCAGAGACCAAATCTGCCTGCAGTTTGACCTTGTACTTCACAATCTCCAGAACTGTGAGAAATAAACGCGTGTTGCTTAAGCTAAAACAAACAGAAGGCTCATTTATAATGAAATTGGGAGGGCAGAAGGGGAAGCTCTGATGCCCTATGTGGATCATGGAACCCAACAAGAACTCTTTGTTTATAATAGCTCTCCCAACTTCCTCTCCTCTAGAAAAGAGGTTGCTCTGATTTGTTTCTCTGGATTTGTGTGTGGTTTGCCATTAGACTGCATGTCCTGAATTACAATTCTTCGTTGCTTCCAAATAAACCCAATTTTTCTGGAGAACTATCTGGTTGTCTATTTGTTTAAAGTCAACAAACTCCAAGGTGACTGACAGTGTTAAATCCTAAATCTGACTGACAAATTGTCAGACTGTCCTGAGCTTGCCAGAATGGAATAAAATAACCTATCTGCTTTAGGCTGACTGGGGTCTCAAAAGTAATATTGGTGCCAGGATAAGGGAAAATGTAGTTTCATTTTGTACTCATTTTAGTGGCAATTTTTCAGTGTATACCTCTAACAGAGATGCAACCAAATGCTGTATGTGGGTCAAAGGGCAAGTTCATTAATGAGATAGCATCTGTAGAGGGCAGAACTTTGAAGGAATTTTGAGAATAATTTCATGCTTCTTGGTCAGGTTGCAAAGAGGAAACTAAGGCTAAGAAATGATAATAGTTTAAAAAAATCTAACAAGGTAATTGTAGGTCTGGGTCTAGAACATGCATTCTCTTAATGGGGTTATAAACCAATGCTTGAACATATACCGTGTTTCCCCGAAAATAAGACCTAGCCGGACAATCAGCTCTAACGCGTCTTCACAGACACCCAGGCTGCTTCCACATCTTGGCCATTATAAACAATGCTGTAATGAACATATAAATGCATATGTTCCCTCGAAGTAGCGTTTTGAGTATCTTCGGATAAATACCGGATAGTAGGATTACAGGGTCCTTCTTTATCTTTTGTTATAGCCTTTGCTTTAAAGTCTGTTTTGTCTAGTATAAGTATGGCCACCCAGGTTTGTTTGTTTTGTTTTGTTTCCATTTTCATGAAATATCTTTTTCCATCTCTTTACTTTCCATCTGTGTGTGTGTCTTCTAATCTGAAGTGAGTCTCTTGTAGGCAGCATATGTAAGGATCTTGTTTTCTTATCCATTCAGCCACACTATTTTTTTGATTGGAGCATTTAATCCATTTATATTGAAAATAATTGTTGATAGATATGTAGCTATTGCCATTTTATTATTCATAATTCTGTCCCCCTCACCCCCATTTTAAAGAAGTCTCTCTAACATTCCTTGTAATACTGGTTTGGTGATGATGAACTCCTTTAGCTTTTACTTGTCTGGGAAGCTCTTTATCTGTCCTTCGATTCTAAATGATAGCTTTGCTGGCAGAGTACCCTTGGTTGTAGGTCCTTGCTTTCCATCATATTGACTATTTTGTGCCAATCTCTTCTTGCCTGCAAAGTTTCTGTTGAGAAATCAGCTGATGATCTTATGGGAGCTCCACTGTAGGTAACTAACTGCTTTTCTCTTGCTGCTTGTACGATTCTCTCTCTTTGTCTTTAACCTTTGGCATTTTAATTATGATGTGTCTTTATGTAGGCCTGTATGGATTCATCTTGTTTGGGACTCACTGTGTTTCTTAGACTTGTATATCTATTTCTTTTGCCAGGTTAGGAAAGATTTCAGTCATTATTTCTTCAAATAAGTTCTCAATCCCTTGCTTTCTCTCTTCTCTTTCTGGTACTCCTATGATGTGAATGTTGTTACGCTTGATGTTATCCCAGAGATCTCTTAAACTGTCCTCATTTGTTTGGATTCTATTTTCTTTTGGCTCTTCTGATTGGGTGTTTTCTGCTACTTTGGCTTCTAAATCACTGATTCCATCTTCTGCTTCATCTAGTCTGCTGGTGATTCCTTCTAGTGTGTTCTTCATTTCAATTATTGTATTCTTCAGTTCTGACTGGTTCTTTTTTATGGTTTCTATGGCCTTTTCTCTGCTTGCTATCTCTTTGTTGAAGTCCTTGCTAAATTCCTTGAGCATCCTTATAACCGTTGTTTTGAAATCTGTCTCTGGTAGATTGCTTGCTTCCATTTCATTTAGTTCTTTTTCTGGAGTTTTCTCCTGTTCTTTTATTTGGGACTTATTTCTTTGTTTCCTCATTTTGGTTGCCTCTCTGTGTTTCTATATATGAGGTAGATGTGCTATGTCTCCCAACTTGCCAGGTGGCCTTATGTAATAGGTGCTCTGTGAGGCCCTGGCACAGTCTCCTTGATCACCTGCTGCTCTGGGTGCTCTAGGAGTATCCCTTGTGTGAGTTGTATGTGCCCTCCTATTATAGTTGAGTCTTGATTGCTATTGGCATGTCAGTGGGTGGGATTGACTTTCAGGCTGATTGGCTGTCGGATCTGGCCACTTCCACAGATTACAGCCTCCTGTGCAGGGAGCTTACCCCACTGAGTAGGATTTGTCCCAGTGGGCTCTGGTGTCTGTTAAGACAACCTTCTCTGTGGTGCTTGTTGATCTAATTGGGCATTGCTCTGCTGTGGTCTGAAGCCAACCTCCAAGTATATTGGTTTTGCGGCCTCTTGGGAGGGACTCCGGTGCAGGTCCAGGTCACCTACTGCCTGTGACTGGCTGGGGACTACCTGGTAGGAGCTACAAAGTGATCTGCATTTTTTCGCTGCCTGTGCTAAACTTGGAGGCATGTGGGAGAGGCCACACTGCAAACTGAGGACAGCTGCCACTAGTACTGGGCCTGAGGTAGCTTCACAAAAAGCCAGGACACCCTGAGTCTGCTGCCACCTACTAGCTCCCTTAAAATTATTTTTAAAAAATATTTTATGCCTTTAAAAAAAAATTTACTGGTGCATACTGGGGAACAGTGTGTTTCTCTAGGGCCCATCAGCTCCAAGTCATTGTCCTTCAATCTAGTTGTGGAGGGCGCAGCTCAACTCCAAGTCCAGTCGCCAGTTTCAATCTTTGGTTGCAGGGGGCACAGCCCACCATTCCATGCAGGAATTGAACCTGCAACCTTGTTGTTGAGAGCTTGCACTCTAACCAACTGAACCATCTGGCCGCTCCTCTGGCAGCTCAGCTGTAGCTCGTTGTCTTCAATCTAGTTGTGGAGAGCGCAGCTCACTGGCCCATGTTGGAATTGAACAAGGCACCCAGTTGGTTCAGAGCCCATGATCTAACCAACTGAGCCATCTGGCCACCCATAGCTCCCTTAAAGTTAAGCCACTGATAAAGCCTTGTGAGGTATGCAAGTTGGGTGAGGAAGGGTGTCAGGGCATCACTACAGTGAGAAGTGTTGTGGTAACCAGGTTAATGTATATTCTGATTTGGTGTCAGTGCTGATCTGGAGCTATTTAGCAAAAGTCTCAGAGCACAATAAGGCCAGTTGTCACCCCCAGGGCCCATGGCCTCTGATAGTTTTCCAAGAAAGAGTGCAACTGAGCAGGGATGACTGCTCACCAAGAAAGTGCCTCTGGCATTGGGGGAGTTAAGTGGGGTGGGGTCCCAGTGAGCCATCAGGGTGGAGCCCCAGAGCTTACCAGACCAATTAGATTCAGATTTAGCTGTAAGAATAAGGGGAGAGCTCAACACATTAAAGATGGCAGCTGCCTTCTGGTTGTACAGGAAGAACACCCCTCACAGGGAAAATGGGACGGTCCTCCAGACCTGGCATCAAAGCCACACACCTCAGTCTTCTTCCTATATGCCTCTGACACCCTCCGAGTCACTGTCACTCTGCTGGAGCTCAAGGTGAATGCCTGTGAGCAAATGAGTCTGTGCCTGGGTCCTTTAAGGGGATATCTGTGTTTCCTACAGCCTCTGCCCCTCGCTGATTGTTGGAATCCCCACTGTTTTCCACAGGCAGATGTTGTGGGTGCTCCTCTTCTTGGCATCAGTACTCCGGGCTGGGGAACGTGGAGTGGAGCTGGGGTCCTTTGTTTCTCCAGGGGAAACCCTGCGGCCAAGGTATTCCTCCCAATTTTCATCCACCACACAGAGGTTTGAGACCAGCTTGATTCACATCTCCACCCCTCCTACCAGTCTCAATGTGGCTTTTTTTATTCATAGTTATAAAACTTCTGTTCAGCCCGACTTCAGATGGTTCTGCAGGTTAATTGTTCTATGATTTAGTTGTAATTTTAAATTTCACAGAAGAAAGCAGGCACAATGTTTATCGATTCAACCATCTTGTGTCTCCTTATATGTATATATTTTTATTATATCTTTATTTTATATATATATATATATATATATATATATATATATATATATATATATATAATCTATATCTATATCTATATCTCACAGACAAAGATTACATGTAATACATATGCCAGTATATATGTGGCATTAAAATTTCATGGGGAGGGCAATTAGGAAAAAAATGTCTTAAAAGTCTCCTGAGGGAAGCAGTCATGAAAATATGGTTGAGAAACACTGGTCTAGAATCTAGGACTTCTGTGACTCACGGTGGCCCACTCTGATGGCAGACCTTCTCAGCAGGTAAGTTTTTGGTGTTTCTGTCTATGCTTCTATCAGTGAGATACTATTTGAGGTAATTTTATGATCTCTTGATAAAAACTCCATAACTGTATTCTCTGTGTCCTAATATCTTACTTCCAACTGTTTTAGGACATTTCTATCTAACATGTCTAAAACCAAGTTATAGCCACGCTTACATATAACCTACGGATCAAAGAAAAACTCTCAAGGAAATATAGAAAATATTTTAAAAAACAGAATTAACATAATAATACAATATAAAAAAATTGCATGATGCAGCTAAAGCAATGCTTACAGAGAGATTTATAGCACTGAGTACCTATATTAGAAGAGAAGAAAGGTCTCAAATCTGTAATCAAAATTCCTACTTTAAGAAATAAGTAATAGAAGAGCAATTAAACAAACAAACAAACAAAAGCCAGAAAGAAGGACACTAAAGATAAGAGCAGAAATCAGTGAAATTGAAACCAGAAATCAAAAGGGAATACCACAAACAACACACACATAAAAATTTGAGTACTGAAAATTTTGAGTACCTCTAAATTTCAAAGAGGCCCACCAAGTGTTGTGCTTTGAGGTGCAGTGACTTGTCTCTCATTTCAGAATGGATATTCCAACACATCCTACCAGACCTCTGGGACTACTGGGAACTACCAATGTGGCAGTCTCTGTACTTTTGCAGGTTTTATTTCTTATTCGCTGTCATCAATATATCTTACTAAGGCATCTTGGGTACTTGCTCCTCTCTGTTCACCAGGTTCAATAAACTACTTTTGCCCAATAGAAATGTAATATGAACCATATATGTTATTTAACATTTTCTAGTAATGACATCAAAAAGTAAAAAGTAAAAAGTGAGATTAATTTTAACATTTTTATTTAACAAAACTTATAAAATATTATAATTTCAACATACAACATACAATATTACTAATGAGCCATTTTACATATTTTTAATCTGGTGTGTATTTTACATTTACAGCACATTTCCATTCAGAATAGCCACATTTCAGGTGTTCAATAATTAAAAGTGGCTAAATGGTTACCATAGTGGACAGTGCAGCTCTGGAGTATATTAGGACTGAGCAGTCAAGTTGACATACTCCTGAGTTAAGGCAGAGGTGGACTGATCTCCCTACCATGTAAAGGCAAATGTTATCCGATGATCTTTACTGATAGGAATAGAAAAAAAAACTTTGCTAGTTTATTACATACCAGGTGACAGAGTCTCTGATGGTTGCTCCAGTAATGATACTTCAGCTGCAATTGACATTACCACCTGATTAAATTTCTGATAACTAAGACTCATGTTCAATACCAAGAAGACTTTTGCACCAGCCATCTTGTCAGGTTAAATGGAGATTGATAGAAATTACCACCCTTGCATCCTTTAAGTCTTTGGTGGTGACATTAATCTTTGCATTTCTTCAGGAATATTGCTTTGTGTTTACTATTTTGGCAGAGAGTATTCCAGGGGTTTCCACTTGTCCCTTCCTTCCACAATTTTCATGATCAGGAAAGCAATATGGAGATTCCTCCAGTTTCAAAGTAATCTCACCATACATTCTGGTTCTTGTAAAATAACCACAGGATGTATCTACAGACTCATTGTACCCACTATGAGACAGATTCAGGCTAGGATTCCATCTATCACCTGACCTCCATAAGTCCTCTTATAACAATGGATCGTGGTGATATGATTCTCCAGGGAGTAGTGACACTTCAGAGAAAGAATCTTATAACCCGTAGAAGGCCTGCGTATTTTTGTTTCTTTAGTAAATGGCCATAAATCTATCCAAAGAAGACTTGGAAGGACTCACAGTCCAGGCTTATGACCACATTTCACAATCCTTCTTCAGAGGGACCCAACCTCCCCCTCAAAACAAAGAGTTCAGTCTGTTTACTGGTTTTATTAATAGTCTGGGAACTGGGTAAGAAGCAACATATCTCCACTATGTCAACTTAGTCTGGTATCTGCTTATTAGACCAAGAAATGATCTCCTCACACATTATCAACCAGCACTTTATTAGGCTACTCATCTATTCTATTCCCAGGACTGAGTGGTCCACTTAGCCAGCCATGTTTGTCTATGGGGCAAAATACTCTGAGTAAAACCCTTTGGGGTTTGCTATGACAATTATTCCCATTTTTACTTAATTGTTAAGGATCAAAACCTGGACTCTACTGCACAGGGATCTCATTAGCATTCCCATTGAGATGAGGGAGCCCAATTCCATGTTGACATCTCCAAACTGTCCTCTCTAATCTATAGAGACCAGCCACCATGGAAATTTTAAGGATGTTGGTTATCCTTTCACCAAAATGCTCTCAGTGAGTTCGGCTAACAGGTGGCTTAGCAGATTGCACATAATAGGTATACATCCATGTTCCTTGCTTCCTGAGCCTTCAGATTTCTTTACTGCAGTGCTTCTCACAGTGCACTCCTAAGTTCTAGTGCCAGCACCCTTAGCATCACCCATGTGCTTGTTAGAAGTGCAAATTCAAGCCCCTCCCTCTGCAGTTACTGAATCAGAATTTCTGGGTACGGGACCTAGGAAATTGCTTAACCAGATCTTCAGGTGATGTTTATGCATGTTAAAATTTAAAATCACTCTACAGTATCCTAAAGAAATTTTGGCTCCTCATACTCAGACTATAGGCCATTGTTGAGTTCAAG
Organism: Rhinolophus sinicus; assembly: GCF_057876585.1. NCBI lineage: Eukaryota > Metazoa > Chordata > Mammalia > Chiroptera > Rhinolophidae > Rhinolophus > Rhinolophus sinicus. The sequence continues at coordinate 59,368,827 of NC_142515.1, read as the reverse complement.
CTTCAGGTCACCAACTAGAAAACTATAAAGGCTCTTCCATAAGCTTACACTAATACATCTACCTATAAATCCTGAATTCCAGTCAAATGCATCCATACTGATAATCAAACCACACTTTTTATTTTCTTTAATACCCTTAAAATCCACTTCCATACATGATACCCAGACTCCTGATGATACCAATTGGTGAGACCCTATGACTCCTTTGATATGTTAATGTTTCCTTAGGAGCAGGCTTTATGTTTTTCTTTCTGGGCTTTGCTAAAACTCTCATTTTAGGCCTGGAGCCAATGGGGGTGGCATGGGTGATGAGATTCCGCATCTCTTGTGAGTTAAATGCCTTAGGTATAGTTGTTACATTTTATTTTTTAAATGGAGCAAAGGCTTGTTTCCTTTGATGAGGGCCAATTGTGTGTGTGTGTGTGTGTGTGTGTGTGTGTTCAACACTTGGGGTTCAAAATTCTCAACTTCATTAATATCTGCTCAAATGTCACCACACCATTCTGTCTGCACCAACGCCCTTATCTTAGCATAAGAGATTTGGCAGATTTTCCCCATTAATTTCACTGCAACTTCATAACCCTTCCAGTCAGGCCCTGAACGTGATCCTCAACTACATTTGTTCTATGGTCACAGGAGATAAGAAATTCCTTTGTTGTAGAGGTATTTTGATTTTATACCCATTGCTTGAGTGTGGATTTCAAAGTTTCAGTGTCCTCTTCTCTGTGTAGGACAGTCAGAAATAGCCAGCTGGCCCCACAGTGTTTATATGACCTCTGTTGCCTTAGCAAATAAGTTTGTCTTAGCAACTAAACGCCCAAACTATCTCTTAACTCCGTCCTCTGGATCCATGTCCATCCCTTGCCACTACCAGGAATAATTTGAGTAAGTGTGATGCTACCACATGTCTGGAAAAGAGGCTATGTGTACTCTCATCAAATGTGTCCATTTTGAATCCTGTTTTTTGAGAGTCTGTCTCCTGGGTACCACTGATTGTATTAGCATCTGGTAGGAAACAGATGGTACATTAAAGAGACAATTGAAGAGTCTAATGAAGTCACTATTTGCAAATGTGTGTGTTGGGATAACACACACATGGGGGCGGTAAAGCACCCTGGAATTAGCAGCAGTGGGAAACTGTTACTACCCTGGGTCTGGAGGAACAAGAGGAAGGCAACACACAGACCCTGGCAAGAGTTGCAGGTGTAGGAGAGAGACCACCAACCAGGAGCTGTGACCACCGTTAAACCCATGCCATGGCAGGCAGGAGCCGGGGGATAAATACTCCAACCTTACACCACTGATCACCTGCTGGGGCTTCCCAATGGCTGAACCCAACTCTAAGACAGAGGGAGGCAGGACAATTCAGTCCCGAGGTCAGCCTTCCAGGGCCCATTGCAGAATGGAGAAGTATGGAGAGTGGATCTCTAGCTTCTCATTTGCTATAGGCTGAATTGTGTCTCCCCGAATCCTATGTTGAAACTCTAAGCCCCCAATGTGACAGTATTTAAAGATAGGGCTTTTAAGGAGCTAAAGTTAAATGATGTCGTAAGATTGGGGCCTTAATCTGGCAGGACTAATGTGCTCATATGAAGAGGAACAAACACCAGATCTTTCTCCTCTCTCACTCGCTCTTATCTCAGGACACAATGAGAAGAAGGCCGATGTCTATAAGCCAGGAAGAGAGGTCTCACACACATCAACCCTAATGGCACTTTGATCTTGGACTTCTAGCTTCCAGAACTGTGGGAAAATAAATTTCTATTGTTTTAGCTTTTAGACACACAGTCTGTGGTAGTTAGTTCTGACAGCCCGAGCTGACTGACACATCATTTATAAGATGAAGATTATAATATGTACCTCCTAGAAGGGTTAAATGACATAACATGCATGATGTTTCTGAGCTGAGTAGACACACGATAATTAATCACTCTATTATTTTTATTATGAGTTTTAAGAGTTAAACACTAAGTCTCATTTTATAATTTTTAAATATCACTCCTTGTTTTTTTAATTGTTGTTTTTTTTAGCTTCAATTATTTTTCTGAGATGAACCAAATAGATGTTCATACATTATATATACTATGTGGCTTAAAATACCTTTTTACATCCTATTTGTAATCTGCTTTTGTCAATGTCTCGCTCCCCTCCTCCATCTCTGCAGCACACTGGAGTAAGTGTCTCATTTTAGCAGTTTATAGTGTCTTCTTTACTGTTTTATAACAGATGGTTCTGAACTCATTACTCTATAAATATAGATTATATTATTTTTTTCTGAGTGAATTACTTTGTATCAGTCCCTGATGAAGCTCACATGGCCCATTTCAAAATGTTCTTGTCAAATAGCAGATCCAATACTATTTTTATTTTTGTCTTCTGTGTTTTACATCTTGCCTTGCTTGTCTTTTTAGTTTGTAAATGCTTATGGGCAGAAAACACTTATTTTATATCATTTTATGTATCAGTTTTAAGCATCAAACACATTGATAGTTTTAAAAAATAATAAAATCCACTCAGTTAAAAAAAATTACATTTTAGGACTTGACTTATTTAGATTTACTCGAACAGTTAGGTGTGCTTGTAATAAATCACTGTCAGTACTGGGCCACAAGATCAGAAACCCAAAAGTGTGGGGCCCAGTAATCTTTTAAAAAAAGATAACAATGGTGAAATAGTGTGTTAGCTATTCAGATTATACTGTTTTAGCAATAAAACTGAAAGTAGGCCAAAAGAATAGTTTAATAATAGCTACAGTTTATTGAATTCTACTATAGACAGACATTACTAGTTGTTGGTCGTTTTGCATTTATTATATTGTATACTCTTGAAAGATGATCAGAGGCATGGCCCTGCCTTTTCGCCAGTTACCCACCCCACCTAGAAGAATTTAAATCACTTGATTGGATTTCACCAGGGATGGGCTGTCCTAGGTGAAAGTGTTGGGGCAGGTGAAAAGGGCAAACAAATTAAGAGCTTTCAAGGGAGAGATTATAATGATGGACCATAGGATGAAGGCCGGTCAAGATGGATGTGAGAAGGATGAAAGAAACTAAAAAACAACTGGTATAATTAATGGTTGAGAAGTTTTTGCATTTATATAATTGCAAGAGTTGGTGATTTCAATGAAATGAGGTTATAGTAAAAACAACAACTAGATATTTGACATTCAGATTTTGAAGAAAGTGTGGTTATTGGTAATGGCAGAGTCATGAGTGTGACCATGGGATAGGAGACTTGTTAAGCCATATTTAGACCAGGAGCAGAAACCTTATCTTAAAAGCCATCTTGCCTTGATCCTATTTTGCTTAATCTTCTAGGTGCCTGTGATCAGTGGGCCTGGGCAGGCCTGGGCTGTCCAGACAATGACCTGGGGCCAGGGTGTGGAGCTGGAGGGCTTGGTTATGCCCTGAAACCCTTTCTCAATGAAAACCCCCTATAGCATTACCCCCTCCTACGAAACTCCACACCCCTCTTTGCTCGGGGAGGTTATGATCTTTTCCCTCTGCTGTAGCCTGACCTCCCACAGCTCAAACACGTCAAATAAATTCTAGTAGACCAATCTTGTTCTCCCGTGACTCATTCCTTCGGCCGTGCCTAACAAGACTGAGGTATGGTAGAAGAAGGAACAAAGAGCTGAGAGGTCTAGGTGTTGGACAGATCTCCCAATGGATGCTGATGTGCTGATGGTGACAAGAGTAGGGGTGCAAGGGAAGGTGAGTGTGGTAAGTGATCCCCCCCTCCCACGTCCCATGTTCTAACTCCTGAAACCTGTGACTGTGTTACCTTACTTGGCAAAAGAGACTTTGAACTTATGCTTAAGTTATGGATCTTCAGACAAGAGTTTATCCTGAGCTATGGGTACGAGGGATAATTTAGTCACAAGAGTGAGGCAATAGGTCTGAGTCAGAGAAAGAGATGTGACAATAGAGACAGAGGTCGGAGTGATGTGGGAACATGGCCCAAGGAATGTGGGCTGCTCTAGGAGCTAGAAAAGGCACAGAAACAGATTCTACCTCTCTAGAAGGTAGTACTTCCAGAAGGAATGCAGCCCTGCTAAAACCATCAGACTCCAGAACAATAAGATAACACATTCATGTTGTTTTAAGCCAACAAGTTTGTAGTAATTTTTTATATTAGGAAGAGCAAACGGACACAGCAGATATTAGTCATTAATGACTTTGGGAAAGTGATGGCAGTGGGTAGGATGTGGGGTGATAAATGAGAGAGCTAAGGAGGTGAGGCCTGATGCATATATTTAAATGCTGCTAGGGTTTTAGAAAGAGAAAGGCATCTTACAAGTGGTATGTCATGAGTTCCAAGGGTCATGATGGAAGGTTTGGGACGGGCGGGGAATAGGACCGGATTAGGGTGGGTTCAGATCCTTATAGGGAGGATCTGGGGAGCTTGGGTTTTTGGTGGCACCTGGATAAACAAGGAAGTGAGGTGAGAGTCCTGAAGGTCTCTTATCTCCAGATAGTTCCATTTATTTTTTTCAGCATGTATTTATTTAACCCCTACTATGAGAGAGTTCTGTTATGGGCATGAGTGGTTTGGCGGCCCATTGGCAAGTTAGTGCATTCTCCTGGGGACTCCTGAATATCAGCAATTTGAGTTGTTCAAAAGCCTCCTCTCTCTGTTCTGGAGGCAAAGTGGTTTGACAGGCTGGGTAGGTTGAGGGGAATGAGAAGAAAATGGAGTCATGTTTTACTTGAAATAGGAAGCTTGGGATTTCCACCTTCTCTGGTGACTTCATGGCCTGGAGAAAAGACAAGCCACCTAAAATGGAAGAAGATTCAGGCTGACATCAGATTTCTTATCCGCAACATTAAATGCTGGATGCCGGTGGAACAATGCCTTCAGATCTCTGAGGAAATAGAACTGATGACCTAGAACTTTATATCATGTAAGAATACAAGTCAAATGTGAATGAGGACAGAACTTTGTGCTGGGATGGATCCCTTCCCTTTCCTCTACTCTGCTCCATATTGCAAGGGACTGGCTCTGTAACCTGCAATGCTCAGGCTTCTGTTTTGTTGGCTTCAGGTTGTGTTCAAGTGGTGAGAGTGCAGAAGGAATGAGGAAACCAGGCCATAATCCCTCCCAGTTCCTTCTGCCCCTAACCCTCTATTGGAATCTGACCTTTGCTGTGTGTTTTCTGTTGCTCCAGTTTTACCGGGTGACCTGGCCTAAGGCTGGAATCTGCTAACACTACCTCTTGCTTTGTCCCTCCAGCCTAAAGGTGGTTGTGAATATCCACTGTCTGTAACATCTGGGTTGCCTTTCTCCTTGTTTGGTTTCTCAGTTCTTCCATTATTTATGTAACTAATGTTTTCTATTAAATTTTCTCTGTTTAAATGCTTACAGTGGTTTCCCTTTTCCTGTTGGGAATCTGAGTGATACAGCAAGATAAGAGATTTTCAGAAATACAAGGGGTCAGAAAGCTTATCTCTTCCATAATCCTTCTTAGGGAGTTTCATGATGACATACTCTTAGAAAAGCAAGGGAGGAATTTAAAAAAGAGGCTAGATCCACACTCGAAGAGGGCAGGAAGGTGCATTGGATCCAATCCTAAAGGGCGGTGAAGGAAAATCTAGGATAAGAACTATACCACAAGTCCAGAGCACAAATACTGCAGCTTGAAACAGGAGTACAGTAGGCTGCAAAAAAGGCAACTGACCCCTTCCACGCAAAACAAAAATCTGTGTAAGATCACAAGTTGTTATGTTCCAAATTTAAAGCAAAATAAAATATGCAATGTTTTACATACAATTGACAGAAAGTAAGAGAACCCATTTCACCTTGATGCAAGGATCATTCTTTTCTCCATGGCCCAGGGTTATGACATTGGACATGCAAAAAAGACAATAGCTTTATATTTGGCCTCGCAGTAAAAAATATTTAGAGTCATATGAATGTAAGTGCCGTTTATTGGAGTTTTAACTCTTAAAGTCAGACTAAATACAAAGAATGGAAGACTTGATTGTGGTTGCAACAGAAAATATAAATGTTAACAGCCTTGCTACTGCTGTAAAAGTGTAAGCGTGGCTGCAGAAGGTCAAAGAAGAACAGCTGAGGGGAGGTATGAGGCCTTGATATTCTCATTTTGCAAAAGGAAGAATAAACTAACTGAAGTTGATAGAAGAAGTAGACGACTATATTAATTAAAATGATAAAGATAACTAAGAGTAGATTTAAAAGCAATATAGTAATTGTCAAACATTAGGAGAAGGAGAAGTAGCATACCTAAAATCAATAGATTTTGCCTCCAATTGTCAAATCAGGAAAGAGGCTGCCTCTGGGATGAGGGCTGGGGAGCAGGGATGGTAGGGGGTAGGTTATGTTTCTTTTCAGCCTAAGCTCTCTTTGATTCTCTAATTTGTTTCCAAGAGGTTTTAAAACATATTGGAATAAAGTGGAATAAAATTCTAACATCATTTGTCTCTGGGAAGTAAAACTGTATTTTCCCCCTTCCCTTTGCTTTATCTTTTGAGTTATCTATAATGAGCATTTATTTCCTTTTTCATGGAAGCTTTGGCGTTTACTTTTACAAAACAATAGCAACTTGTCCACTGTTTTTCATCTTGGAGAGAATGAAGCCCAAACTCATTATCAGGAGGCAGTAGTGGGTGGCAGTTATGGGAATGGTTCAAACATTGCTGTCTACGTATAAGACCTTGGTCATTACACTGTAGTTCAGTTTCTTATCTTTAAAATTGAGATATTAAATATAGTATCTACCTTTTAATGACTCTTCTGAGGATGACATGACTTAATCTACAGAAAGCTTGGACTAGTACCTGGCACTTTGCAGACACTATACAAGTGCTTACTGTTTTATTACTTTGCTGGTGGAGATGCTTTATGATCTGGCTCCAGGGTACCCTTCCACATGTGTGTCTCTGCTTTCTTTCTGGGCTGTTTGGTATTCTTCATTCACAAATTGCATTTCCCACTTTTCCTCTGTCCCAGTCGCTTCATTTCCAATTCAAGCTCTTTCTTCAAAGTCCCCTGCATGTACGTACCACTTCTCCATGTTGCTTCCTCTGATCTTCCCAGCTAGAAGTATCTGCTTCTGTTACACACGACAGCTTTTATCTATACCTTGAGAATGGAAGTTACCAAGAGAGAGTAGTGTATGACAAGGGAACAAAAAAGAAATGCAGCTGGGAGGGCCTGTAGAAGTCTGCCTTATGCATGTCTGACTCATGAGCTTTGGAACTTTTAAGCCAGGTGTGAAACCACATCCTGAAGTTCGTCCTTACCGGGGCTACTAGCCATCTGCATTCTTCACCTGGAAGAGCCAGTTTCACCAACCCCAGTCTTTCGTTTACATAACGGACCGGACCAACTCTGTTAATGTAGTCAGAGTCCTTCATTTGCACAAAAGGACCAGATTGGGAACGTGTGGTTTTGCATTTAAAAACTCTGGCTTTCTTTGTTTTCCCTGGAGTACATTTCAGGTTTTTCCCTGGGTTCGAAACCTAGTAAGACCCTGAGTAAACTTTCATTTTACTTTGCAGTCTCAGTTATTTCTTTCTTTCTGCCTTTTTAAAAAGACTTTTATTAAAATATAGCTAACATACAATATTATATTAGTGTCAGGCATACACAATTGTTATTCAACATTTATATACCTAAAGAACTGATCACCATAAGTCCAGGAACCATCTGACACTAGAGCTTTTTCTAGGATGGGTTCATGAACCTAATTTTCAGACCTCATGTATGTGAGTGTGTGTGTGTGAGTGTGTGTGTGTGTGTGTGTGTGTGTGTGTGTGTGTTTGTCTTAAATAAGTCCCTCTAACATTCCTTATAATACTAGTTTGGTGGTGAGGAACTCCTTTAGCTTTTTCTTTTCTGGGAAGCTCTTTATCTGTCCTTTGATTCTAAATGGTAGCTTAGCTGGGTAGAGTAATCTTGGTTGTAGGTCCTGTATTTTCATCAGTTTGAATATTTCCTGCCAATCCCTTCTGGTCTGCAAAGTTTCTGTTGAGAAATCAGCTGATTGTCTTATGGGATGTCTGTTGTAGGTAAAAAACTGCTTTTCTCTTGCTGCTTTTAAGATTCTCTTTGTCTTTAACCTTTGGCATTTTAATTATGATGTGTCTTGCTGTGGGCCTGTTTGGGTTCATCTTGTTTGGGACTCTCTGCACTTCCTGAGTTTGTATATCTATTTCTTTTGCTTGCTCCCTCTTTTCTCCTTCTGGAACCCCCATGATGCAAATGTTGGTACACTTGATGTTGTCCCAGAAGCCCCTTAAACTCTCCTTACTTTTTTGGATTTTTTTTTTCTTTTTGCTATTCTGATTGGTTTTTTTCTGCTACCTTATCTTGTAAATCAGACTCTATCCTCTGCTTCATCGAATCTACTATTGATTCCTTCTAATGTATTCTTTGTTTCTGTTATTGTATTCTTCATTTCTGATTAGTTCTTTTTTATGTTTTCTATCTCAATTTTTATGTTTCCTATCTCTTTGTTGAAGTTCTCCCTGAGAGCATTGAGCATCCTTATAAACATCATTTGGAACTCTGCATCTTACAGATTGCTTCTATTTTGTTTAGTTCTTTTTCTGGAGCTTTTTTCTGTTCTTTCATTTGGGACATGTTTCTTTGTTGCCCTATTTTGGCTGACTTCCTGTGTTTGTTTCTATGTAGGGCTGCTATGCCTCTCCACCTTAGTAGATGGCCTTATGTAGTAGGTGTCCTGTGAAACTTAGTGGTACAGTCTCCCTGGTCACCAGAGCTGGGTGCTCCAGGTGTGTCCCCTGTGTGGGTTTTTTGTGCCCTCCTGTTGTACTTGAGACTTGATTGCTTTTTGCACATCAATAGGAGAGATTGACTCTCAGGCTGGTTGGCTGTGAGGGCTGGCTGTGACTATAGTGAAGGAGCTGTTGTGCAGGGGCTGAGCCTACAGAACAGGCTTCACTTTAGCAGGGCTCTGGTGCCTGTCCAATCTGCCCTTTGGGTATATCATCCTTGGAGATGGCTGGGTGATGCCACGGCCCTATCTGAAACTGGCCACTGGGCCTGCCATTCCTGGGTTCTCCTAGGAGAGGACCCGTTGCAGGCCAAGTTCATCCGCAGTCTGTGCCTTTCCTAGGGACACCTGGTGTGAGCCACAAAGCAATCCAAAGATGGCCACCAATCATGCTGTGCTTGGAGGTGCCTTGAGAGGCCAAGCCATGAACCAAGACCAGCTGTCACTAGTGCTGGGCTTAGGTTTGCTCAGCCATAGGTATGGGGCGTGGTGAAGCCAGATGCTTCTTGTTTGGGTTTTGTGATCCTTTGAGAGATTTTAGGAAAGTTTGCAGCTTGAGCGAAGGCAGGCCGTTTATAAGGAAAAGCCTCTGGAAGTGGCTTGGGTGTGCCTGAAAGTTGGGTGGGACATGGTCTCAGGGAATCACTAGGGTGGGGCAGAGGAAAGGTGATAGCCAGTTTGATGGAGACTCAGATGCAGGGTTGGAGGAGGGCTCAACAAAGAACCAATGGCTTCCACCAGCTCCTCTGTCTGGGAGAAAGCTGCCCCTCCAGACTTTACCCTGAAGTTAGACAATTTAGTTCCTCCCTGTATGTCCCTGGCACCTTTCAAACGGTTGCCCCAGTACTAGAGCTTAGAGGGAGTCCATCAGTGAGTAAGTCAATGCACAGGCCCTTTAAGAGGAGTGCATGAGAGTGCAGCTGCCCTCTGTCTTACTCAGCCACAATCTCTGCAGGTTTTCACAACCAGAAGTTGTGGGGACTTCTCTCCCTGGCACTGAAACCCTGGGCTGGGAAGGGTCTGGTACCCCTTGCTCCTCAGGGTGTGACCTCTGCAGGTGAGATATCCCTCCCAATTTTTAATGGTCACACGCTGGTATGAGATCAGACTGTTTCATGTCTGTGTCCCTCCTAACAGTCTCGAGTTGGCTTCTTCTGTGTGTCCTTAGTTGTAGGGCTTCGGTTAAGCTAGACTTCATACGCTTCTCAGTGGTGGTTGTTATGTAGTTTAATTGTAATTGATGTGGTCCTGGGAGGAGGTGAACACAGAATTTACTTACTCTGCCATCTTGACTGGAAATCTCTCAGTTCTTTCTTGTTTGACAACCCTAAGAGTCTTATGGCACTTAATACTTCCTATGCTATATTCTATTACTTATGTACATCTGTATGTATTTTTCCAATTCGGTTTGATGCTCTTGAAAGACAGAGCATTTTATTTTCAAGTACTTAGCAGAAAGTAGATGGCCCCCAAATATTTTTTAATGCATATTAACATTCTAGAGAAGAAAAGGACAAGCAATGTGGTATCTTAATTAAAATAAAAGGCTCAATACTCCTTCCCTCTCTGATAGAATTGTTGTGCTTGTTTCACTTTTGTTTTTCTTTTATAATAGGGATAAGGCTAGGATAAGACTTAGAAGCAGCCTTAATAATAAACCACATTTCTACTTTCAATAAATCTTTACTTGCTCAGCACTGAGGCTCATTAGAGTAGTTCTCTTTGTTTACTGAACAAAGACCACAGTTTCCTGATAAAATGCTGACTCATTCCATTGTGACGTTTGATACCATTCAGTTGTTGCAGAAATAGCCTATTTGCTATCAACACAATTTTCCATTTTTGTTTCCATAGGTGGCACTAGATGTGCATGGTAAAGCCACAAATTGGGCTAAAAATTAATCTTGTTTAGATGTACATTAACGTCCATTTGCTTTTCATTCTTTCTTGCAAGACTTTTGCTTTTTTGTACTTATTTACTCCTAGAGAATTTCCCTAAGACATGTTCTGAAGATGCTGTTCTAAGATAGGTCACTAAAATCAGTTCCATGGGATCATTTTCAACATCTTTGGATAATTCAGGTTTTATAGAAAATATGAATAATAGAAAAACCTTACATTATTTACAGTGATTCTGAATCTATTATGCTGTAGCATTAATTTAAACAAATCATACCTGGTTAAATACAGAATGCTAATAATTAATATTAGTGAAAATACTCCTAGCATTTCATATTTTACAATATTTCATGTCTAACTTCCCTGCAGGCTTTTTGTTATACCTCAAAATAAAAATGCTGATATTTCTCCTTTCAAGTTTATTTTTGTATTATGAATGTGAGCATTTGATATTATGCATAAAGTAATATTTTATGTGTGAAAAATAATTTACAGCAAGGTTTTAAAGGTGAGGATCTTGTACTTTATTCCATGAGTCCAAGGCCTAAAAAATCTAGCATTGAGCTTAATGAGACCAAAACAATGAGTCAGTATTCTCTGCTTTTTCTTTTCAAAATGTGTTCCTGAGGGTTCTTCACACAAGTGCATTAGGGCACATTATCTATAAATGACAGGGAGCAAAATCAGGGACATCACAATGGATTTGTGGAGAGAAGTATAGGTGATATATACGAAGAGATGTGATCAAAAATTACGGTGACAGTTTAATTAAAAAATTGTTTTTTACAGTAAAAGACGCATTGCCATTAATCCCCCTCAAAGTACTCCCCCTCACTTTGAATACCCTTATCCCATCATTCTGCCACTTTCTGAAGCCGTTCTGGAAGTCCTCTTTCATGAGTATCTTCAGTTGCCCCGTCGTGGCTGCCTCCATGTCCTGAATCATTTTGACTTTGGGGAAGAGCCAGAAGTTGCACGGTGCCAGATCTGGTGAATAAGGTGGATGAGGACACACCGTGAAGTTTTTATTTGACAGAAATTGCCGTAACAGAAGCTATGGGTGACACAGAGCCTTTCCGTTCTGATCACAAAATATGGTGAATACTGCTGCCAAGTGCCATCCAATGGAAAGGCAGGGATCTTCAATAGGGGAAGCAGCACATCCAACCTTAGTAATAGTGTGTGACAAGTTTCAACTTGTTCGGTGTAGTCAGCCGGGTGCGAGCTACAGTTGAGAGAAGGTGTGTTTTAAAATGTGACAGAAATCATCCTCCCTCATCACAACACTCTGTGTTACACATCTCTTCTGGGATATGGCAATTTCTGTCAAATAAAATCATTGCGGTGTGTCCTCATCTACCCAACTCTGGTTCAAGCCGTTGTTTCTCAGTCTTGTTGTGTAGGACACAGCTCCCTGGCCCATGCTGATGTTCTGAGCTTTGTGCTCCACCACCACCGTTCCCCCCTCCTGCTGAGGCAGTCTGTCGCCAGTCATTGGTGGGCTGCTCACAGCAGCTCTTGCCGGGTGCCGGCCACTCACACCGGCCACTCACGCTGGCCAACAGCTTCTCCTAGCAGCACACGGTAGCCCTCCCGCCCCCCCGCCCACCCCCCCTCCCCCCACCCCACCCCACCCCAGCAGCCCAACTCCAGGAAAAGCCATTGTTCACAATCTTAGCTGTAGAGGGCGCAGCTCACTGGCCCATGTGGGAATCGAACGGGTGACCTCCGTGTTAGGAGGATGGTGCTCCAACAACCTGAGCCACGGGGCCGGCCCTATTTATTTATTTATTTATTTATTTATTTATTTATTTATTTTTAAATTTAAACATTCACCATATTGTTTGATCACCCTCATGTGGTTCGATTGCAGGAGAAGATAAATAACATTTCAGTAGGTACGTGTATCTTCATGGGTGTAAGACCTATGCAGTCACATAGGGCCTTCTGTTTCAAAGAATCCAGTACTTGGTTTAATACTCTGCTTTTACTGTGTAGAAAATGTTAAAAAAAGTTATTAACAATTTCATTTTCCATTGGACCCTGCAGATCATTTACGTGGTCCTGTCGAGAGGCTTAATAGCTTTAAAAACAGTTCCAGGGATACAGTGAAATTTGTAATAGATGCCATACCCTATGTGACTATCTTCAGGGCTTTGAGAGCAAATGAAATGAAGACTTAATAAGAAATTTCCTGAAAATGGCCCCAGCACAGGGTCACTGTCAGTGGGCCTGGAGGAGCTTCCTCTGTAACCCTTAGCCAAGGGCAGCTGAAAACTCTGTTGCTAGCCTTTACCCACCCAATTTAAAAAATGCGCACTCAGCATGGTGATGACAACTTCTTTTGTTAAGGATTTTTGACACTTTTCCAGAAATATTCATGTCACCTCCCATTGCATTCATTTCTTGAATAGATAGTATACGAAAACTTTTTTTCCCCCCTCTGGTTTGTAGAACACATTTCCTTGACGTTCCTTGACAATAACAAGAGATAGAACTACGTCACCTATATATTTAGCCTAGTACAATGGCAACAAGCTTATAATTGCACTAGCAAATAGGGTGGTTTTGAAATTTGGAGCTGAAACTCATAACTACTTTGCTGGCATTCTTTTGCAGAGAGATACAACTTTATCAGTTGTTCATATGGCTGTGTTCATCAGCAGAAAATAAATGAGTCTGTGCTTAATACATTTTCTCCTTGGAGTGAGCTTGCACCGAAGTTTTTAAAATTAGATCTGGGGAAAAAATCTGAGTGAGCCATGGATTTGCCTCCTGCTCTGCATTCTAGATGCCTCTCAGTACATTTCACAGGGTTTCGGGGGCTTATCTATTGAAGCTATTTATATTTATGTTACCGTATCTATTTAATATGAGATCCTTCTCTGTTTTAGCCTTTATAATAAATATTTTAATAGGGACACATGGAGACAGCGCCCACATCACTGCAGACTTGGGAGCAGAGTTTCTGAGAATAGTCTCAAATATTTAGCATATCGGGGTTCCTGAGCCTTGTCCTCAAAAGAAACTAGAATGATATTTAGATCCAAATCCTTTTCGTGTAGAAGCATTTGTATTCATCATCATTCATTCAGTCATTCTCCATTTACTATTTATTCTTGGCTCTTGCTTTAGAATGAAGGTTAACTTGAAGCGTGCAGGTATACACTGGACAAAGACTCTAACATTGAGGCCACTGACAGTTGGAGTTAAAGAGATCTTAACATTCTCTAGTGACCCAGAGAAAGGAAGACATTTGTTCAAAGCTATAAGTTTATTTGTATCCACTTGAAATATGCATCCTCCTTTGAGGCTAATTTCAAGGAAGGAAGTCATTATGTATTTCAGTACTATTAAGTTCCCTATAGCCGATGGGAGCCAGTTTGCACATCTGCCATAAAATTTGAATTATTAAGACAGTGGGGATATAGGACTTGTTTCCTATTGCCAGGTTGTGAGTCTTCATGAGCCAGTGCTTCTGAGTAGTAGAGCTGGGCAATTTGTCCAGAAGTCCTAATGACACACCGTGAGGACTCAGAGCTCAAGAATTTTACCGCAATGTAATTCTTTATCTTACAATTTATGCAAGAGATCACGGTATTTAATTACACTTTTTTTTTTACGGTTTGAGGCCAGTAAAGGCAAATTGGAATAACTGTTTATTTCAGTTAATTTTCAGATGAAAGTTAACATCTCTAAAGTAAAAACTAGGGTTATTACTTTCGTCCTAATTTAGAGTTGCATTAATGTAAGGTATAATTCTCTTCTTATAGTAAAACAACTCATTTGTAATTTTTATGATTAAAAAGTGATTAAAATAATAAGGTAATATGGAAACATTTGGGAGGTAATTGTTAAATAAAATTGGTGTGTCTATAGAAATATACACTAAAAGTTTATTCTTGTTTTCAATAAAATCACTTAGCAAAGTGCCCAGATCCCTGTTTGATTTCTTTGTCCCCTCTCTAGTTTTCTATGACAAAATCTTAGGTCCAGGAGGAACATTTTGTCATTTGACTTAATCTTTTTTTCTAGAAAGGATGCTGCCTAAAGTCAGGGCTTCCAATCAGTGATCAAGCTTATCCCACAGACTTATAAAAAGTAAATGCTCTACAGACTCAAAAATAAGAAAAACAAAGCAACCCATAATGCCAGTGTTTAGAGATAAGCACTGTTAATACAATACTTATGTTCTTCTAGAACCTTTTCTATGGATGTAGATTAATCACTGTTGGTCTATCCATCTAACTCTTTCATTGATCTCTCTTCACGTTCCCCCAATAGATATGTATCCATAAGTTTATTTTACTACTTTAGACAGTTGCTCTTTTCATATACTCTGCTGTCTTCTTCCTCAGAGAAGGGATTGGGGTGGGGGGTGCTCCCATATCTTTCCCTCATCCCTTCCCTGAGGTTTTTGCCTGGGAACTGCCAGCCCCTCACATCCACGTCTACAAATTTACTTTGAGAGACAGAAAATTAGCTCCTACTTCACAAGGTTGGGATCCTCGGACATGGCACTCTCAAGGAAAAGGGCTGTTCACCTGATTGTGACAATTTCTAGTGCAGAGTCCATCACTACTCTTGTGTGTAGTTGCTGTGCTTCTTTCTGTCCAGGTAATTTTGCATCTGGTCCTGCCTGTGAATTGCAGAGTGCTCCACTGTGCTCTGCAGCAGCCCATGAAGAAAAGCTTTTGATGGGATTGCAGTCCTTTCTGGCTCTCTATGATTGCTTGTCTGCTCCTGTGGCTTCTAGTAGCTCTTTTCCTCACTCAAATAAGAATTTTCCCCTTCGGCTACTTCAAGTTGCTATTCTTAAAAAAAAAAAAAAAAAAGATAGAGTTTGGTTACCCTCTCTCTCCATAATCGAGAGGGGGGGGGGGGAGAGAGAGAGAGAGAGAGAGAGAGAATTTGATTTAGTGTCTTCATTTCTTTTATTTCAGAACCCTTCAGTTCTCTCAAGCCCATCAGTCTGTACTCTCTGTTCTCTCTACTAAGCCATTAGACTTTAAAGTTTTAGGAAAAGGATTTGGGAGCCCAAAAAGTCAATAGGACTAAAGAATTGTCAACATACTTCTATACAGAAGCTAACCAATCTCAATTAACTTCAAATGAGCAGGGCTAACATTTGTCTATGAAGGAAAGCTATTTCAACTGTTTGCTAAAGCATAGATCTATGAGCCATTTTATCTGCCATCTTCACAGAAGCTGTGTTATTAAAGTTATTCACCTACTGGGAATACATTAAAAAAATTAATTCCCCCATGGGAAATTATTGAAAATTTAGAATGGCACGTTTTAACTACTAAATATTAATGCAACCTTTCCTAACTACTAAGAAAATAATAAAATCCCTTTTTGTGAATAAATTGAAAAGTTAGACCAAGCTGTTTCATATTCACAAGTAATTTTTTCACTGTGACATTCATTTTTCATTTTAGGATTTAGACAGGATTGTAATGGGACTGATAAAAGCAGAACTATGCACTTTGTAAATGTGCATAAGTGTGCCCATTTTTGGCTTCATGAGAATTGATTTCAGTGTTTGCATTTGAGATGGATGAATTCAGAGTCCTCGATTCCATGTGACATACACCATTATTGGGTATTATTCCCCACCAAAAGTTTCAATTAAGCTGATGGTAAAATTAAGTTGATTTACTGGACTTAACTATAACGTCATAAATTATAACTCCGGGTGTCCGAGCAAGTGGATTGGGATTATAGTAATTCAATAAAAACTAGCAGTTTAGGAATCAGGGAACCTGGATTTTAGTCCTATGTCTATTAAAAACAAAATTAGGGAATGTTTGTGAGCCTCATGTGTTTTGGGTGTATAAGTTTATATAAGTATGTGTGTGTGTGCCTGTGTATTTGTGTGTATGTTTATGAAAATGGTATAAGGTAAGTTTAGCATAGCTGAAACAGTAGGCGTGTTATGAACACTGGTGGGAAACAGAGGTTGACAAGTAGGTTAGATCACGAGGGCTGTTATATGTCATGCTAAATAATTGGATTTTATATTTTAGGTACTAGGGAAATACTCATTTTTTAACTAGAAATAATTTTAGACTTACATAAGAGTTGCAAAAATAGTACAGAGTCTCATATACTCTTTACCCAGCTTCTTCTAATGCCAACATCTTATATATTTATTAAAACTAGAAAATTTACATTGGTATAATACCAATAAGTAAATTATAGACTTTATTCAGATTTTTACCACTTTTCCCACTGTATTATTTCATTTTTTTGTGTTCCAAGAGCCAATCCAGGATACCACATTGCATTTAGCTATCAAATCTCTTTAGTAGTCTCTAATCTGTGACAGTTTTCCAGCGTTTCTTTGTCTTTCCTGAACTTCACATATTTGAAAAGTACTGGTTAGGTATTTTGGAGACTGTCTCTCAACTTAAGTTCATCTGAAGTTTTCTCATGATTAGATTGAGGTTATGATTTTTTGGCAAGAATGCTACAGAAATGATTTGCCCTTCTCAGTGCATCGTATCAGGTGGTACTTGATGTTGATATGCTTATTATTGGTGATGTTGACCTCATTCATTTGGCTAAAGTGATGCATGCCAGGTTTCATCCACTGTGAAGTTATTTTTTTCCTTTGTGATTACTAAATATTTTTTTTGGGGGGCATTCTATGACACTAAAAAAAGTCCCATTTCTCCTAAATTTTTGCCCACTAAGTTTAGCATGAATCCATGGATCTTACCAGAGTCTCTATTACTGTAGTGTTTGAATGATGATTTTTCTCTATATGTCTTAATTGGAGTTCTTCTGTAAGGAAGAGTCACTGAATCATTCTGAGGAATGGCAGGATTACTCTGATACTAATAGAGCGATGAGATATTGGAAGGAAGCAAGACTGTAAGCAGAGAGACTACAAGTTAGGAGACTTAAAATAATTTAGGAGAGATGCAAGGGCCTAAACTTAGGCCAGGGCAATAAAGTAGGTAATTAATATGAGAAATATTTAAGAATATTGTGACTTATTAGATGTGAGCAAAGAAGGAAGGCATCAAGCATGGCACTGGGTTTCTGTCTTGGAGATAAGTAAGTAATATTGGAGAAATAAAATTCAGTAATGGGCATGCAGAGTTGAGGTACCCCCATGGAATATCCATGGAGGATTGTCTCAGATGTTAGTCATACAAAAGTCTGGAGCTTAGAGGAGAGGTCTGACATAGAAATACAGATTTATAAGTCATCTGTAGATACCATGTTTCCCTGAAAATAAGACCTAGCCGGACCATCAGCTTGAATGTGTCTTTTGGAGCAAAAATTAGTATAAGACTTGTATAAGACCTTATAGTAAAATAAGACCAGGTATAATATAATAATATAATATAATATAATATAATATAATATAATATAATATAATATAATATAGTATAATATAAAAGACTGGGTATAATATAATATAATACAATATAATATAATACCGGGTCTTATATATTAATTTTTGCATTACAGCTGATGGTCCTGCTAGGTCTTATTTTTGGGGAAACATGGTAGGTGGGAGTTGGAATATGGAAACCCATGAAATTGTAGAGACAGAGAAGTCATAGTGAGTTAAGGAACACCAATATACAGATAGGAAGAGGAAAGGAAACTAACACAGAGAATGAAAATGTGCACCTAAAACAGAAGGAGGAAACTCAATACAGTGGGAAAATGCAAGTGAAGAAAAATTTCATGGTGCAGGGAATGTTCACCAGCATCCATGTTACAGAAACGTCAAGTAAGAAAAAGACTGAAACATATGGTAACTATGAGTTAATTTGTGACCTTAGAGCAGTTTCTACATAGTGGTGAGGGTAGACCCTGTAGATTCCTATGGGAAGTGAAGAAGGAGAGACTGTGTGTTTAGACAACGCTTTCAATGGCTTTGAAGGAGCTGGGAAAGCGGATGGTAGGAGGGGAGGGAGAACAAATTTAGGAGATTATTGTTACATAGTCTCCCCTTTTCACACTCAGAGACTGGCGGTGAGGATAATATTTTTCCTTTATACATTAGCATGAGTAATTCCCCTCATTTCTTTAGGTTCTTTATATTAAAACACACACACCCTCACACGCACAAAGTTATCTGTGGTATTCTAGGTAATTTGTCACTCCACTGTCAATAAATGTGCTTCACCTGGTTGGCACAGAATCACCTACAAACATTTCATTATATCCCAATTCAGCTTATTTGGACTGAGTATTTGGCCAAGATCTCAGTGTGCTGTGTGGACAGGTCAATTCGCTTTGCTTGGCCAGACTCCTGAGTGCCTGCCCCCGATCCAAGTCCCCAGCCTTATAAATGCTTCATCATCAGCTGAACAGAGAGCAAGATGAAAGGAGAGATGAGAGTTCAGCTCAAATCTGTCCCCATGAGGGAAAAACCAATTCAAAACACATGCCCTTCTCACAGAAGAGCGAGGGCCTTATCTAAGTATAACATAACTTCAACGTAGAGGTCACTTTTTTTCAGTAAACTAAATTCCTTTATTCTATCTAGAAGAGAGAATGTTCTCCTCTAGAACTCCTTCGAGCATGAGAAATTAAGCCTGGGAAATGAATCATTTGAGATAAAAGTACAAGATGTTCTGGGACCTGAGTTTGGCCTTGTTACTATTTATTTACATTTATAAGGAACGTCTTTTTATCATAAGAACAATGTAATAATATTATAGAAAGTTAAAAAAACAGAAAAGAGAACCACCACTAATCTCATTAACATAGTTGCTATACTTTTTTGAATATTTCCTTATTTCTTTCTATATACACCCATATTTTTATATAATTGCAATCATACAGAATATATAGTTTTATCCGTGGCTTTTTCACTTGACTCTTAAGCATTGTTCTGAATTGCTATGTAGTCTTTATAATTTTCTTTTTAATGACTGTATAATATTCCACAGAGTGAATGTGCCATAAGTTAATTAAGCATTTCTTTACTGTAGGACATTTAATTTGTTTCTAATTTATCACTGTCATAAATAAGGCTGTATTAAAAAAACAACAACGCTGTATGCCATGATTTTATTCCTATATTTTTTTAGGAAATATTTTTGAAAGTGAGATTACTGAGTCAGAAGGGATGAACATTTAAGCTCTTTACATATACTTTCATATTGCCTTTTAAAGGAATTTACTGACTTTGATATTAGCCAAGGTTTGCCCAGTGGATGGGGGATTCAAGAGACCAGAGCAGGGTCAGATGGGATGGGTCTCTCCATATGGAAAGAGGTGAAAGGGCAATGCAAATTCTGTCTAGGGATTTGCTGACAATAAAACCTAGTGAAGTTGAAATTCTGCTGTGAACTTCAAGCCAGAGATGGAATGCTAAGTAGTAGGAAGAAAATAAAATAGGAAGTAAAAAAAGAAGGTCAAAAGCCTGATAGACACATAGAGGGTTGAAGAAGTAGTGAGGTGGGAGAAGCCAAAAGGGTCATAAAGTACAAGGCAATTGGAGACCACAGGTTTGAGACCTGTACTGGTTATAGGCTGCACATGTGTGGAACTGACAAATTTGGAGTGTTTCAGGCACACACAATGATACTGGATTTGGCAATATTGAAAACTTATTTAGTTTTCACTGTCTGGTCAATATTGTCTTAAGTTTCTCATGGACTCCCTCATTTAATCATCATTCCATCACTAATAGGCGCCATTGTTGCTCTCATTTTTAGGTGAGAATGCCAAGGCTTAGAGATGAGCAGACAAGTGACTCCTAAGGTGACACAGTCAGGTGATATGATGCATTTTGCATTGCCTCACCACGCTTCCTGTTCCCCTGGAGTTTTTCCTTTTTTTTCTTTCTTTTTTTAAAGATTTTATTGGGGAAGGGGTCAGGACTTTATTGGGGAACAGTGTGTACTTCCAGGACTTTTTTCCAAGTCACGTTGTTGTCCTTTCAATCTTAGTTGTGGAGGGTGCTGTTCATCTTCAAGTCTTGTGGAGGGCGCAGCTCAGCTCCAGGTCCAGTTGCCGTTTTTCTAGTTGCAGGGGGCACAGCCCACCATCCCTTGTGGGAATCGAACCGGCAACCTTGTGGTTAAGAGGACGCATTCCAACCAACTGAGCCATCTGGGAGGCAGCTCAGCTCAAGGTGCCATGTTCAATTTTAGTTGCAGGGGGCACTGCCCACCATCCCTTGTGGGACTCGAGGAGTTGAACCGGCAACCTTGTGGTTGAGAGCCCACTGGCCCATTTGGGAATCAAACCAGCAGCCTTTGGAGTTAGGAGCATGTTGCTCTAACCGCCCGAGCCACCGGGCCGGCCCTCCCCTGGAGTTTTGAATTTTGCGAACATAGTATGGGTATAAATGTATCTCACTCTTCATTCAATTTCTGTTTCTTTGGTTTTCAGTCTTGTGTAATAAGACACTTTTAATATAAGAATCAGGAAATGGACAATAGGGTCATTTACTCATTTGATAAATTTATCCATAGACAAGGAGGGGAGCATATTCTAAATTAGTATCGAGGCAGCATAAAACTAAATGAAAGCTTCAATTTTTAGATTCAAGAATGCTTGCCTGACACTGAAGCCTCCTAGATTGTGATTATTATTTATTGCAAATATTCTATCTTTAGAAATAAAAGGGAACATACGTATGACTTATTATTTCAGTGTGCTGGCCACATTGTGCCTGAAACCAGATCTCTTTAAACATAATCATTACAGATAAGAAAAGATTGTCTTTGAGGTAGATAGAGTGAGCTGAAGATTACACCAGGCCCCTCTACAAGATGGTGGTGGATGTCTCGTGTAGAAACACCAGACCCAAGTACCTGAGTTTTCATGTTCTCAGTCCCATGTTCCAACAAAAGTTCTGAGTAAGATGCTTCAGTAGCATGGATAGCCTTTGGTTTTGAAATGCCGTAGAAATTCATTTTTCTTTTTATCAAGAATTCTCCCTTATGAAATGAGTGTGTTTAGATTAACATTGAAAGGACTTCCAGTTCAGCTTCTACATGTGAAGAGTTTGGAAGCTGTCTTTCCTAGCCTTACGATAAGAAAAAGCCAGCCAAACTGAAAGCCAATGACTTTTTTGGGGCTTATTACAGAAATGAGGATGCAGAAGAAACCACCACCCTGAAATCTGGAGAGACAGGTGCATTTAGAGAGACACACTTGAGAGCTGTTTACCTGGAGTGGGGGTTGCTGGAGCCATAAACTGGAAAGAACACTTTTGTAGTAATTGTGGCAAATTGCTAGATGTGCATGTGGACTAGCAGGAAAGTGGGAAGCTCTTGGGGACTGTAATCTAGGAGTTCCTTACAATTTCGTGGATTTTTAGCTCCAAGTACCTTACCAGGTTTTCATGGTGGATATCTGAGAAACATCCCCTTGTAGGTCTGGCAGAGTCTTCTACATAACAAATACCTAATCTACAGAGGTAAAAATTTTGTCAGGGCCTTACCACACCTGGGAGTAACACATTTCTCCCACTCCAGCCTCCTCTAGCCTTCCTGCCTCACCTAAGGGGGAGAAACATAGTCAACAGAGGTTAAAGCTTCAAGGAAATAGACTAGAAATGCTATAGCCAGGGAAAGCAGAGGGGAAGAAAGCTATGCTTGGAAAAACACTTGTAAAGCACTGATTCATAGGCCCTCTAAAATATTGAGATTTAATCAGATTTAATCAGAAAATTATAGAACACTCCCTCCCCACACTTTACCACCACACCAACAGGGCTTCAGTATAACAATAGCGGATTACAGCTGAGAGAATCACAAGATACAGACTTTCTTTGAGGAGGACTATTTAGGGAGGACCAAAGTCAAGAGGGGAGACCAAAACTAGGGAAGCCTCTGGCACCTATAGCTACAGCAAACATTAAACACAACCTGACTCTTACCCAGTGACCATAAATTTTCACACTAAATGCCTATGTACCCCAGCTCTTTTTACCTGATACAGCACGTCTATCTTTCAATATAAAATTACAAGGCATACTAAAAGGCAAAACAAAATATATGTTGAAGAGAAACACCATCCTCAGTACCAGACTCAAATACGACACCGATTGTGGAATTATCAGACAGGGAATTTAAAATAACCATAATTAATATGCTAATGGCTCTAATATAAAAAGTGGACAACCTGTAAGAACAGATGAGTAAAGTTAGCAGAGTTGGAAACTCTAAGAAACAATAAAAAAGAAATGATAGAAAGAAAAAACACTGAAACAGAGAGGAAGAATGCCTTCGATGGGCTTATCAGCAGACTTGAAACAGCCAAAGAAAGAGTCAGTGACCTGAAACATAAGTCTTATTGTTTTCCCCCTAAACTGAAATGTAAAGACAAAAATAGGAGGGGGAAAAAACACAATAGAATAGAACACTAAAGAACTGAGGGACAATTTCAAAAGGTTTAACATATGCATAATTTGAATATCAGAAGCAGCAAAAAAAGAGAGAATGGAACAGATGAAGTATTTGAATAATGGCTGAGAATGTTTCATTTAATGTTCCAATATAAATGACAGACTCCAAACCACAGATCTGGGAAGATCAGAGAACACCAAGCAGATTAAATGACCAACCACCAACCAACCAACCAAATAAACAAAAACCAACTCTTGCCTAGGCATATCATATTCAACCTATAAATAATGAAGGACAGAGAAAATGCTGAAAGAAACTGGTGTGTGGACACAGTGGTGGGAAGTCACATACCTACAGAGAAACAAGGATAAGAATTATACTGGATTTCTAATCAGAAATCATGCAAACAAAGAGAGAGTGGAATGAAATATTTAGAGTGTTGATCAGAAACCCTCCAACCTAGAATTCTGCATCCAGCAAAATGTTCCTTCAAAAGTGAAGGAGAAATACAAACTTTCTCAGAACAACAAAAATTGAGGAAACTTATCACCACCAGATATGCCCTGCAAGAAATGATAAAAGAAGTTCTTCAGGCAGAAGAAAAATGATATTGGTCAGAAAATTGGATCTACATAAAGAAAGGAAGAGCATTGGTAAAGGGATAAATGAAGGTAAAATAAAATAACTAATTTTCTTCTTAATTGATCTAAAAGATAATGAAGAAATGATAATAATGTACTGGGTGATTATCAGCATATGGATAATTGAAATGAATGACAACAATGTCACAAGGGGCAGAAGAGAGGAATTGGAAATTCTCTGTTATCAGGTGCCTGCACTATACACAAGGAGTTATGCTATTATTTGAGAGTAAATTTAGATTAGTTAAATATGTATATTGTATACTTTCGGGCAACCACTTTTTTTTTTTAAAGTACAATTGGTATACTAAGAGAGAAGATAAAATTGAATCATATAAAATTCCAATGAAAACCATAGAAGGCAGGAAAAGAGGGGCTAAAAAGAAACAAAGAACAAATGCAACAAACAGATAGTGGTTACAAATTATAAACATGGTAGATATTCCAAATAATTACTGTAAATTTAGATCGTCTCGATACACCAATCAAAAAGACATGGAGAGTGTATTAAAGAAAAAAAAAGACCCAATTGTGTGTTGTCTACAAGTCATCCACTTTAAATACAAAGACTCAAAGAAACAAGGATGGAGATTAATATTGAAAGACTCTTGTGAACATGCTTGCCAGGGCGCATATGTTAGGAGGTGGGGACTTTAAAAGATTTGCTGGGGGTGGGCAAGGATCAAAGGGTAATCTACCCTCACACGGATGACCAGAAGCTGTCTTTCCTTTCAGCAGGAGACTTATAAGTGTTGCTAGAGTAGAAGCTCTTAAGGTGTGGGCCTGAGCCAGCAGTATCAGTCTCACCTGGGAATTTATTAGAGATGCAGATTCTTAGGCTCCGACTCAGCCCTACTAAAACAGAAGCTCTGGAAGTGGGGCTCTGCTAGGGGCGGGACTCGTAATCTGAGTTAAACCAGCCTTCCTAGTGTTTATGACACACACTTGAGTTTGAGAACCTCTGCTATAGAGGATGTTTATATGAGTTTGGTCATGGACCACATTCTGGGCATTTTCAAGAATAGGTACTCTTTCTCAGACCTGTGCTCCCTTGTACTGCTTAATGTATAGGATACATTTGTTTTTCTAACCAAACTGTAACCTGGGTGTGTCGTATTTATCTGTAAATCCGTTAAACCTTGCCTCTCACGTGTTGGTCCAAGACCAGAAGTGTCAGCATCACTAGGGGGCTTGTTAAAAATACAGAATCTTGGGCCCCACCCCAGATCTGCTGAATCAGAATCTTCATTTTAACATGATCTGCTGGGTATGTTTAGTGAAAACTAATTGAGCAACTGGGTAGAGAAAGTACTGAGTAAGAAGAACAAGCATTGCAAACTGAGTAAAATAAATGAAAAATACCCATTTTTGTTTTTTATCAAGTGGGTGCTAGACTGGGGTTAAGGAGCACCTGGTCATACGTGGAGGGACTATGGCGCTTCCAGGAACAGAAAGATACCTATAGGAAGAAGGAATCATGGAGAAGTCTTGAACCATCCAGAGCCAATGGGGTGTGGTTGGTAGGGCTTAGACGTGTCACTTTAGCTTGTGTCCAACTCCTTGCTCCTTGGATTTCACCAAAGATGTCAGAGTCCCTTGCAAAACAGGTGTGCAGGACATAAAATTTCTCTAATACATGAGACACATAGCTTTGATACTCCTGCAACAGAGCATAAGACAAAGGGAGAGGGACCCACCATGTAGCGTTGATGTCTTGGGAGTTCCAGGAGTTCAGGTGCAGCGTAGGAGGGGCCATCTGGCAGGAGATAACAGCAACACTTAGATGAAGCAGATGTTCCTAAATGCACCTGTCATATACCTGGGGACTCCCTGAAAGACTTAAAGTGCCCTGTAGGGGCATGGCCCAGTGAAAAATGAGTTATTTCTCCTAATGCCATTCCATTAACTCTCACAGACTGTGAAAGGCTGGGCAAAGTCCTATTACTTTTCAAGAATAGTTTTGTGTCCTGTCTCATTCTGATCATTCCTTTAACTAGCCCTTTGGTTCGCCTGCCAAATTACCCAGAACTTCTTTAAAAAAAAGCCTACGGAGATTTTTATGTAGTTTTCTTTGTGATTTGGTCTGTTTTTCTGCTTGATTTTCTTTATTTTGGGAAATATGAATTTCATTAATATCTTCTTAAATGGATAATATAGGCCAATGTATTTAAGTTCTTTGTGCCATCTAGGTTTTATCTTCCTTGAATAATAGAGTGAAACCAGATGAACTCCAAATTACCCAGGTTCTCAGGTTTTATCTCATACTTTGCACATTTTCCCTTAAGAACACTATTTGCTTTGCAGAGCTTTGGTTGTGTGCTTTATTTCCTCTATGGAAAGGACCAGGTAAAGTTTAAATTACGGTTAATTGATAGAGGCCAAGGAGGAAGATAGAGACATTTAATTAGTTTCCCTGCAAAGTGATGTATATTAATCTGACTTTTCACACTAGAGACTAACATATCTTAACTTAAGGTGCACGCGGAACGTTCTGTTTAAATATACAGGGTCTGAGTCATTCTCCCAGATTATTTTCTGTCTAGACAGAGGAGATAATCAAACTCCTTTTAAATTATAAAATTGTTCTGTGATTAGGTGTTATGGCTGTCTCCCGAGGCACTCACAGAACTTTCATAGTTAACTCTTGTTAACACTTGACTATTTAGGAGGCGTGGAGCAGACATTGTTGGTGTCCCCATGATACATGCCCTCAGTCCAAATCCATGTCCAGCTGCAGTGTGGTGGGAGTTTTCATGCAGACCACCTCCCACCTCAAATACTCAAGGGTCCCAGCTTTTTGCCCTAGGGATTTCTCCAAAGTGCAAGGAGCTTGCTCAGCCTGCCCATATCCCCAGACCTGGAAGTGTGAGGGAGTTGGTGTGTCCGCAGTAACTAACACCACTGCAGGCAGGGTAACTGCCCACCCTAGTCCTCCGACCACAGTTCGAAGTTGCATTTCGGCATGGCTCCCCCTGCAGGCCTGAACTCCGCACAGCAGTAACCAGCTCAATCCAGCTCAATCCAGAACCCTTTATTGGGCTTTCTTCCTTCCTTGTCTCTTCTTTTCTCTTTGGCTTCCTGGGATTACATCCCAAATAAATTTCCTGAGCCTATGTCCTTGTCTTAAGTCCCTGTTTTGGGTGAACTCAAACTAACAAGAGCTGATTAATTTGGAGGGTTTTATGGAGGCTCACCTTTAACATAAACTTACATTTGACTAGTATTTATCCATTCAACAAATACCTCTCAGGGCCTATTGTGTGCCAGGCAAGGATTTCAGCTTTTGAACAAACCAGAGTATCTGTCCTCATGATCCTTCCACATACCTCTTTTAAACATCACAACAGTGAACAGTGAGTTAGATGTTATTTTTATCCCCATTTTATGTATAACTAACGTGATTGAGGATTCTTAGCTCTTTGGATATAAACATAAAACAGTTTAATCTTTCTAAATACTGCTAAATTTTCTCTGTGGATGGGGGGGTGTCGCAGATTTCTTTCCAATTTCTTCCCACTTATGATTATGCAAATTCATTCCAGTTTTATGAATCACTACAATGTATATTATTTTATTTTATTTATTATTATGTTTTTAATTTTAATTTTGTGTTTTGTTTTGTTGGGGAATATTGGAGAACAGTGTTTCTCCAGGGCCCATCAGCTCCAAGTCGTTGTCCTTCAATCTAGTTGTGGAGGGCTCAGCTCAGCTCCAAGTCTTTAGTTGCAGGGGGCTCAGCCCACCATCCCATGCGGGATTTGAACTGGCAACCTTGTTGTTGAGAGCTCACGTTCTAACCAACTGAGCCATCCATCCGCCCCTCCCATGCATTTTAAAACTTCAATCTCATAATCAGTTTTAAACTTGCCTCTTTTCTCCCTTGGCTGCACATTGGCATTACCTACAGAGAGTTCCAAATCCTGACACTTAGGCCCTAGCGCAAGAGTTGCTGATGCCATTGGGCTGGATGTGATGGGGAGTAAAAGCCTCTGGTGATTCTAACGTGCAGCCCGGCCAGAGAGGGGGAGACGTCCTCCACGGCTCCCTGTCCTCTGGTTGCTAACCTGGTGCTGGAGCCCATTTCTACTGGACATGACCATTGATCTTGCTTTCTGTCCATAGGTTTAGAGAGTATAGGCAGCGTCCAACAGGCTCCACAGATGTCTAGCAGCAACTTGGGGAGGGCGCTTCTGAGACTTTGCTGCACTTTCACCTGACCTTTGGCCTATGGCCCCCAGTTTCTCCAACAAGCCTGAGGGCTCTAACCTCGTTTGGTCTGAGGACACGGTCAAGTGTAGCCTATGCATCTCCCAGGGCTCAGACACTGTAGGGGCCATTCCTGCTCTCTCTCTGCCTGGCTATCCTACCAGCAGTCCCAGTGGTCAGGCAGACGCCAAGGCACAAGATGTAAATCCCTCTTTCCTGCGTACGCCTCACCTGCAAAAGTGATGAGGGGTTCTCTTGGGGCCTCCTTCCATTTTCTTCAGGGAGTAGAGCCAGTAGTGCTGCCTTCCTCTTCAGGTCAGTTAAGGAAAAATACGTTTTTCTACAAATTTTTTTTGCTCTTGGGGGTGGGAAAGGGATGTCGATGATTGTAGAAGGGCAGTGGTAGCTGAAATGGTTCTTCAGAAAACCTTGAAGTGGTTAAAGCTGGCAAGTTTTGAATGTGCTACACAGGGTACTTGATCCCTTCTGATCTCTGTCAGGGGCTTTGTTACCAATTCCTGAAAAACAACCTCCCACAAAGACCCTCATTCCATCCTGTTACATCCAGGTGAACAGAACGACAAGTCCAGGTTGAGGTTACTATCTAAGGTCGTACTTTAAGTAGCAGATCTGAAACCTGAGCTGGCCTGTGCCCCTCACACAGGGTGTGGAGGTCCTAGGGGTAAGTGAGTGGGAGGGGAAGCCGATGTTCCTTCTTGAAATATCAACTTTTGAAGAAAATTGACTGTTTTTATATTTAAACAAATATGACTCTTATGAAATAGGATGTCAAATTTAGATCAGTTTGAAAAAGAAATCATGAGAAGTTTTCTGTTTGTGGTGTTTTTTTTTGAATTTCACTATCTGCATGGGTTAACCTTGATTCTGTTTACTCATTTCTGCTCTTATGGTAAGAAAGTTCCAGAAGCCAGAATTTGTAGGATGCAATTTAACACCTCCCCCAGTACTGGGAAATGCCAATTCATGTTCCCTTCTGTTCTTAGGAGGGCTAAAAGAACCCCACCAGGAAACATGTATGAGGGGAGTGGTTTGTGGTTGTGGCAATCAACTTAGATGATACGGTTGGAGGGCATCATTGAGAGGATGTGACCCGTGGTTGACCTGGGAACTGGACTGGGCAATCAGCCTCCTGTGAGCTCCTTCCCTGTCCTTGCAATGTGCATTCTGCTTGCCTTCCCTGAGCTAGAAGGTGCCTCAAGGACGCAGCCTTGAGAGACTAAGGTGTTGTTGTGACGATCTGGGCTGTACATAATTGGACCCAGTTAAGGCCTTTGTATACATTTAAGGTTCTGGTGAGCAAATGTGGAGATCTATTAAAGCTTCTTAAGTTCCCTTGCTTATCAATCCTGCCAACCACTAAACTGGAGTGGCTTTCCCTCTGTGTATGGGGGTGGGTTTCAGATTTCACCAGGGAAACTCCCAGGGTTGCAAACTAACAATTGTTGAGGTAGCCAGGAGATGGAAGAAATGGGTCTTGGGAAAGAGGCATCCTGGGGGTACTTCCCGAGGTGACCATGGATCTCTATGTGGGGAGGGGTGGCATGTATATGACATGCTTGTGGACTGCCACGTGAGTACTGGGATGACCAGAAAACACAGGCTGGCCCAATGTGCTGGTTTGGAAGTGAACAGAGTGCATTGCAACTGCAGCAAAGAAGGGAAAACAGTGGCTATGCAGTGGGCTGGCCTCTACTGTAGGCAGTTCAGCTGGACACCAATGTCCAACCAGAGGCTGAAGCTCAAGATAGGAAATTGGAAGAATTGCTGAGGTTAAAAAAGAACATGTGCTTGTCTACTTCTCTGCTGCCTTTGGGGCTGCAGACGAGATAGGAGAAGAGAATAATAAATAGGAAACCTTAGCGTGTCATTTGCAAAGCTAGGAGGAAACAAAGTGTCTAGGATTAAGGGCTGGGAGTCATGACAAAGCCTCTTTCTTTACCCCCTGTAAAGTTGGGGCAGGGGGTGTTTCAGATTTCACCCAAGGACCTTCCAGGGTTAGGATATAAAATATACAGAGATAAGATTGAACAAAAGGGATTCCAAAGCTTTCAGGTCCAGGGGTAGTCCATTACAGTGAAGTTTGCTTTTGAAGAGTTTCTGATGCTAATTCACACCAAATATAACGTATATGTCAGTTATACCTCTGCAGCTGAGGCAGGGAAGATGGAGAAAAGAGAGGACAGATACAATTATCTTAACCTCATTTTAATCAACTTAAAAATATATGATCTTGGGGCTAGACTGGTGGCTAAGGTGGTTAGAGCTCCGTGCTCCCAACTCCGAAGGCTGCCAGTTCAATTCCCACATGGGCCAGTGGGTTCTCAACCACGAGCTTGCCGGTTCAACACCTCGAGTCCCTCAAGGGATGGTGGGCTGCACCCCCTGCAACTAAGATTGAACACGGCACCTTGAGCTGAGCTGCCTCTGGGATGGCTCAGTTGGTTGGAGAGAGGGCTCTCAACCCCAAGGTTGCCAGTTCAATTCCTCGAGTCCCGCAAGGGATGGTGGGCAGCGCCCCCTGCAACTAGCAAGGGCAACTGGACCTGGAGCTGAGCTGCACCCTCCACAACTAAGACTGAAAAGACAATAACTTGAAGCTGAACGGCACCCTCCACAACTAAGATTGACACACTGTTCCCTAATAAAGTCCTGTTCCCCTTCCCCAATAAAATCTTAATATATATATATATATATATATATATATATATATATGATCTTGTTGGAGGGGAGTGGCAAATTTTCCTGTTAATTCTCCTTTGCTTAGATTGAAAATGGCAAAAATCTTTTAATTCTCCAGTCAGCTATGTCAGGCAGTAGCTACCTGGAGATCTGTGTTGAGAAGGATTCTGAGGCCATAAGCAGGTGTGAGATTAATTATCAGTCATATCAAGTCAGTCATGGGTTTGGAGGGGAGAACAGCTATACTTCTAAAATGTATATTCTATTCCTTGATCCAGTTTCATGTTAATTAGTTGCACTTATTAGATGAGGCAACCTGAAAGTCTTCCAGAGTTTTTAACTTACAAGATGTTACCATTCAGGTTCTTGGTTGCAAACTACAGGAACATAAGCAGAAAACAAAACTCGTAGGATACTGGTTAGTTCACCGAATCTCCAGGAAGGCTGGGGAAACTAGCTCAGAAAATGGGTAGACACCAAGATAAGCTAGGCAGGAAACCCTGTTGCTACTTGATTCTCCCCACTGCTCCAGTACCACCACAGCTCTGGGACCTTCCCTGTAACAATCTTCGACTTTAAAAAAGTTTTGTTTTGTTTCTAACTTTTTATGAAAAATAACAAGCATACACAAGAATCACAGAGTATAATGAAGCTTCATGTATCCATTTCCAGTTTCCCCGATTATTACAATGCTAACAATCTTATTTAATTTATCACCCATTTAAAATTAATTTTATTTTCTGCTGGAGTACTTTGAAGCTATCCTAAATACCATAAGTCACTTGTAAATACTTATAGTTTTTGCTATTGACTTAAGAAAGAAACTTACCCACAACACTACACTATTACCATAATTTGCTATGCCATCTTTTCTATAAACTAAATTTTTTCAGGACTCTAGTTATTAGTCAATCCTTTTATTACTTCCTCAAGGTTCATCATCACGTGCCTACATCTTTGGAGCCAGGAAACTGGGGGAGGGAATGTGTATCCCTTTGGCATCCATGATGAGAGGTGGGGCCATACATCCCAACTATGTTGGATCACTTCCGTACAAGAAGAGTGTACACATCCCAGGCAGACAAAATGGTAGATAAGGCATCGTGGAGATTGGGACGTCCTCACACAACCAGCACATGAATAGACACTTGTCAAAATTGCCATTTGTATAAATTGCCTTTGACTTATAGCCTAGCATTCTTCTATAACTTTACAAAAATACTTTGATAGTCATTAAGCTTTGATTTAAAGTGATATGATTTCCACCTGGATGGAAGGCTATTTTCTTCTTAGGAGGTTTATTAGCAATTTTATATGCAAATCTATGCACACTTTCTTTTGATATATTCTCTTGGGAAAAATTACACAAAGAAATTATTAATGTACATGAAAACAACAGTTAAAATTCCCAGAGGATAATCGACGCATTGAATATTTTTACATATTTTAAGGCATCCACCAATATTACTTGAGGGTGAGAAAAGAATGTTAAAATAATAATTTGCCCTGTTGAGATGTTTTAAAAATTTGATCAATGAATATGTTTATATTATACCAGAATAAGAATTAAGGTTGTGGACTACAGACTTTCCAGCAGTAAGATGGAGATAACTGCAGGCTTTTGGCTCTATCTGGTAGGATCCTTACTTAATGCAAATTTATAACATTTACTTGTATGAAAAGGGGGACACATAATTTTTCTTTATCTTCTTGTTTTGAATCAAATGTTCACCTTCGTTTGCACTTCTTATTGTCTTTCATTGTTTTTAATCTTCATCATCATCAGCAGAGATCATAAGTGATAATCACAATCTAATTTTTACCATCAGCCATCACTGGGGACCAACATTATCCAAATAAATAAATTCATCAAATATCTGTTGATTGGTAGAGATATAACCATTATGGAGATGAAAGGCATAGCAAGGTACTCCATTCTCAAAGGGATTGGGGAGATGAGATGCAAAAATGTAAGATGAAGGTATCAGAGAAGAGCTAAAGTAAAAAGCTCTTAGAGTTTAGAGGGGAAATAATACAATTACTTTTCCCTGGAGAGATCAAGGATGGCTTTCTGGAGTAGGTGGCATTTGAGTTGGACTAAATCTAGTTTAAGGGCATTTTATGTGGAAGAAGCACATTCAGGAAACAACAGGCAGGCAATAGGAATTGCCTAGCTTAACGTGTGTGTGTGTGTGTGTGTGTGTGTGTGTGTGTGTGTGTTTGTGTGTGTGTGTGTGTGTTGAGAAAGAGAACAATGTCCCCAATGAAATTCTGACAGAAAACAAGACATTTCAGAGTTTCTGAGAAAAGGCTATAAGAAACAAATGATTCAAAGGCAGTAATACAGACTACACAGTTAAATTGTCATTGTCACATACATCTTCCTGGCTGGCAGTGCCCTGGTGGAGGTGTATAGCTCTACCCAGTCCCAGCTTAGAGGAGCAGGCAGCCACAGTGGGCCCAGGGTGGGGCGTTGTCTGTGGGGCTGGTGCTGACAGGCTGCACTGCAGGCCTCGTCCAAGTTCCTCTGTGGTCTTCTATATATGAGGTTCAACAATTAAGTTCACAAACTCATCCTAGAAAAAGTGCTACATGCCTCATTGCTGAATAGCACTATGGTCACCTTCGAAGTACTAGCCTTGGGAAGCTATGCACTAATGCCAGGACCTAGTCCACCCTTCAAAGCAATTTTGGAACTCTTTCTGGAATAACCATCAGAATTGTTGTTGTATTACCCTTGATGTCCTGAATGTCATCAAAATGTCTTCCTTTATCTTCAAGTAAAGAAAGAAGTCATCGGGGGCCAGATGAGGGAGTAGGGAGGGTGTTCCAATATAGTTATTTGTTTCCTGGCTAAAACTCCCTCATAGTGCCCTGTGAGCTGGTGCATTGTCATGATGCAAGAGCCATGAATTGTTGGCAAAAAGTTCAGGTCGTCTAACTTTTTCATGCAGCATTTTCAGCACTTCCAAATAGTGAACTTGGTTAATTGTTTGTCCAGTTGGTACAAATTCATAATGAATTATTCCTCTGATATCAAAGGAACATCGTTGTAACAAGTTCACAAAGTTAATTGTCAGCCCTTCTTATCCCCTTCCTAGATGGGACTTTCTGCCTCCCAGCATCAGGAGAAGGCAGGAAGCCAGAACTGAGTCAGAGTGCTCTGCAGTTGGATCTTGCCTGTAGTTTTGTGCCCACGTCAGCTGCAGCAGGGTCGAAAGCTCAGCATGTGAGTACCTTTCCGTGCTGTGTGAGGGAGCAGAGGGCAGTCTGCCTGAGTTTGAATATTGGCTCAAGTGCTTAGAATCTGTGTGATTTTAGGCAAATTGCTTATTTTCTCTGTCTCAGTGCTGTCTCATCTGTAAAGCGGTGGTAACCATGTTATTTTCTCACAGCTTATGTGTGTTACGTAAATAGGCATAAAGTGGTTGGAATGGTGCCTACTGAGTTTTAGCTCTTACTGGTGCAACAGGCATGTGGAGGGCGCTGTGGGTGGGGAACAGGTGCTGGGGCTGACTTGGGGACGGCCTTCAGTGTGAGATCAGGAGTCTGAGGCAAGAGTGTTTCGGGCTGGAGAACCTGGGCTTGACCTGTGTGAGGGTCTTCATTTCTGAGCCTGAGTTTATTTTGAGGGGATTGGGAGTGAAATTAGCCCCTTTCTAGGTGCTGCAGGGGAAATGGATCCTTTCTCTGTGGTCACTAAGGCAAGCCTGGAGGACACCTTTAGTATAGACCCAAGGTGCCCGTACCTGCATAAACCTGTCACACAACGAAATGACATGTGATTGAATCAACAGCGTGTGTAGCCCCTGCTGATGGCAGGTGGGAGCATATAAAGGTGACTCCTAAGGACTCATCCCTGTGCCAGGAAGCTTCCATTCTAAGGCAATTCATATGAGCAACAAGGAATTATAGGATACAAATGCGTGTACAGGAAGATACGCTTTTCAAGGTTACAAGACCAAGAACAAGGTTAAAGGAGTAATAAGTGAAAATTCAAGTGACTGTAAATCTTCGAGCCATTTCATGTATCTTGAAAGCATTGCCTTAATCAGTACAAAGCCTTACACTGATGTTTTGAAAAAGTTTTGCAGAGCAGAAAACGTAAATGTAAGTTTTCTTCAGTGAAAACCAGTGCCCTGGAATCAGAAAGGCTGCCAATCGCACTGCTGCTCATGTGCTTAACCGAGGTTGACCAGGATGAATTATCCTCTGCAGCACCTCAGGGCCCATCTGACTGTCCCCAGAGGAAGCCATCCTGGGGTTCAGTGGAAGGATGAGGAAGGGAGCAAAGACACTGAAAAGCATTTGAGGTAAGCATTTGGTGCTCATTTATTCAAGGGCAAACTTCTCCGCCCAGGGCAGGAGGAAGGGCCCCACGTGTTCTGTCTTGGTTGAGACTGGCGTCCTTCAGCTGCTCCTGGCCCCCATCTCTCTCCGAGGGACTCCTCACTGAGGAGATATCCCGTCTGCAGTGTTCTTTATGGAGTTCACTGGAAACCGTGGACGGAGTGCTGGGTACAGAATATGCCTTAGAGACTATCTTGTCCAGTGGTTGCTTTTTTCCCCAGGAGAATAACAAAATTTAGAAAATTTAGTGCTACTGCATATTTTGCATTTTTGTTAGGGTGTTACTAGGTAATGATGTGTTGCGTACAGCACGACAAGAGTTGTGGGAAGCGAGGAGGGCGGCACAAGGTTAAGAAAGACAGTAGACAAGAGTAGAGAGCAAGGGGGGGGGGGCGGGGAGGGACTGAGCTCCAAATCATTAGTTAGGGTGGAAGTAAAAGAAGTAAAGCTTGTCAACCTCAAGATCTGTGAATCCCATACACTACAATGGAAACTGATTTAAGCCAATCACCCTTGCCTGAGGGCAGCCAAACTGTAAGTCTCAGGATAAGTACTTTCCCAAGGGACAAAACCTTTATGCACATGAACAGATGGAGAGCACATCATTGAGTCACTTCCCCTGCAGGTTGTGGGAAGGAATGCAGCCACAGAGGCAGAGGCTCTCCTTAGCAGGGGGAAGGTGGGGGGCTGTGCCCACCTCTATCGACACCGCGAGTTCCCCAGATGGTCCCCACATGGCTGTGTCTGGCTTGGGTTGTCCCCCCATCCCCCATGGGGAGTCTTACCCGTCTTTGACTAGCCAGCCATCTTTCTGGGGCCAACCAGGCAGACATAAGGTGAAGCAAAGTCCCTGAAAGGATCCGTCTCATAGACTCTACTTGCTTTAGGGGCAGGTACGAGGAGACAGGCGGGTAGGCTGCTGCGTGGCAACAATGATGTTTATCCGATAATGCTAGCCTGAAAAACTTTTGTCTAATGCAGTCCTCTCATTATAGAAGAAAAATAGAGGTCCACAGATGGGGAGCAGTTTACCCTCAGGTCCCCAGCTCAACCTGTAAGTAGCTGGGGTGAGGCAAGGTCTCAGGTCCTCCAGGTTTTCTATTTTAGTGTCATTTCTATTACGCTACACATAGCAAGTTGTTTACATATTGTAATTGCCTTAATATTCTCTTCCCTTTGTTTACATAGTACTAAAGATTAGGGGTCTCATTCTGTACAAGCTGGCATCACTTGGGGTATCGATCCCCTGGAAAGGAAGTGAAAGGATTTAGCAGCTCCATTTTAAGTTCTTGATATTTCCAAATGTCTTTAGTGATGAGCATTTGTTTGAAGAGAAAAGCTTAAAATAGGGCAGAGTAACTTCCTCTCCATCAGGAAAATGCCAACAGCCCTGAATGTTCCTTAGCCTCTCTGACATTTCCCAGAGAACCCTGCAAATTGTTCACAGTCATTTGGAAATAATGAAAACCCTTACACATTTTGTAGTACCATGTTTCCCCAAATGTGTTACACTTATCCATGGTATGTGAAATGATTTTGAGTACTGTGTTTTCCCGAAAAGAAAACCTAGCCCGACCATCAGCTCTAATGTTTTTTTTTTTGGAGCAAAAATTAATATAAGACCCGGTATTGTATTGTATTATGTTTATTATGTTATATTATATTAATTATATTAATTATATTAATTATATTATATTATATTATATTATATTATATTATATTATATTATATTATATTGACCCGGTCTTATATTACATTAAAATAAGACCGGGTCTTATATTAATTTTTGCTCCAGAAGATGCATTAGAGCTGATGGTCCGGCTAGGTCTTATTTTCAGGGAAACAGAGTAATATGCAGATCATAACTTTTATTTTTATAGTAGGGATAGTAGGTATTTATTTTAATGTATGTAATAAAATATCTAATAAAAATATATGAGGTCGGACAATTAAGTTCGCAAATTCATCCTAGGAAAAGTGCTACATACTTCATTGCTGAATATCATTATGGTGACCACCTTCAAATTACTCCCCCTGGGAAGCTATGCACTGATGCCAGCACCTAGTCCACCCTTCAAAGCAATTTTGGAAGATTTGGAACTCTTTTTCTGGAATTGCTATCAGAGCTGTCATCGTATTACCCTTGATGTCCTGAATGTCATCAAAATGTCTTCCTTTAAATATTTCCTTTACTTCAAGTAAAGAAAGACGTCATTGGGGGCCATATCAGATGAGAAGGGAGGGTGTTCCAATGCAGTTATTTGTTTACTGGCTAAAAACTCCCTCACAGACTGCCATGTGAGCTGGTGCATTGTCGTGATGCAAGAGCCACGAATTATTGGCAAAAAGTTCAGGTCGTCTAACTTTTTCATGCAGCCTTTTCAGCACTTCCAGATAGCAAACTTGGTTAAGTGTTTGTCCAGTTGGTACAAATTCATATGAATAATCCCTTTGATATAAAAAAAAAAAAAGGTTAGCAACATCGTTGCAACAAGTTCACGAACATAATTGTCATACCTCGTAATTAGTATAACAAACCTACACCACATTATTGCTTGGAATGGAGCTAAGTAAAAAAGCAATTTGCTTTAAAGAAAAATATGAAGTAATAATATAAGTGGTACCTTAATTTGACAAAAATTGGAACAGTGATATCCAATGTTACATACACACACACACACACAGACACACAACTGTAGTGTGGGAAATATTCATTGAGGCCATTAGTCATGTGTGTATATCGAACAATTGTAATAATCCACAAAATTTGAGAGCTTGACAGTGGAACCCACAGTTAGTTTATAATTGCAAATGAGTTTTTCATTCCTATGAATGGAGGGCGGGGGTGGGGGCACTTCATCTTGGCCCTTTCACAAATAGTAAGCAGGATCCAGTGGTTTCCCCAGGTGGATGCAAGATTCTTTTCTCAGTCCCAGTGTGGTACCCAGATGTGGCCCTCGTACTGCTGGCTTCACCCTGAGGAATTCCTTTTGGTGACGACTGCAGGTTGGAGGAGAGGAGAGTGGGCTTCCTCCTAGCCCCTGTGTATCTCTGCCGGGGCAGTATCCATACTGCTTATTCAGCCCTGTCTGCGGCAGGTGGCATCCCTTAGTCCAGCCTGTGATACAGGAATCTGTACTGCCCAGCTGCACTTCCTAGGTGTGTAGCCACTTCCCTTCCTGTCTCCATGAGTGCACACACACACACACACACACACACACACACACCACACAACCTCACACACAGACCTCTGATACAGGCTTTTGCTTTCTCGAAGGGACCCTTACAGCTTTATGGATCTTTTCCAATACCATTTATTCTGCTGGACCCTGTGTGGGTCTGGTTTTTTTTTTGCCCTTCCTGTCCACCTGCAACTTTCTGCTATCTCTCTTCTCAGGCCTGTTGGAACCAGGTACACTTGTGGGGTCTGCTGTTCAGTAAAACTCCCTCTAGTCACACAAGGCCAGTCTCTCCTAATGGGTGGGAATGGATGCACAGTGGCTCAATTTCACACTCTCCATTCCTTTCCTACTTTCTTTAGATCTCTTTTGTCCTCTACCTTGGATCTTTTGGTGACCTCATCCAGTCTCCTGGGGATCAACGATGAACAGGAAAGAAATGCCCTCAAGGAGCTTACATTCCACTTGGGGTTAGAAATTCAAACGGCAAGAGAATAGTCAGGTTATATATAAGTTTTTATAAAAGAAGGGAAAGAGGCTGAGATATTATAAATAATGCTGCAATGAACATCTCTTGCTCAAAGTTTTGCTCACTTCCGATTATTATAGATTGTACAAGTGGAATTGTCAGGAAAAAGGGGATCAGTTTCCAGCTTCTGGATACATATTTTTCAGGCATTTTAGGTGGAGATAATGATTCAGAGAAGTTTAGGGAGCTTGGGGGCATGACCGTAATATTTTGAGCTAGAAATTGCAGAAGGAAATAGTCATGAAAAATAACATTGTATATCAGTCAGCGTGCAATCAGGTGACAGAAGCTATACAGTAGTTGGAACAGGGAAAATTTAACACTGTGTAAAGAACTATGTCATGGTATTACAGAACTTTTATTTTTATAGTAGGAATAGTAGGTATTTATTTTAATGTATGTAATAAAATATCTAATAAAAATATATGAGGTAGGACAATTAAGTTCACAAATTCATCCTAGGAAATGATGAATTTTTCTTTTTCATGGTTTCCATCTCCATTTTTATGAAATCACTGAGCATTCTTATAACCAGTGTTTGGAACTCTGCGTCTGATAGATTGCTTGTCTCCACTTCGTTTAGTTCTTTTTCTGGAGCTTGGTTCTGTTTCTTCATCTGGGACATGTTACTTTGTCTCCCCATTTTGGCTGCCTCCCTGTGTTTGTTTCTATGTATTAGGTAGGGCTGCTGTGTCTTTCGGTCTTAACAGAGTGGCCTTATGTAGTAGGTGTGCTGTGGGGCTCAATGGCGCAGTCTATGTTGGTTGAATACCATACCAAGGCATAAGAGAGGACTATAAAGAGTCCAGGAATAACAGAGAAAGGGAAGAGTCACTACATCTAGGGCTGTGACAGAGCACCAAGGAAGGAAGGAATCTTGAAGAGGTCTCCCCATTAGGACAGAAATCTAGGTGTAATTGGAGAGCACATGGCTGTGGCCCATGGGTGGTGAAGCCTGCTGAGGTGATGCATCTGTAGACTCCCTGGGAATCTACCCTGTAAGGTGCCAGAGGGAGTTGTTCCCAGGGATGTGCCTTTTGCAAAACTCTCTGGGGAGCTACTCATGAGATTGGTGCTGCCGAAACTCCTGGGGGGCGGGGGTTGGGGTAGGGGAGTGTGAGTGCTCCTGATGTCCCTGCAGTGCCAGCTGCTGCCCCAGAGGGGCAAGTGTACGAAAGTACACCAGAACCAGGAGGAGAGTCCCCTCCTCCTCCAGGGTCCCCCCAGCGCCTTCTATCAACAAAGTTTAATGTTGTGCCAGTTGACAAAGGCAAAAGGTTTAGACATACCAGGAGCAATGTAGAGTGGATTTGGAAGTGAGAGACAAGAA
This sequence comes from Rhinolophus sinicus, assembly GCF_057876585.1. Lineage (NCBI taxonomy): Eukaryota > Metazoa > Chordata > Mammalia > Chiroptera > Rhinolophidae > Rhinolophus > Rhinolophus sinicus. The sequence continues at coordinate 59,328,900 of NC_142515.1, read as the reverse complement.
CAGCAGCTCCTGTCCCTCTGTCTGAACATCACTTGTGAGGCATGAGTTCACCAGCACGTTTGGCCACGTCCTGTGAGGGCCGATCACACTCATGGCCAGAGGAAGCCCTCAATTCACTGGCCTGTGGTAAGGAACACCGTGTTGGTACTGGATGTCCTGGGGGTATGAGCACAGCACCCAAAGCATCTGCAGCAGGTGCTCACCACACACAGCTTATCTGTACTCATCTATTTTCTACAATGTCTGTGTCCCCACACCAGCATGTAGGCTTTACGAGGGCAGGAGTTTTGTCTGGCTTACCGACCGCAGACAGAACAACACAGGGCAGAGCAAGGGCTCGATTCACTTCTGGTGAATTAATGAATAGATTTCTCATGGACCTCTAAGAGCATCTGTGGCCTTGGTGCACTGGGAGTTCATGGGCTCCAGAGTTCTCCTTCTCTAATCTCGAGACACACAGGACAGCCCACACATTCCCTTTCCATATGACTGTGTGCACACCAGCTTTAAAGGGGTGAGACCACACAGTGTCTAATACTCCTGCTCAACTGACAGGCCTTGGGGTGCTCATTTTTCAGGGTCAAGTGCAAACAACCGCAGCTGCACTAGCCCACGTTCCCTGCGCATATTTCACTACAGGTGGATGATGCGTGTGACTGCTGCTGACAACGGAAGGCAAATGCCCTTTCTCAAGGGAATTCAGCTCATCTCCTTTCATCAAAATGCCCTTAACTCCTCAGCTGTGAATGTTCAGGAAACTTTACCCACTAACTACTCAAGGCACCATCAACATATTCAATCTGTTCTTGGGTTTCAAGCATAAAAGGAACATTTTCACTCTAGGTGTTTTATTTACTAGCGCTGTTTTGAGAGAGGTTCTGTATTTCGGGATAATTTACTTTAGGGTGAAAATCTGTATATTTATCAATTTTGTCTAATATCATCACATCATCTTAGACTGTAATGGAAAGGGCCAAATATTTATATTTTAATGCATCCAGAATATTTTTATGAGATTCAGGGTTCAAAACCTGAGTCAGGATCTGAACTTGGGCATTTAACAAGAGGTCCAGGTAACCCAAGGAAAGAGAAGTACAAATTCTAAATTAAGTTGGTGATAAATTTAGAGAATAGTATAGAATTTATCTCAGCCTACAGTTAGGTCTTTTAAAATGATCGAGGGTATGAATAGATAATTCAAAACTAATCTCAGGAACTAACACTGAATTCTGAAGCTTTATCAATGGTAGATAGATCAATGTTTGAAACGAAATATCATCAGTCGAGTGTGAGCAGATGTTATTAAAAACGCTGCCTTAAGCTTGGGAGGTTATGTGTGAGGTGGGAGAGCATGAAAGAGGCCACCAGAAGAAAAGACCCTTTTTTCAGTGAGAGCCCATTGCACTAAAGAATCAAGTCTGCAAAGAGCATCTCTGTCCACATAGCAGCACTAAGAAGAGAGGTTTTCTTCACCTTCAGATTTTGATAGGAGAGCGTATGGTGCTCTCAGGGCTTGGCTGAGGGGCTAAATCCATCAGTGTGGTGTTTTGGTAAGGCAATGGTGAGCTGGCTGAGAGCTTGGTTTTCTCATCTGCAGTACAGGAATGACAGCAGTACCAAATCACGAGTTTGTTGAAAGATTAAATGAGATACTCCATATCAAGTATATAGTACTTACCACATAGTAAACATTAAAACATGCTACATACAATTATTAATGAATGAACATAATGTGGTTTGATGTGGCAAGTTCCCTCAAGTTGTGTTCATTTTAAATTTAACTTTTCAGTCTAGAAGCCATTAGATGCCTAGAATATTTGAAGAGTGTTGAATACCATGTACTCTGCTCACAAGCGCTCTAGATTAGGGTCCAACAGCATCCTTGCTTGAAGAACAGCATTTCAGGCAACATGTCCAATTGATTCAATTTATTTATTTATTTATTTATTTTTCATTAGTTTCAGGTGTACAAAGCAACGTAATAGTTAGACATTTAAACCCTTCATAGAGTGATAACCCACCCCCCAAGCTACTACCCCTCTGACATCTTATATGGCTGTTATAATACCATCGACTATCTTCCCTATGTTGTACTCCACATCCCATGACTGTATATACCTATATATTTAGTTATAGTTGATATTCAATATTATTCTACTTCAGCTTCAGGTGTATAGCGCATTGGTCAGACATCTACACAGCCTATGATGTAGATTTGTTCTTCTTAATCCCTTCCCTTTCACCCATCTTAAAGACTCCTTGTAATACTAGTTTGGTGGTGATGAACTCCTTCAGCTTTTTCTTGTCTAGGAAGCCCCTTATCTGTCCTTCAATTCTAAATGACAGCCTTGCTGGGTAGAGCAATCTTGGTTGTATGTTGTTGCTTTACATCACTTGGAATATTTCCTGCCACTCCCTTCTTGCCTGCAAAGTTTCTGTTAAGAAATCAGATGACAGTCTTATGGGACTCCCTTGTAGGTAACTAACTGCTTTTCTCTTGCTCCTTTTAAGATTCTCTCTTTGTATTTAAACTTTGGCATTGTAACTGTGATGTGTCTTGATGTGGGCCTCTTTGGGTTTATCTTGTTTGGGACTCTGTGCTTTCTGGGTTTCTATGTCCATTTCCTTCACCAGGTTAGGGAAGTTTTCTGTCATTATTTCTTCAAATATGTTTTCAATTCCTTGCTCTCTTTCTGGTACCCCTATGATGTGAATGTTGGTATGCTTGATATTGTCCCAGAGGCCCCTTTAAGTCTCCTCAGCTTTTTGGATTCTTTTTTGTTTTTTGCTGTTCTGGCTGGGCATTTTCTGCTACCTTATTATGGGGACAGAGCCAGGAGTGCAGTTTCCAGGCTCTCCCCTATCTATGCCTCCGAGGGTGTTCCTTTTTGGCTTCACCATATCCTGCATTCTTATGCAGGGAGCAGGACCAGAGACCCCACATGACACCCGGCATGACACTTATCTTCTACATTGCTGGTTGGATCCTCTGCTTAATCTAATCTACTGTTGATTCCCTGTAATACATTCTTTGTTTCCATTATTGTATCCTTTATTTCTGACTGGTTCTTTTTCATGGTTTCCATCTCAATTTTTATGAAATCACTGAGCATTCTTATAACCAGTGTTTGGAACTCTGCATCTGATAGATTGCTTATCTCCACTTCGTTTAGTTCTTTTTCTGGAGCTATGTTCTGTTTCTTCATCTGGGACATGTTTCTTTGTCTCCCCACTTTGGCTGCCTCCCTGTGTTTGTTTCTATGTATTAGGTAGGGCTGCTATGTCTTTCGGTCTTAATAGAGTGGCCTTATGTAGTAGGTGTGCTGTGGGGCTCAGTGGCGCAGTTTGTCTTGTCACCTGAGCCACGCACTCCAGGTGTGTTGTGTGGGTTGTGTGTGCCCTCCTTTTGTAGTTGAGCCTTGGTTGATAATTGCACATCAATGGGAGGGACTGACCCTTGGGCTCACTGGTTGTAAGCACTGGCCTTAACTACAGTGGAAGGGTTGTTGTGCAGGGGCTGATCCTACAGAGCAGGATCTGCCTCAGCAGGACTCTGGTGCCTGCCCAATATGCCCCTTCAGTGTGTCATACTTGAAGGCAGCTGGGTAATGCTTCAGCTTGTTTTGAAGCTGTCCACTGAGGGCACCAGCCCCCCAGTACCACCTTGGAAGGGATCCGCTGTAGGTCTACTACAGCCACAACCCATATCCCACCCGGGGCCACCTAGTGGGAGCCAGAAAGAAATCAGCAGATGTCTTCTGCCTGTGCTGTGGTTGGAAGTGCTGTTGAGAGGCCAAGCCGCAAACCAAGGCCAGCTGCCACTAGTGCCGGCTTAGGGCTGCTCAGTCAGAGGTACAGGACACACTGAATCTAGATACTGCTTGTCTGGGTTCCACAAACCTTTGAGAGACCCTAGGAAAGTGTAGCTTGAGCCAAGGCAGGCAGTCTACATGAGAAAGACACTGAAAGAGCCTGGGTGTGCCCCAAAGTTGGGCAGGGCCAGGGTGGGATGAGTGAACAGTGGAGACTCAGAAATGGCGGCCACCTATGTCCACACACCAGGAAGGGGGAAGGCTCAACAAAGAAACAGTGGCCTCTGTCAGCTCCTCCATCCAGAAGAAAGCCGTTTCTCTACCCCATGTCCCAAGCCAGACAACTCAATTCCCCACCATTTGTCCCTGTTGCCTTTCCAGTTGCTGCCTCAGTGCTGGAGCTCAGAGTGAGTGATTCCACTGGTGGGTAAGTCTGTGCGCGGTCCCTTTAAGAGGAACACCTGGGAGTACAGCCGCATTGTCTTACTCAGTCACAATCTCCGCTGTTTTTCATAACCAAAAATTATGGGACTTCTCTCCCCGGCACTGGAACCCTGGGCTGGGGTGGGGCTGGTATCTCTTGTTCCTTTAGGGAATGGGGGGACCTCTACAACCAAAATAGCCCCCCAGATCTTTAATGGTCACACACGGGTATGGGACCAGCCCGTTCCTTGATCCTCTTTGACCTTCCTACCAGTCTGGAGGTGGCTTCTTCTGCGTGTCCTTAGTTGAAAGCCTTCAGTTCAGCTTGATTTTAGGTGATTCTCAATAATGGTTGTTTTGTAGATTAGCTATAATTTTGATGTGATTGTGAGAAGGTAAACACAGCGTTTACCTACAGCACCCTCTTGGTTGTCTCTGATTCAATTTTTTTTTTAACTTTTATTTATTTAGATGTGTTTTTCCAGGACCCATCAACTCCAAGTCAAGTAGTTGTTTCAATCTAGTTGTGGAGGGTGCAGCTCACAGTGGCCCATGTGGGGATCGAACCAGCAACCTTGTTAAGAGCACTGCTCTGTAACCAACTGAGCTAACCAGCCACCCCTCTGATTCAATTTTTAAGAAATCAGGAATGAACATTCTTGGGAAATATATTCTTGAACATATGTTGAGAGCAAATTTACAGAAGTCATGTTAAGTTCCAGCACAGATAAAGATGAAGTTCAGTTGTGGATAACAGAAGAACTTAAAATAACAGTGGTAGGAAAAAATGTGTTTCCCTCTTACTAAGGAAACCTGGCAGGTTTGGTACCTCTGTGATCATCAGCTACGCAGTTTTGCTCTGTCACCCTTAGGATTCTGCTCCCGTGATTCAAGATGGCTTCTTAGGCTGCACATTTCGGCTCCAGCCCGCAGAAATGAGGAAAGGACTGACAAGAGCAGGGATCCTCCCAGTAAGGGGTCTTCTCAGGGGCCTCACATGATACTTCCATTGTCCACGGCTTTGTCATGTGGCCACACCTAGAAGCAGTGGTGGCTGGGAAATGTAGTCTTTATTTCAGATGACCATGTGCTCAGCTAAATATAGGAGATTCCTTTACTAGGAAAAATGGACAATGGATACTGGGGGACAATTAATAATGTCTGTCACATGTTGCTTCCCTTTGTTCTGTAACAGATCTGGTGAGCCACATTGGACTGCTATGTTTACTTAAGGCATGTTTCTGCCCTTTTTTGATAGGGAGACAATGACAAAGGGTGGGGCTCCCCTCTTTCACAACAACACTTAGAGGTATTATTGTTTTTATTTTATAGATTACAATTTTGAGTTGCCAAGTTCTTTCTCCAAGGTTACACAGTAAGTGGTGGAGACAGGATTGGGGATCAAGTCAGTCTGACTGACTGTAAATCACATTTTCCTCCTTCATCACAGGAAGCTGCAGCCAGGAGCAGATGGGAAGGCTCATTGGTCACGTGGCTGTGAGGCCATCCAAACATGCACATGTGTGCACCAAGCAAATTGCTCTGGAAATAAAGAATGATGGCTCCTTGGCCTAGCACATCCCCTGCTAGTCCCGTGGCAGGTCAGACGCGTGTTGGTCAAATGGGCCAGATGCTGGGTCTGGGGCTTTTGCCTCAGAAGCTTCTTTTGGGATGCTGAAGGTCAAAGCAAGAAAAAGCTTTTCCAAGTGTTCTTAAAGGAGCATTTTGGCTTTCATCTTGAAAGAGGCACAGTGATTCCTCTTTCAGAATCTAGTTCTCATACTCCCTTTCTTCCTCCTACCCATCCCCCTTCCTCTCTCTCTCTCTCTCTTGCTCTCTCTTTCTCTCTCTCTCTCTCTCTGCTTTTCTCCCCTACTGGATAAATTATAAATTTGTTACAAGACCTCTATCCCTTCTTTTATTTTCACTGTGAAATGATGGAGAAAGACCTTAGTCAATTTTGGTGAACTTCACAATACTTAAAACCCAGCGAATCCTCCATTAAAATGAAACAAGTCAGAAAATCCAGGACACACTCAAGTTGTAATAGCTGGTAAAAGATCAGGCTTACAGGCAGAAATGAATCCTAAGTTTGGTTCTTGGTGGAAGCAATACCCCAGCAGTGCAACGTGCTGTGCAGCAAAGGAGTAGAAGAGACTGGGGAGGCTTTCCCTGGGGATTTGGGGAAGCATTTGTTCACTTGACAGTTCCTTTTGTCCAGCACTACCCTCTTAATTCATGTCTCAAAAATGTCACCAGGCTGCAGGGTACCAAAAGACTCACATGATAATTAAGGGGTAGCATGTTCTATCAGAAGCAGCAGAGGCTTTAGAATCAGATTTAACTGGGTTGTTCAGTGGCTGGTTCTGTTATTTTCTAGACATATGACCCTAGGTTGATCTTTAAGCATCAGTTTCTTCAACTACAACATAGGGATAATTATACCTGATTTGTAGAGGAGATTTTAGATCTCTCTCTCTCTCTCTCCATATATATGTGGTCGGACAATTAAGTTCGCAAACTCATCCTAGAAAAAGTGCTACATACCTCATTGCTGAATATCACTATGGTCACCTTCAAAAGTACTCCCCTTGGGAAGATATACACCAACGCTAGTGCCTAGTCCACCATTCAAAGCAATTTTGGAAATTTCGGAACTCTTTTTCTGGAATGGCCATCAGAGCTGTCATCGTATTACCCTTGATGTCCTGAATGTCATCAAAATGTCTTCCTTTCAATATTTCCTTTATCTTCAGGTAAAGGAAGAAGTCATTGGGGGCCAGATCAGGTGAGTAGGGAGGGTGTTCCAATACAGTTATTTGTTGACTGGCTAAAAACTCCCTCACAGACAGTGCCGTGTGAGCCGGTGCATTGTCGTGATGCAAGAGCCATGAATTGTTGGCAAAAAGTTCAGGTCGTCTTTTTCATGCAGTCTTTTCAGCACTTCCAAATAGTAAACTTGATTAACTGTCTGTCCAGTTGGTACAAATTCATAATGAATAATCCCTCTGATGTTAAAAGAGGTTAGCCACATTTTTGGTAACTTAATTGTCAGACCTGGTGTGTGTGTGTGTGTGTGTGTGTGTGTGTGTGTGTGTGTGTTCTAACATATTTCCAAGTGGCTTAGCTATAAGGGTCACAATAGAGTGTCACGTAGAACAGAGGTCAATGTGCACGGTGACCCTTCAGTTGGATCCCTCATTAGTTCGAGCAGGCATTTTATATCAGCGATCTATTATCCTGTAACAAACCACCTCAAAATGTAGCACCTTAAAACAAGGGATTCTACAACCTGGGCAGGGCTGAGTAGGGACAACCTTTTTTTGGTCCAAGAGGTGGGGCCTGGGGTCACTTGTGTGACCGCATGTACCAGGAGCTTGACTGGGGCAGAAACTCAGTGGCTTTACTCACACATCTGGCACCTCTGTTGCAGTGACCAGAACACCTGGGGCTTGGCCAGGCCAGGTGCCTCTCTCCTTGAATGGTCTCTCCAGCAGGGCACCCCACCCAAATGGTGGCTGAGAGCTCCTTGAGAGTAAAAGAAGAATCTGCCAAGCTCTCTAAGGCCTAGGTCTGCAAGAATTTGTGGTCATCATTTATCCATGACATTCATGATATAAAATTAATTACCCTTTTCCCAGTTCTATCTTGACCACCAGCAGTGAATGTTGGCAAATCCTAAATTAGGAAGACATAATTGCTGCCACCTGCCAGAACAGAAACAGGGGCTATTAACAGGTCTAGAATTATGTCAGGGGCTATGGGAGTAAGGGGGGGATGGGGCAAAGCAGTTTGTCTCTCCTGAGCCCCTTTTCCAAAAGTGGCACCTTTACAAAAAATGTTAATGTAGTATATTAACATAATGGTTGTTAAGACTGCGATGAAAAGAAGTCAGGGGAAGCCTTTTTTAAAAAAAATTTATTGGGGTGACAATTGTTAGTAAAATTACATAGATTTCAGGTGTACAATTCTGTATTACATCATCCATAAATCCCATTGTGTGTTCACCACCCAGAGTCAGTTCTCCTTCCATCACCATATATTTGACAGGGAAAGCCATTTAAAAGCAGCACCTTAAGACATTAGACAATGCACTGCAAAAGTAGACCTGTATGTACTTTCCTCCCTTACTAACAGCAATGCAGACCCCTCTCCCCACTCCCACCCCCAGACAGACACATGGACTTCCTTGCTATTAGAGCCCACTATGCCTCTCACAGGGCCAGAGCCTCCTGGAAGCAGCCTAATCCAGATGCTGCTGCTGTGAGGTCATTGTATGTGTGTGTGTGTGCTTGTGAGTGCGATTTAGTGTGTGCACAAGTATGTAAAAATGAGTGTGTCTGGGTAACTGTGTAGGTGTGCGCATGAGAGTGAGAGGGTGTGTGAATGCACGTGTGTGTGTGTGTGTGTGTGTGTGTGTGTGTGAGTATGGAGACAGCATGGGAGAGAGCACGGGAGTGGGAGCAAACTCAAAACTGGGCATGGAATCCTCGTTCAGAGTAATGTGATTAGGACCTGCCAACCACTTGGAACACTGCCTGACTCCACAGCCTGCAGCTCCTCCTGCCCATCACGAATGGTGACACTGCAGTCTTTTGAAGTGATTGAAATATGATTTATTTCAATCACTTCAAAAGGCTGATATGTCACCTGGGTTATTCCTTTCCTTGCCAGCCCAGCACTGGCAAACTCTGAAGAGTCTGGGGCCAGAGTGGGAACGAAGACACTGAAGGTGCAGGGATTGGGGATGGCACGGGGCTGAGCAGGAGGCACTGTCACTAAAGCAGTCACCTGCTTCTGGACCTCGGCCTGCTCCCCCCACACCCCGTTCATCCTGGACGTCCTTGAAGAGAGGACATAGTGTACTGTGAACTGGTATTTTCTTTTTGGTGCTTTTGAGGGTGGTTCCCACCGAGCCCCTAGCCCCCTGTTATCTTCATCCCAGACTCAGACATACGCACTACATCTTTACTTACCAGCTGCCTTCTCCTCCTCCTCCTTCTCCTTTTCTTTCTCCTTCCCATCCTCCTCCTCCTCTTCCTCTTCTTCCTCCTTCTCTTTTTTTTTCTTGTTGTTCAGCTATCATTTCAGCAGCACGATGAGATTTTGTCTGTTTAGCCTGGGAAAATAACCTTTCCCTCATCGTATTTCCAGTTTTAAATTTGGTGTATTTCTATATGGTTTTGTTTTAAGTTTGCGATGATTGATGGGTTTTCAGTGAAGGAAATAATAAGAAAAAATAACTCATGGAGCACTTTCAGATACATATCTTATTGTGGTACAGGGATATTTTCGTTATTTATTTATGTCTTTAAGTTAAAATTTAAAAGAACTTTATTTCCCAATTACATGGTGAGCAAGACATTGGGTAATGTATCAGATCTATATTTTAATAGACTCCTTTGCTTTCTAACCATATTGGCCAGTTGTCTTCTTGTTTTGGTTTTTCTTCTCCTCCATAGATATTCTCTTTTCTTCTCTCCTGTTCTCTGTATTCTGTTTCTCAGACCCTTGGGTTTTATCTTTCTCTTTATTTCATTTAAAAATATAGTTAGCATAAATTATTATATTAGTTTCAGGTGTACACCATAGTTATTCAACATTTATATACCTAAAGAAGTGATCCCCATGACAAGTCCAGCAACCACCTGACACCGCACCAGCTATCACGATATTATTGATTATATTCCCTATACTGTTCATTACATCCCCGTGACTTATTTGTTTTATTCCTGGAAATTTGGATCACTTAATGCCCTTCACATCCCTGCCTTTTAATTTTTCAGTTAAAGTTGTCATTCAATATTATTTTATATTAATTTCAGGTATACAGCATATGGTTAGACATTTATATAATTTAAGAAGTGATCCCCCGACTAGTCTAGTACCCACCTGGCACTATATATAGTTATTACCCTGTCATTGACTATATTCCCTGTGCTTTACTTTACATCCGATGACTATTTTGTAGCTACCAATTTGTATTTCTTAATCCCTTGAACTTTTTCACCCTGCCCCCAACCCCCCTCCCATCTATCACCCCAATAAATCTAGTACCCATCTGACACCATCCATAGTTATTACAATATTATTGAGTATAATCCTTATGCTGTACCCTACCTCCCCATGATTACTTTGTAACAACAAATTTGTACTTCTTAATCCCTTCCCCTTTTTTACCCACCCGCTCAACCCCCCCTCCCATCTAGCAACCATCAAAATGTTCCCTGTAATCTATGAATCTTTCTGTTTTGTTTGTTTATTTTGTTATTTAGACCCACATGTAAATGAAATTATGTTGCATCTGTCTTGCACTCTCACATACTCCACTCAGCACAATACCCTCCAGGTCCATCCATGCTGCAACAGATGGCAAGAACCCATTGCCTTCCCTGGCTGAGCAATATTACACTATATATATATATATATATATATATATATATATATATATATATATATATCACCTCCTCTTTATCCATTCATCCATTGACATACACCCAGGCTGCCTCCACATCTTGTCCATTGTAAATAATGCTGCAATGAACATATGGATGAACCCATACCCTGGAAGTAGCATTTTGAATTTCTTCAGATAAATACCAGATAGTGGGATTACTGGGTCCTTCTTTGTCTCTTGCTATAACCTTTGTTTTAAAGTCTATTATGTCTGGATTAAGTATTACTACCTCAGCTTTTTGTTTTATTTTCGTTTTCATGAAATAACTTTTTCCATCCCTTTTAGTCTGTGTGTGCCTTTTAATCTGAAGTGAGTTTCTTGTAGGCAGTATATGTAAGGGATTTTTTTTTTTTTTATCCATTCAACCACCCTATATTTTCATTGGAGCATTTAATCCACCTACATTGAAAGCAATTGTTGATAGGTATGTAGTTATTGCCGTTTTATTCACATTTTTTACCTTTTTCCCCCATCTTAAAGAAGTCCTTCTATCATTCCTTATAATACTGGTTTGGTGGTGATGAACTCCTTTAGCTTTTTCTTGTCTGGGAAACTCTTTATCTGTCCCTCTATTCTAAATGATAGCCTTTCTGAGTAGAGTACCCTTGGTTGTAGGTTCTTGTTTTTCATCACTTTGAATATTATGTGCCAATCCCTTCTGGCCTGCAAAGTTTCTGTTGAGAAAGCAGCTGACAGTCTTATAGAAGCTCTCTTATAGGTAACTAACTGCTTTTTTCTTTCTGCTTTTAGGATTCTCTCTTTGTCTTTAACCTTTGCTATTTTAATTATAATGTGTCTTGGTATGGACCTGTTTGGGTTCATCCTATTTGGGACTCACTGTGTTTCCTGGACTTGTAAGTTTATTTCCTTTGTCACGTTAGGAAAGTTTTCAGTCACTATTTCTTCAAATAGATTCTCAATCCCTTGCTTTCTCTCTTCTCCTTCTGATATGCCTATGATGCAAATGTTGTTTCTCTTGATGTTATCCCAGAGATCTCTTAAACTGTCCTCATGTTTTTTGGATTTTTTTTTTTTTTTTTTTTTTCTGTTCTGATTGGGTGTTTTCTGCTACTTTGCCTTCCAAATTTCTGATACGATCCTCTGCTTCATCTAGTCTGCTGGTGATTCCTTTTAGTGCATTCTTCATTTCAGTTATTTATTCTTCACTTCTAACTGGTTCTTTTTTATGGTTTCTATGTTCTTGTTTTACGGTTTCTATCTCTTTCTTGAAGTTCTCACTAAGTTCCTTGAGCATCTTTTTAACCATTGTTTTGAACTCTGTATCTGGTAGGTTTCTTGCCTCCATTTTGTTTAGTTCTTTTTCTGGAGTTTTCTCTTGTTCTTTTATTTGGGACCTATTTTTTTGTTTCCTCATTCTGGCTGCCTCTCTGCATTTGCTTCCATGTATTAGGTAGGGCTGCTCTGTCTCCCAGTCTTGCTGGGTGGCCTTATGTAGTAGGTGCTCTGTGGGGCCCAGTGGCACAATTTCCTTGGTCATCTGCCTTAGGTGCTTCAGGAGTGTCCTTGTGTGGGTTGTGTGTACCATCCTGTTATAATTGAACCTTGATGGCTGTTGGCATATTGGTGGTATTGACCCTTAGGCTGACTGACTGTGGCATTTGGCCATGTCCACAGCTTACAGGCTGCTGTGAGGGGGCTTACCCCACAGAGTGGGATTTGCCCCAACAGACTCTGTTGCCTGTTGAGACCCCCCCTTTGTGTATGCCGCTTGTGGGGCTAATTGGCTGGTGCTATGATTGTTCTGAAGCCAACTTCCAAGTATGATGGTTCTGGGGCATCTTGGGAGGGGCTTCAGTGCAGGCCTAGGTCAGCCACTGCCTGTGACTTGCTGGGGAGTACCTGGTAGGAGCTACAGGTGATCCACAGTTGGTCACTGTCTGTGCTGTACCTGGAGGCACGTGGGAGAGGCCATGCTGTGAACCAAAGTCGGCTGCCACTAGTACTGGGTCTGGGGTAGATCCACAAAAAGCCAGGTCACTCCAACAAGGCCTGCTGCCATCTGCCAGCTTCACTAAGATTCAGCCACTGATAAAGCTGCCTGCAGTATGCAAGTTGGATGAGGCTGGGTCTTAGTGAGTCAGCAGGGTTGAGGAGTGGAGCTCATCAGGCCAGTCAGATTCAGATTTCGCCTGTAGGAGCGGCTCAACAGGAAAGATGGTGCTGGCCTGCCAGCTGCATGTGAAGACAGCCCCACACAGGGAAAATGGGGCTGTCCCTCCAGTCCTCACTCTGAAGTTACACAACTCAGTCTCTTCCCATGTTTCTCTGATGCCCCCAGAGTCACTGTCCCTCCACTGAAGCCCAGGGTGAGTGCCTGCGCAGACCCTTTAAGAGGATGTCTGGGTTTCCACAACCTTCTGCCCACTCGGATGGTTAGGATCCCCACTGTTTTTCATAGCCAGAGGTTGTAGGGGCTCCTCTTCTCAGCACCACTACTCTGGGCTGGGAAGCCTGGTGTAGGGGGTTGGGGTTCCTCGCTCCTTCACGGGGAACCTCTGTGGCCGAGATATCTCTCCCCATTTTCAACCACCACACATGGGTATGGGATCGGCCCAATTTGCATTTCCACTCCTCCTACCAGTGTTGGGGTGGCTTCTTCCTTATAGCCTTAGTTATAGGACTTCTGTGCAACTAGACTTCAGATGTTTCTCCAGGTTGATTGTTCTATGATTTAGTTGTAATTTTAATGTGTTCATGGACGAGGCAAACACAGCCTTTATTTACTCCACTATCTTGGATCTCCTGATCATGGTATAGGGATATTTTAGAGCAGAGGTAGTTCTATGAATGATTTGTTAATAATTATTTTTAAAATCTATTTGAGTATGTACTACTTTGTGCCAAGCACTATTCTGAATGCTATATACATGTTATTCTCATTTTACAGGTGAGAAAAACATCGCCCAGAAATGGTAGGTAATTTTTCATGGTGATACTGATAGTAAATAGTACATCAAGTTTCAAATCCAGGGTTTCTGCTGCTGTGAGCACCCAAGCTCTCCCAAGTGTTGGTATACTTTGGTGTATCAGTTAAGAGAATATTGCAGGTGTCACTGCTTAGGGAGTATAAATTGACCTTGACATTGGCCTTTTATTGGCTTGCTCTGTCTTTTAACCACTTAAAACCCCATCTTTTTCAGCATCAACTTCGTTGAATATTTCTGGGAACCCCTCAGGGTGCTTTATTATGTCCACAAAGCAGCTCTAGTTGTTCTCTTGCTGGGACAGTAGAAATTAAAATCACTTGCCTCCCATTGCATATCCTAATGGCCTCGTTTTAAATGTAAACATTCACATGACATGGTGAGGAAAAACTTCTGTTGCTGATATGTGGCCACATCCATTTCCTCATTTGATCCCATGATTACTCTGCTGGGTGGTAGCACATGTATTACAATCATCTTTCCTTCATTTTATAAATGAGAAAACTGAGTCTCAGTGAAGTTATTTGTCTGGAAAACCATAGCTTCAAAAGAGTGGAGTTAAATTGAACAGAACTATATCTGATCCCAAATAACCACACAATGCTTCCTTATTAATTCTTGGAAGGTCTCACTTATACTTGTTGCTACAGGTGCCCATAGCTTTGACACTTATTTTTTGTGTGTGACAAAAGCATGTGATCTGTAAGGTAGAAAGAATTAACTAATGGAAATTAAGAAACACTCTTCTAAATAACCCTATTTCAAAGAGAAAATAAAATCATTATGACAAAGTACTTGCAAATGGACAGAAAAGAAAAAAAAATATATGGGATACAGCCAAAGATATATTGAGGGGAAAATACATTGTTCTCAGATGCTTTCATAACTTAAAAAAAAGACTGAAAATAAGTGAGCTAAGTTTTCAATGAAGGAAACTTGGAAAGAACAGCAAAATAAGCTAAAAGGAAATAGGAGGGGCCTAAAGTTTATGAAATAGATAAGAAAAATAATAGAAGGGATCAATAAAACTATAGCTAGCTCTTAAAAAAAAACAACAAAACAAAAAATAGAAAGCTCATCTTTTCTTTTCACTGAACAGTATTCCATTGTGGAAATACATTTTAAAATGTATTGAAAGGGACAATTTTCTTTCAAAATATACATTACTAAATTTGATCCAAGAAGAGACAGAAAAGTTGAGGAGACCAAAACCAGAATAAATTGGAAACTTTAAAGCTCACCGTTTAAAAGGAACCAGGCTCAGATGGTTGTAGCCCTGAAATATATCTAAATTTTAATTAATAAATAATTTCTATATTAATGAAACACTTTAGATAATAGAATAAGAGTTTTCTTAAGGCTAGTACAAGTTTAATGCCAAAATCTTAAAAAGATAACACAAAGAAGAAAACTATAAGCCAATTTTACTTATGAGTATTGATGTAAAAATTCCAGATAGAGTGCTGAATAGTAAATCAATTCTGGCAACATATTAAAAAGAGTAATATATCAAAACTAAGTAAGATTTTTTTCTGTCAATGAAAGGATGGTTCAATATTAAAAAATCTATTAACATAATCATTACATCAACAAATTGTGATTGTGTTCCTAGTTGCTAAAAAGCCACTTAATAAGATTTTGAAAAGCCAATTCTAAACTAAAAAAATAAAAAAAAAAAATAAAAGAAAACAAAAAACTTTGTATAGGGCCGGCCCGGTGGCTCAGGCGGTTGGAGCTCTGTGCTCCTAACTCCGAAGGCAGCCGGTTCGATTCCCACATGGGCTAGTGGGCTCTCAACCACAAGGTTGCCGGTTCGAATCCCTGACTCCCACAAGGGATGGTGGGTTCCGCCCCCTGCAACTAAGATTGAACACGGCACCTTGAGCTGAGCTGCCGCTGAGCTTCCAGATGGCTCAGTTGGTTGGAGCATGTTCTCTCAACCACAAGGTTGCCGGTTCGACTCCCTCAAGAGATGGAGGGCTGCGCCCCCTGCAACTAGCAAGGGCAACTGGACCTGGAGCTGAGCTGCGCCCTCCACAACTAAGACTGACAGGACAACAAGTTGAAGTTGAACAGCACCCTCCACAACTAAGATTGAAAGGACAACAACTTGACTTGGAAAAAAAAAAAGTCCTGGAAGTACACACTATACCCCAATAAAATCCTGTTCCCCTTCTCCAATAAAATCTTTAAAAACAAAAATGCCCTTTTAAAAAACAAACAAACAAACAAACAAAAAAGCTTTGTATAGGACACAGACTGTTTGCTAGAGACTAAGGAAAATCACTATACATGGTGAAACACTAAAGGCATTGTCCTAAAAATCATTCACAGGACATGCACACCTCCTGTCCTTTTCTGTCCCAATTCATTGCCTTAGATGCTCTTTATGTGATGGTGACTCTCAAAGGTACCCATCAGATGGAGCTTCTCTCTTTACTGGGTTTCCCCGAAAATAAGACCTAGCCAGACAGTCAGCTGTAATGCGTCTTTGGGAACAAAGTTAATATAAGACCCGGTCTTTTAGATAAGACCTAGTCTTATATTATAGTAATATAAGACTGGGTTGTATATTAATTTTTGCTCCAAAAGACGCATTAGAGCTGATGGTCTGGCTAGGTCTTATTTTTTGAGAAACAGGGTAGGACATGTTAATACCAAGCTGTTCACTCAGAATCTTCACTTGGATGATTTAGGAAATTGTGATGGTCTCACTGGAACTCCCAATCCCTGCTCCTCCTCTTAGCTGATCCATCCCTGCTGTTTTCTCATCCTAGTAAATGGGACCACTGTGACTAGCCCTCCTTGGTCCCTCACCCTTTAATCTCATCTATCAGCAAATCCTGTTTTTTCTACCTTTAAAACGTGTCTTAAAGCCATCTGCACTGGAGATTAGGAGACAACAGGTCAGGAAATAATTAACTTAAAACCCATATTTTTATTGTACAACTTGTTACATCCACAACTTTTGTAATTTAAGATCTAATAAAGTAAAGAGTAAAAGGAGGGGGAAAATCACTTTGACATTGAGTCATGGTAAGTGCTTCTCATAGCCTTTTAGTGCTACATTTCTGAAAAAGCTTTCTGACTGGAATAATAAATCGTGCATGAAAAACACTGAAACAGAGGAGAGGGCAAGGTCACCACTGAAATGGAAAACTAAGTGACACATGGCTTGAAAACTCTCTGAATCACTGGCATTCCCCTGTGAAAACTGAGTGGAACAAATAAGTCCCCAAATAAAATATAAGCCATAAGCCAAGATTTGTTTGAGATGCCACAAGTACAGTTTCTTTCTTTTCTTCCTCAATCTCTCTCTTTCTCTCTCTCTCTCTCTCTCTCTCTCTCTCTCTCTCTCTCTCTCTCTATCTCTCTCTCTCTCTCCCCCCCCTCCCACTCTTTCTCCCCCACCCACTGTAGCTATTAACAAGGTATTAGGCTCAAGAAAGTTTTCATCTTTCAGTATTTTGGCGCTGGAGGCTTCCACCTCTAGATCTTAGCTAATCAATTAGCTTACTGTGTTCTGGGAAGCAGTGCCCCATGGATATTTCCAGTGTCCATAATAGCGTTCTAAAAGTGATTTACATTTCCCTAGCACATGTCAAGCATTTGTTGATATTTGGCTCGAAGCAAACCCTTAATAAAAACATAAATTAGGCTGGCAAGGACCACATGTCTGGAGATGGAAATAAGCACTTCAAAATTCAGCCATACAAGGCAACTGGTTCTGAACTCATACAAAGTGCTGAGGGGGGCAGAGAAGGGGGTAATCAATTCTCCTTGACAGGGGGCTTCATCAAAAATGCTATTTCGCTGGGTCTTCAAGGGTGGGAGGAGCTCTAGCAGGCTGGCTATGGGGCAGGAAATTGGGAGTGATTGTAGAAGGCAGCCTGGAAGGGCAGTCTTGACAAAGAAAAAATATTCAACAAGGCACAAAGAAAACTTCCTAGAGACATGGAGTAGTTCTGTGGTGCTGGAGTTCATTGGGAGTATGACAGGAAGCGAAATTGTACAAGGCTTGTTGAACCAGGATGTTTGGGTTCTGCTCTGTACGCAGTGGTGATCTACTATAGTCTTGCTACACACAGTATGGCCCCTGGACCAGAAGAACTGGCATCCCCTGGGGGCTTACTAGGAAAGCAGAATCTCAGCCTCGACCGCATACCCAGTGCCAGAATCTGCACTATAATTATACCCTTGGGTGATCTGTGTGAACTTTATAATTTGAGAAGTACTGCTTTACATGCTTGTAAACAGATTAAAAGCATGACTAAATAAATGTGTTCAAAACACTCTAGCCAATATGGAGGAAAGACCGAGGGAGCAGTAATGGGGTCAGGAAAACTGAAGAGGCCACACCAATGGTCTTCTTAGGAGGCCACTGCATGGTCTGGCAGAGGCAGGAATTCACCGGCAATGGCCAAACTCCTGGGCACCATGCAATGCTGTCCTAAAGCAGAGCTTTAACTTTTTAACTGTTGTTTCTACCTATGTTCAGTATCGACTTTTTTGGGTTTTGAATGATTAAATGAAAATGTGTAAAGAACCTAACTCATAAAGTACCAGTTATGTAATAAGTGGCCAATTATTTTTTATTATTACTTTTTATTATTACTATTAGTATCAACAAGGATTTGATTTTGTCCAAGCAGTTTCCAAACTATCAACCTTTTGAATCCACTCTTTAAATGGTTCTTAGACAATAAATGAGATAATCATTTATCCATCCTGTTGGCTTTATAGTACTCCTTATTAATTCAATTCAAGTACATTCAATTCAGTTCATTATAAAAACTTTTTTTATAGAATGGAAAGTACCAGAAAGGTAAAAATAATAACAACAAACAATAACAGCAACATACCTTTTTTTTTTAAAGGATGATAATTTTTTTTAAATAAATTTTATTGGAGAACAATGTGTCTCTCCAGGGCCCATCAGCTCCAAGTCAATGTCCTTCAATCTAGTTGTGGAGGGCACAGCTCAGCTCCAAGTCCAGTTGCCGTTTTTAATCTTTAGTTGCAGGGGACGCAGCCCACTGCCCCATGTGGGAATTGAACCGTCAACCTTGTTGTTGAGAGCTCGTGCTCTAACCAACTGAGCCATCCAACCGCTCCTCCAGAAGCTCAGCGGGAGCTCATTGTCTTCAATCTAGTTGTGGAGGGTGCAGCTCACTGGCCCATGTGGGAATCAAACTGGCAACCCTGTTGTTCAGAGGTCACGTTATAACCAACTGAGCCATCCGGCCGCCCCAGAAACATACTTTTTTTGTCGTAAAGCTCTACACAAAGTGTTCATAGTTGATTTAGTTCTCATTACTACATGGGGTGTTAGGCTTCTACTGAGGCAGGATAAGTAGCCCAGGACATTGACACCCCCTCCAGGAAACAACGTGAGGTGCCTCACTGGTTACACAAGTAACAAGTGACATTCAGCACCTGCAGCTGGAGAAGAACAAGAACCAGTTTCATCCAACTAGGCTGATACTCTTGACCCGGACCCCACCTTTAGTTAATTATAATGCCATTATAATCTCATTTACATTGCTGTTACTATGACTCCCAGCATGCATCTGATGCCATTACAGTTCCAGAGGAGCCAAATAAGGAAGATAAAGCTGGAAACTGAGGATCCCACCTACTGGGAGGAAACTGACAGCCCCATTAATGGGACATCATCAATCTCAGCCCAGGGAGGTCAGACTCCCTCCATGCGACTTGTTCTGAGTTCACCCACACTTCACTTTCAAGTGTGTACTTCCATTTCAATAAACTCCCGGTGCTTTCCTGCATCTATCTCGCTCTTGAATTCTTTCTCATGAGAAGACAAGAATCTGGTCACCACTGTTCCAGCTTGAGTCCTCCCTTGGACATTCCTGTGAGCCTCTGGTGCCACTACCACCTTCATTTTACAGAACAGGAAACTGAGGCTAAGAACAATTCAGTTATTTGCCAAAGATCACACAGTTATCAATAAATACAGGTGGAATTTAAATCAGGATTTGTGTGATTTCAATGTTTGTAGTCATACCTGTCCCCCTTCTTCAATATATGGCTGTGGGGGCAGAGCCCCAGAAAGTAGTTTACAGGCTCTCGGCCTCACGTGGAGGGGTGCTGGCTCGGGTAGTAGATGGCCATCAGCTGTGGCTGATTGGCCGTCAGCTGTAGCCATTGAGCCATTGGCCACTAATATAACTGCTGCGGCTACGAAGGAGAGCCGAGGAGAGTGGAGGAGAGTGGAGGAGAGTCATCGGTCGGTTGGCAGAAAACGGACAGCAGGTCGCACGTCCAGTGAACCCAACCTCCAGTGAGACCATAGTGGTATGACTCCCCTACTTATGGCTCCGTGGGTGTTCCTTTTTGGCCTCACCATGTCCTGCGTTCTTGTGTGAGGAGCGGGAGCAGAGACCCCGCAGGCCGCCCCGCATGACAAATGGCTCAGCGAGCAGGGTACCCCACACGACAAATGGCGCAGCAAGCAGGGTCCCCTGCACGACAAATGGCGCAGCGAGCAGGGTACCTCGCACGACAATGGCATGAACAAGTTATCCTTTCCTGGTCTCAGTTTTCTAGCTACATGGTGCAGCTTATAATGCTGGACTACTTGTCTCAAGAAGGTAAGACTAAGAGCCCAATGAAATGGTGAATGCAAGCTTATGACAGCCAGCATTTTGTCTGTTTTATTCACTGTGCCTAGAATAGTACTTGATGCTTAGTAGTGTTAAAATATATGTTTGTTGAATAGATATGAAAATGCTTTATGAAGCGTAATAGCATCTGCATGTTTGGGGCATGGTTTCATGTAACGTAGGAATAACTTTTTATTTCTCATGTTACTTTCCTGTTGTGAATAATTCCTGGATCGATTTTTTTTTTTCCTGAGTAGGAATTGGTATTTATAAAGCTTTTAACAAGTAAAATTCACTTCAGAACAAGAGGGCAATTATATTCACTATAATAGAACTTGTTAAAAAGTCTGCATGTCTCCAGTTAAGTCCAAGGTATTGTTATAATCATTATTGCTATTGAAGGGGATCAGAATATGCTGTCCCAAAATATGCCGCTTTGGCATATGGATTATTTTAAGCTGAATGCCATTGAGAATCAACAGATATAGAAAGAAATCTCAGAACTTCCCTTATCTAATTTAGAGCCGACATCTCTGAGAAATGAGGACTGCCGTAAACTCCGTCTCCTGGGAGAGTTTTATGGTCTTGAAGAAGAAGAGATGGCAAGTCAGCACCAAGATGGGCCTGCACAAACTTTACTAAATAACTTTTATTTTCCACTAGTTTCTCCATCTATTTACCTTCCCACAATTTACCACCCTTAGAAATTGAAACCCTTTCCTTTGTCTTGTCCACAAATTTATTGTCCTTTGTTAAAATGGTATATAAGCCCTTTTCTATATTATGTGGCATGCCCTTGATGATCATGATTTTTCTGCTTTATTTAATTGTACACCAAGAGACAACAATTATGATAGATATTGATGAACAGAAAGGAAACTGTAGGATCTAGAACTTATTCTGAATCTTGGTACATACTCTGAAATACTTAGGGCAATGATGAAAATTTAGCACAATACACTTGGGGCCAATTCTGCACTGCCAAAGAAATACTAAGAAAATTGAGACAATTAAACCAGAAATTCAGTGGAAAGAAAACATTTCAATATCACAGTCAAAGCAAAGTGAAGGATGTGGAGGGAAGAAAATCTAGTGAATTTGTAGAGTAGAGACTTCTGCTGTTGAGAGAGTAGCACTAGCCACATATGGCTTTTGAGCACTTGATAGACGGCTAGTACAATCAAGGAACAGAATTTTTAAATTAATTTTATTTTATTTAAAATTTAAGAATGATATTTAATTCAGTTACTGAACAACTTTTAAATATGTTTAGAACAACTTGGAAGATTGTGTGGGAGGTTTTACGAGCCAGACTGGGAGAGGGTGCACTTCACTTCGGCTTCCAATCCACTGGATAGAACTCAGTCACTTGGTCACAAGGGAACCTGTGTCCCTGAGGAAAAGGGAAGCACTTTGGTGCACAACTAGCATTTGGGCAAAAGAGCAGACTCCCCATAATCCTGTCCATCCCCTTCACTGTAGCCCACTGTCCACTCTTTCTGTAGTCCTTCCTTTAGACTAGCCACACCTAACTATTCACGGTCCCCCAGACAAGCTGGCATATTCTCTGCCCCTGTGCTACTTACTTTCTTTGCCTAGAGTGCTTTTCCTCTCCCCACTTGTTGAGCTCATATTCAGTCCTTGAAGCTCACCTTTTGTATTCGTTTACCATTGCTGCATAACAAGTTACCACAATTTCAATAGCTTAAAACAAAACACATTTATAATTTCACAGTTTGTCAGTCAGTAGTTTGGGCATGGCTCAATTGGCTTCAGTCAAAGACTTGGCTGGGCTGAATTCCTTTCTAGAATTCAGTGTCCTCACCCAAGCTCATCGGGTTATTATCAGAATTCAGTTCTTAGTGGTTGTAGCTTTGAGGTTCCTGCTTTCTTGCTGGCTACTATCAGGAGGCCACTCTCAAATCCTTGAGGCCCCTGAGGTTCCTGCCATGTAGCCCCATCATAACATGGCAGCTTATTCTTCGAGAGCAGCAGGAAAATCTCTCACTTTAGTATGCTAAAATGGAGATTTATATAACAACGCAATCAGGGGAGTAACTAACCCCCCACCTTCACCATATTCTATTGGGTAGAAGTAAGTCACAGATTCCACACAGATTCAGGGGGCAGGGATTACATGGGTGTGACTCACTGCAAGTTACTTAGGGTGTCTCTGCCACAGTCTACCTCTGGCCTCCAATGAGTCATATCCTCCCACATGCAAAATATATTCTTTCTATCTCAGGATCTCTAAAAGTCCCATCCCATTCCATCTCCTCTTCGAATTGTTTCCTACTCCTCTTCAACAGAGTTGGGTTTCCCTGCACCTGTGGTGCTGCCTTCTTTTGTCCATGCTGCTGTTACAGGATAAACTGCAAAGGCCTAGATCTCCTTGGCAGCCCTTGGGTCGATGCAGGTATGTCATCAATTCCTCTCTAAATACAATTACATATTGAAATACACTGACGGCTCAGAGGAGGGCTTTGTGAGGACAGACTTATACTGCACCCTGCACAGCAAAAGTTATCCCTCTATCCCCCTTTAATGTCTTGACTTTTTTCCAACTGTCTTAACCTGGTAAACTGCCCTGCTTGCTGCCCTTCCTCCCCTAGTGCTGGTTACTCTCATCTTCCCTCCATCTCCAGCCCTTTCCTGGCTACAAGTGTTGCAGTCTCTTCTCCATATCTGGATCCTCCCCTCCAGACCTCTTTATCACTTTTCTTATGCTTCAATTTAGTCTCCTCTTTTATAATTATCATCCCTATTTTTAACCCTAAATCAAAAAAATCAAAGGTCTTTCTCAGCATCCACTGTCCTTAGAAATCAGAGATTATAAGTAACTACCTAATAATTATTTTCCCTATCACAT
Organism: Rhinolophus sinicus; assembly: GCF_057876585.1. Classification (NCBI taxonomy): domain Eukaryota; kingdom Metazoa; phylum Chordata; class Mammalia; order Chiroptera; family Rhinolophidae; genus Rhinolophus; species Rhinolophus sinicus. The sequence continues at coordinate 59,305,768 of NC_142515.1, read as the reverse complement.
CTTCCTCCCTTACTGACATCGTTCATTCATTATTGAGTGAATTAATGACCACCAAGATAATTTATCTAGGCAATTCAAAGTATCCAAACATCTCCACTTTGGTTTTACTTGCTTAATCTTTAGCCTGACTTGACAAATGCCCTCAGCTGGCATCTCTGTATATCCTGGAATCATAGACTCTGGCTTGGGGAAGACTCACAGGATGAGCTAGTTCAGTGTTCACGCTTGTGTTTCAATCCCCTATGCCATATCTTTATTTGGAAGTCTTCTGCTGTTGTAAAGTCAGTCATTTCCCTTTCAAGGTGGCTCACTGGTTGTTTTCATCTTTGAAGGGGGCCTGCTGAAGATAGTATTTACTCTAAGGGTTTAGGGCAGAGCTTGTGAAAATATAGGAAGGATCACTGTGGTTGAATGGAATACTGTTCACAAATATCCCAGTTCACCTCTCTCCCTGGGCACATGGTAGGATGGTGTTTCTTCACCCACTTTGAACTTAGGTGTGGCCTTGTGACTTGCTTTGTTCAATAAGAGATGTGAATAGGAGTGCTGTGTGTCACTTCCGGCAGAAGCCTGGGCAGCCAGCACTTGACCCTTCCTCCTGCTGCAGTAGTTGTGAAACACATGTGGAGAGGAATCCGTTGTCAACCTGGGTTGTGGAGTGACTAAAATGATCCATGCTCCCTCTGCCTCTGCCCTGCATTAGATGTATAGTGTGAGAAATAAATATTCGTTGTGTAACCTCTGAGCTTGGAGGTTATTACTGCAGCTTATCCTGACTGATCTTGTCCCTGAAAATTGGGTTAGTAGGGTCAATACATTTCAACTCATCCTCAAAGTAATTTGATAGAATCACATTTGCAAATCATGTGAGGCATGTACAAAAGTTGTTGGATGGGGTTCTTTGGTTGACCTGAGAGCCTCTGTTGACAGGAAATAAATTTCCTTTTGAGTTCCCTATCGTCTTTTTTGGGGATAATATTTTCGTAGGATGCAGTGGATGTGGATTCTAGACATAGAAAGAGATTTGGAAACAGAGCAGAGTACTGAAGAGCTGCTCCTTAATGCTGAAATAGTTTATTCCCTTTCTGCCAGATTCCATGTATTGTAAAGTGCGCAGTTTTGATTCTCCCACTACTCTCTTATTCTTTCTCTGTAGGTCACTAAAGTTGTGTTTGAAAGCACTTAATTAAACTAGGATAAACGTTCTGTATTACGTGATGTATTTCTTCCTATAAAGGAAGCCATTTATCAATGCTTTTATTATACTGGTTTGTGTTTGGGCACTTGGTAAAGTCTTATGATTCATGGCATCCACTGAAGCTTCCATTTGAAAGGAGCATAGGCAATGTTGAAGTTGATAGAAGAAATGATAGGGAGATAAGCTTCTGAGGCTTATGTATTACCCCCTCACAGTATCTGAAGGGCCAGAGGAAGGACAGCAATTATTTTATTTGGCAATCCAATTGTCTGTCTTTGCAAAATGATAGAATGAAAAGTGGAAGTCATAAATAACACCTTTCCCACTGCCCAAGTATAAACGAGATATTTACACTCCCTGCTGTCTTTTAAGTTTGGCTTTTTTTTTTTTTTTTTCTGCACTAAAGATTAAACCTTAGTGAAAGTTTGTAGTGGAAGAGGGGGGAAACTGTAAAAAATGATATACTTGCAGACATCTGCAACAACCATGTAGTTTGCCCCTTCAAAGGAATCTCCTAAGGAGACACTACACTGGTTCAAATAGAATTGCTATGTTGCAGACTTTCAGAGAATTGCTATGTTGCAGACTTTCTTTGAAATTGTTCTTCAAATATTCTTTACACACCATTCATTTATGCACTTAAAAAAGTTATGTGAAGTATGGTGACAAATGTGTTTTTCAAGTATGGTGCTAGAACTTGGGAAGTAATGATGAGTGAATTGTCCCTAGCTTCCCCAAGACTTTTACTAGCTGTTGGGGGACAATAGATAGTAAACCAGATGCTTTTACTAGGGGTTTGTAAATGCACTGGTAGACACATACACAGTGTGCGATGGGGAAAAATTAGGAGAGACACCCAAACCAAACTGATACATGGTCAAGGAAAGATTCATGAAGCATGTGGTTCCCCAGATGAACTTTGAAGAAAGCAAATAGGAGTTACGTGAACAAAAGGAGGGAAGAGGTGACAAACGTCTGGAGATAAGTGGTTATGTGGCAGATTTGGAGACCAGCAAGTTATTTGCATGGGCGGAATGGGCACTTAAGATGGGGAGAATATGGAATGTGGGAGCAGTGGTAGGAAAGGGCTATGCTAGGTTTGAGGGATCTGATAGTCATCAAAGGAAGATGCAGAATCAGCTTACATATATGGACACACGTGGATTTGTATGTTGACTCTACATCTTCATTTGGAATATATATATATATATATATATATATATATATATATATATATACATATATATATATATGTATATATATAATATTATCTGGAGTTTATATTATATTATCTGGAATTCATACAATCATCATGTAGATATTTAAAACCATGGATTAGATAAAATCAGCTAGGGACTGAGTGTAGATAGAGAAAAGGAGAGATCCAAAGGTGGGGACCTGGGACACATCCAGATTAAGAAGTAAAGAAGAGAGAGATTCTTGTTTCCAGTAAGGAGAAGATAGTCTAAATTCTAGGAGAAAGCCTGAAGTTAGAAAGATAAGTGAATTATTGGAATGCCAAAATCTAGAGGGCATTTGCTGCTACTGCCCACTAGGGCTTCAGTCAAATGGCCTAAAGAGTAAAGGAGACAGATGCCTGGTATCTGCCTCAGGTGGGACAAATTAAAAGAGTCTTTTTCCATGTTAAGCTGATTCCCAAAGGTTAAATCTGAGGTAGGGATAAAGTATAAGTAAACCCAACTGCTTTCCTGTCACCTAATGACAGAGGACTATGGGGGAGGAAGCCTGTCTTTCTACTGAAGAAAGCAGGAAATGAAAACAAAAAAGAAAAGCAGAAGAAAACCTATTATTCCCCTATGTTCATTGCAGTGTTATTCACAGTGGCCAAGACACAGAAACAACAAAAGTGTCCTTCGATAGATGATTGGATAAAGAAGATGTAGTACATATACACAATGGAATATTACTTGGCCATAAGAAAAGATGAAATATTGCCATTTGAGACAACATGGATGAACCTTGAGATTATTATGCTAAGAGAAATAAGTTAGATAGAAAAAAGAGAGAACCATATGATTTCACTCATATGTGGGATACAAAACTGAAAGTAACAAATGAACAAGACAAACACACAAGCAAAAACTCAGACAACTGTTTAATAGTCACCAGAGGTTAAGGGGGGAGGGAGGTGGTAGAAGAGGGAAAAGGGGTCAAAAATATGGTGACAGAAGGAGATTTGACTTTGGGTGGTAAACACACAATGCAATATATAGATGACATATTATAGACTCGTACACTTAAAACCTATATAATTTTAGTAACCAGTGTCAGCCCAATAAATTTAATAAAAAAATATTCTAAAAAATAAAAATAATAAGATAAAATAAATAAAAAAAGACAAAAGAGCTACATAGCGCTTACAAAAATAGGAAGTTCAAATTAACATAAAAAAATTCAGTGGAGATGTTTGGCCAGGTTAGCCTCATCAGACAATTAGTGAACTACCACATATATCCGTAGAAATTATCCATATTGTAGCATAGAAAGAGGGAAAAGAATATGGAAACCTCAGAACAAAGAGTAAAAGACATAGAGGATGAAGTTGGAGGTTAGAATTCCAGAAGGAGCTGAGGTAACGGGGCAGAAGCAATATTCAAAGACATGACTGACAATTTTCTGGAATTCATTGAAAGAGCATGATATATAAAAATAAAGTACATCTGAATACATCAGAGTGAAAATGTAAGAACCAAAGAAGAGGAAAAATATTAAAGGCAGCCAGAGGGAAAAAATATCAATAGTCTCCAAAGGAGTGGCAATTAAACTGGCAATTGACTATTCAGCAGCCGGGATAAAAGTCAGAAGATATGTTGAATGTACTGAGAAACAACAATTGTTAAACTATCTATCCCTAGCAAAAATATATTTCAAGAATGGAAACACAACAAAGGCATTTGCAGATAAACAAGAACTGAGGTTTTTATCACCTGCAGGTATTACAGGACGTACTCCAAGTGGAAGGAAAAGTGATCTCAGATAGGACAGAGAAGCAGAAGGAATTAAGTGCAAAGAAAGTGGAAAATATGTGGGTAATTATAAATAAATGTCAGGTGTGTGAAATAGTTATAATATACATGGTGGTGGTAATAAAAAGAGAATTAAAGTGTCAGTATTCTAAAGTCTTTATACTATATGGAATCAACAAATATTTTGATTAATTTTAGACTTTAATAATTTAAGTGCTCATGGTGTAATTGCTAGAGTAATCACTCTTATGGACTGAATGTTTGTGTCCCCCCAAAATTTGTATGTTGAAGCCTTGACCCACATGTGATGGTATTTGAAGATGGGCCTTTAGGAGGTAATGAGAGTTAGACTAGGTCATGAGTTTGGGGCCCTCACGATGGGGTCAGTGGTCTTTAAGAAAAGGAAGAGATCTCCCTTTCCCTCCACATGCATGTGCACACATCCAGGAGAAGCCATGTGAGGGCACAGTGAGAGGTTGCTGACTACTACGCAAGGGGAGAACTCTCTCCAGACACCAACCCTACCAGCAACTTGATCTTGGACTTTTCAGCCTCCAGAATTGTCAGAAATAAATTTCTGTTGTTTAAGCCACCAACTGTATGGTGTTTTATTATGGCAACCTGAGCAGACTGAGACAATCACTGAAGAAGTAGAAATTAGAATTTCTAAACTCATAGAAGGTGCAAAAGAACGAAATAAAAAATATTGTCAATCCAAACATGTGAGAAAGGAGAGGAAAGGAAGCAGAAAACAGATGGAACAAATACAATGTGAAAACTATGATGGTAGATTTAAACTCCACAGTATTAGTAATTACCTTAAATGTAAATGTACTGAATGTTCAAGTTAAAATACACAGATCATCAGACTGGATCTTAAAATTCTACCTAATAGCATATATATTTACAAGAGATATGCTTAAAATATTAAGATTCAGGTTTAGAAGTGAAAAAAAAAAAGAAAAAAGAAAGAAAGAAATGTTAACCAAAAGAAATTGGTATAACTAAATTATGATTGGAAAAAATGAACTTCAATGCTAAAAATTATTAGAGGTAATGAGAACCACTTCAAAATGATATAAGGTTTAGTTCACCAAGATGATATGAAAAATTAAATTTGTCATGGTTCTAATAATATAGTCTCAAAATATATAAAGCAAAAGTTGATAGACCTATAGGGAGAATACAGGGAGTATTCGGTGTATTTAAATCTCCCCAAATATACTGTCATATGGGGAGATTTAAACGTATCTCTCATAAGTAGGAAGATTGTTGCCATAATTTTAAGAGAGTTGGTACCTCTGGGGAGAGGGAGAGATTTTTACATTTTTTTTGTACTTTTAAATTATAGTTACTATTCAATATTATATTAGTTTCAGGTGTACAGCATGGTGGTTAGTCATTTATATAATTTACAAAGTGATTCCCCGATAAGTCTTACACTCACCTGACACCATACATATTATTGACTGCATTCCCTAAACTGTACTTTACCAGGACTATTTTATAACTACCAAATTGTACTTCTTAATTCCTTCATCTTTTTCACCCAGCGCACCACCCCCATCTGGCAACTATCAGTTTGTTCTGTATCTGTCTCTATGAGTCTGTTTCTGTTTTGTTTGTTTTTTAGAGGCCACATACAAGTGAAATCGTATGGTATTTGTTTTTCTTTGTCTGACTTATTTCATTTAGCATAGTACCCTTTAGATCCATCCATGTTGTCACAAATGTGACATTTCATTCTTTTTTATGGTCGAGTAATATTCCATTGTCTATGTGTACCACCTCTTTATCCATTTGTCTTTGGATTGGAGCATTTAAATCATTTACATTTAAAGTAATTATTAATTGATATGTAGTTATTGTTATTTTATTAAATGTTTTCTGATTGTTTTGGTAGCTCTCTGTTCCTTTCTTACTCTCTTGCTCTCTTTTTCTTGTATGTTGATCACTTTCTGTAGTGTTGTATTAGGATTCTTTTCTCTTTATTGATTGTATTTATCTGCAGATTTCTGGTTTGTGGTTACCATGTGTTTCATATATACTAAGCTATGTTTATAGCAGTCTATTTTAAGTTGATGGTCACTTAAGTTCGAACACATTCTAAATTCACTACCATGTCACTCACCCCTTCCATCTTTATGTTTTCGTCTTTCTATTAAAACATTTTTTTGTGTGTGTTTATGTGTTTCCTTTAATTTATTGTAATTACACATGATCTTCCTACTTTTGCCTTTTAACTTTCTACTAGCTTTGGTGTTGGTTGATCCACTGCTTTTATTATGTGTTTACCTTTGTCGATGAGACATTTTTTCTTCATGATATTTTTTAATTCATAATTTAATATTCTTTTCTTCTTCTTAAAGAAGTCCCTTTAACATTTCTTGTAATACTGGATTGATGAACTCCTTCAGTTTTTTCTTGTCTGGGAAGCTCTTTATTTCTCCTTAGATTCTAAATGATAGCCTTGCTGGGTAGAATAATCTTGGTTATAAGTCTTGTTTTTCATCATCTTGAATGTTTTGTGCCAATCTTTCTGGCCTGCAAAATTTCTCTTGAGAAATCAGCTGATGGCCTTATGGGAGCTCCCTTGTATATAACTAACTGCTTTTCCCTTCTTGCTTTTAAGATTCTCTCTTTGTCCTTAACATTTGGCATTTTAAGTATGATGTGTCTTGGTTTAAACCTCTTTGGGTTCATCTTTTTTGGGACTCTCTTGGGCTTGTACATCTATTTTCTTCACCAGGTTAGGGATGTTTTCCATCATTATTTCTTCAAATAGGTTTTCAATTCCTTGCTCTCTTCTTCTGGTACCCCGTATGATGCTAATGTTGTTACACTTGCTGTTGTCGAAGAGGTCCCTGAAACTATTCTCAATTTTTAAAATTCTTTTTTCTGTTTGCTTTTCTGATTGGGTGTTTTTTGTTACCTTGTCATCCAAATCACTGATTTGATCCTCTGCTTTATCTGATCTGCTGTTGATTCCATTTAATGTGTTCTTCATTTCAATTATTGTATCCTTCATTTCTAACTGGCTTTATTTAAATTTTCTTTTCTGTTTCCTATTTTATGTTTCCTATCATTTTGTGGAAGTGCTCACTGAGATCAACTATTCTTCCCTAAATTCATTGAGCATCTTTGTAACCTGCTTTTGAACTGTGCATCTGGTAGTTCGCTTGTCTCTACTTTGTTTAGTTTCTTTTATTTTTTTCTGAAGTTTGGTTCTGTTTTTTTCATTTGGAATATATTTCTTTGTCTCCTCATTTTGGTTGCCTACCTGTGTTTGTTTCTATGTATCAGGTGGATCTGTTTTGTGTTCTAATCTTTGAAGTATGGCCTCATGTAGTAAGTGTCTGAGGGGCTCAGTGGTGACATCTCCCTGATCACCTGAACTGGGTGCTCCAGGTTTGTTCCTTGTGTGGATTATGTGTTCCCTCTTGTTGTCGTTGAGTTTTAATTGCTGTTGGCATGCCAGTGGGTGGGATTGACCCTCAGGTTGATTGGCTGTGAAGACTGGCCATGACTACAGCAGACAAGCTATTATACCAGGGCAGACCCCACAGAGCAGGATTCACTTTAGTGGGGCTCTGGTACCCTTGGGCATGTCATTTGTGGCACGAATTGGGTGGTGTTCTAGTGTGTTCTGAAGTTGGACACCAGATATGTTGGTTCTGGGGCCCCTGAGGAGGGGCTCTGGTAGAGGCCCAGGTCAGTTGCTGTCTGTGTCTCACCTGGGGCTACCTAGTAGGAGCTACAATGTGGTCTGCAGTTGATACCTGCCTGTGCTGGGCTTGGGGGCACCTGCGAGTGATTATGCTATGAATGGAGGCTGGCTGCCACTAGTGCCAGGATGGGGGCTGCTTAACAAGTGGTACAGGGCATGCTGAGGCCAGCTGATGCTTGTTGGGGATTTGTGGACCTTTGAGAGATTTTAGGAAAATCTGCAGCACAGGTCCAGGTTGCCCACTTGTATAGGTTAACTTTTGAAAGAAGTTCCAGACAGCTACGTGGACTGATGGGCTGGGTCTCAAAGAGTCAACAGGGTGGGACTAGTTGAATGGAGACTCAGGTTTGCTGCCTACCTGTACCTACAGGCTGTGTGGGGTGAGGGCTCAACAAAGGAACAATGGCACCTGTGGGCACTTTAGTACTGGAGAAAGCTGCCCCTTCAGCTCTTGCCTTTAAGCTGCTCCAGTGCAGGAGCTCACAGTGAGTGAGTCCACCAGTGAGTAAGTCCATGCATGGGCCCTTTAGGAGGAACACCTGGAAATCCAGCAACCCTCTGTCTCACCTGGACAGAATCCCTGCTGATTTTCATGGCCAGATGTTGTGGGGACTCCTCTTCCTGACACTGGTGTTCTGGGCTGGGGGTCCTGGGATGGGTCAGGGACCTCTCACTCCTCAGGGGGCACTTCTGCAGCCCAGATATAATTTCCAATTCTTAACTACGATATATGAATGTAGGACCAGACCGTTTCATATTTCTGCTCCTCCTACCAGTCTTGATGTGGCTTCTTCTTTATATCCATAGTTATAGGACTTTTGTTCAGCTAGTTTTCAGATGGCTTTCCAGGTCCATTGTTCTATACATTAGTTGCAATTTTCATGTGATCATTGGAGGAAGTGAACACAATGTTTGCCTGTTCTGCCAACTTGACTGGAAGTTCAAGAGAGAGGTTTTCATTAGGAAGTGGCATATGAAGGGCTTCTGCTGTTCCATAATGTTCTATATCTTGGTCTAGGTGTAGATCACACACAGACTTTGTAAGTACTTGTTGAACTGAGCATACAGGTTTCACTTACTTTTCTGCATGTATGTAATATTTAATATAAAAATACTAAACAAATAAATCAATGAAAAAGCAGAAATCTGAGCAACCTGCATGATAATTGAGGACATGTGACTGTTGTGGTAGTAGGGAAACCTAAATAAACAGTGTCTTAGAAGGCAATTTCAGAAAATATGTCAAGGAATGTGAATGAAAAACTGTCTCATATGCTGTTGATAAATCAATGAACACAAAGACTGAATATTAATGTCTGGATTCAACAGTGTAGGGGTGACTAGATGGCTCAGTTGGTTAGAGCACGAGCTCTTAACAACAGGGTTGCCAGTTTGATTCCCACATGGGCCAGTGAGCTGCGTCCTTCACAACTAGATTGAAGGACAACAGCTTGACTTGGAGCTAATGGGCCCTGGAAAAACACACTGTTCGCCAATATTCCCCAATTAAAAAAAATTTGAAAACAAAACAAAACAGTGTAGATGCCAGTGTAGATGCCATTGGAGACTTAGACATGAATTGCTTTGGTAGAGCAGTAGGGTCAAAACCTGATTGGAATGAGTTGGGAAGATAGGAAGAGCAAAATCAGAGATAGTCATAGCCACTGTATTAGTTTGCCAGGGCTACCGTAACAAAGTATCATGGACTAGATGACTTAAACAACAGAAATGTATTATCTCACAATTCTGGAGGCAGAATTCTGAGATCAAGATGTCACCAAGGTTGGTTCCTTCAGAAGGCTGGGAGAAAGTCTATTCTTTGCCTCTCTCCTAGCTTCTGGTGATTTGCTGAGAAGCTCTGACATTCCTTGGCTTCTGATGCATCACCCTGATCTCTGCCTTCACCTTCACATGGCATTCTCCCTATGTGTGTGCCTCTGTGTCCTTTTTATAAGGACACAGTAATACTGGATTAGGGGCCCACTCTACATCAGAATGACCTCATATTTACCAATTAGATCCGCAATGACCCTATTTTCAAGTAAGGTCACATTTTGAGGTAGTGAGGGTTAGAACATCAATATGCAAATATTTGGATGACAAAAGTCAACCCCTAACAACAAGTATAGGCAAGGTATAAAGGGGACAAAGAAATAGAGTTTGCTAGAAGAAGATGTAGAATCAAAAAAATATATATGTATATATAATATTAAAGGATGCGATTATGAAGAGAGTGTCTGCATATTGATTTTAGTAACCCAGTAGAAAAGGGGAGAATTGGTAGTTTAGGATAGAGAGGGACAATTGCTTGAGAGATGTTCTTGAGTGGGCAAGAGGTTTTAAGATCCATTGCCTAAGTAGAAGCATGGGCCTGAGAGATGAGCAAGGACATGGTATCCATAGTAACAGGAGGGAACGTGGATATACGGGGACAGATGGAGTAGGTTGATAAACATGGCAATGGTATAGAGTAGAGGCTCTCTTTTGTTGGCTTCTGTTTTGTTGTGAATGAAAGTAAGATGATCAGCTGATAGAAGGGAAAGGAGGTAGTGGAAGGAGGCCAAGGGAAGAGAAGGTGTGAAATGGTATTATAGGATAATGAGATAATGAAATGTAGTAGGATTGCTGGGCACATTAAAGCTTGTTTGAGATTGGTAGCTGTCAATTTACAGTATGATTAGTTTGCTTGTGGTTTGTCTGTAGTCATGGTTAACTGTGTGGGTGCAGGGCCAAAGCAGGCACAGTGCTGGACTACATTAGGTATTGTTTCTGCCAGCTGAATACCACAAAGTGTGAGAGGCAAAGGAGTTGAGGGAATTTGCAAGTGTGTGGTTAGAGAATGGACCATTGAATCCAAGCTGGGTAAAAGAGGAGATAAGGACACAAAGGTGTTAGAGACAGTGGTAATAGGAAGGGAACAATGGATTGGTGGGATTAAAAGATTCTGAGAGCTGAGATGCTATGAAAAACATTGGAAAGATCACATCCCTCCTCTGTTCAAAATTCCCAATGGGGATGCATCCGAATCATAGAGAAAATCTTTCCTGTGACTTATAAAATGTGGCCCTACAAAATCTGCTTCCTCACCTCCTTTCCAGTTCTCCAGCTTCATTTTCTACTTCTTTCCCCCTCACTCCCCTCCAGACACACTGGTCTGTTCATTGTTATTTGAACACTCCAGATAAGCTTCCATCTTGGGTCCTTTGCATACGCGGCTACTTCTTTGAAGAACACTCTTCGTCTACATGCCTCTGAGTCCATATAGCTCTCTGGGCCATGTGTCTTCATGTCTTAACCCCTTGAAATTCATGTCTTTTTTTTTTTTTTTTTTTTTTTTGGTATATGTGGGTATTCTTAGCCACCCTTTAAAAAAACTCAACCTCTCAAATACTCCCTAACCCCCTTTCTTGCTTTATTTTTCTTATAGCACTTATCATAAACTAAGTACTGTACACTTGGTTTACTGTCTCCCATCAACCCCATGTAAGTTCCACAAGGGCAGAGATTTTTGCTTGTTTTAAATCAGTTCTATCTTAAACAGTGCCCTGTACACACTACTCTGTTGAATGAACGAATGCAATATAGGGGATGGTGAACAGTGAGTGTAAAGCTTGAAACTGAGTGTAGAGAGGAAGAGAAGTTATGGATAATGCGTGACAAAGTCTAGGGTATGACACAAAGAATTGGTGGTAGATGGTAAAGGTCAAGGTCTTTGGAGAAGAGGTGGTTAAGAAACTGGGAGGGTGACTCCCAAGAATTTCAAAATCACTAGGAATTACAGTGAGTGTTAGAGAGAGTGACAAAGAGGAGATGAAATCCAGGAGTGACGGCGTCTATTGATAACTGCAATAGCAGGAAGTGCTGTGTTGTCTGATGGAGTTTTAGGGAAGAGGAAAGGAAATTGGTTAGGAATCTGCAGCCAAGAGCAAAGAGGATACCGACCCTATTGCTAAGCTCAGTGGTATGAAGCAGCTGGTTGAGAAAATAACCAGTACTTGAGAGTGTTGCAGGGGAAGAAGTATTCTCCGGGAGAACCAAGTTTCAGTAAAACAGAAAGACAAAGGGAACTTTGAGCAAGAAGAATATAGAAATGGAGATTTTGCTGATGATGCATTGTGATTTTACATCTCATAAGGGAAAAGGTTCAGGAGTTGGGTAAAATTAAGGATTAAACAGGGCCTTGTGAAGGGGAGAATCAATGTGATGAAATGTCTGAGAGTCTGTGGGATCTTCCAATAACCAGAGAAATGGCAAAAGGAATCAGTCTTTCTAGGATCAAGGCAGAGTGTTTGGTGAAACCATGAATACTGAAGAATTGGAGAGAGAGAGAGTTGGTGGGATCTGGCTAGGAATACATATATATATATATATATATATATATATATATATATATATATATATACACACACACACATATATACACATATATATATATATATATATATATATATATATATATGTATGTATATCTATATCTATAGATATGTATATCTATCTATCCATCTATCTATCTATCTATCTATCTATCTATCTATCTATCTATCTATGGATTTCCTCTTCCCTTTTGAGAATAATAAGGAAGCTGGAAAGGAGTGATCTCACCTGGAGAATGAAGAACTGAAACAAGTGTTTTTCTCTTTTGCATTAGTTTTCTAGGGCTGCCATAACAAAATACCACAAACTGGGTGGCTTATACAAAAGAAATTTAATATCTCACAGTTCTGAAGGCTGGAAGTTCAAGATCAAGGTGTCTGCTGGGTTGGTTTCTTCTGAGGCTTCTCTCCTTATCGTGCAGATGGTCGTCTTCTTGCTGTGTCTTCACATGGTCATCCGTCAATCTGTGCATGTCTTTGTCCTAATTTCCCCTTCTTATAAGGACATAAGTCATATTGGATTAGGGCCCGCCCATATGACCTCATTTTAGCCTTATCACCTCTTTAAAGGCCTATTTCTGAATATAGTCACATTCTGAGGTATGGGTTTAAGACTTATAGTACATAAGGGTGAATAAATTTTGGGGAAATTTAATTCAGCTCCAAATACCTTTCATTCTGGAATAAATACACAGTATCCCGAGGGGACTATTTTGAGGTCGTTATTATCATTATTACTTTATCACAGATGAAGAAACTGAGACTCAGAAAGGTTCAGTAACTTCCTCAAGATCACACAGCCAGTGCAGATTCTGGAACTCACTCTAAAGCATGAAGCAATGTGTCTTGCCTGGACCCAGACCAATGCCTGAAACATAGAGGAGTTAATAGAGTTCCAAGAGAATGGTTTTGCTTCCAAATAATTTCTTTCTATTGTTAAAAATGACTATCTTCTGATAAAAATTTATTACTACTGAGGAAAGATGTAGGACTTCAACATTTATTAATTATCAATATTTTCATGGACTTAAAAAGAAACTCTCTCAACATCCTTATGATATCAGCATTCTTATTCCTGTTTTTACAGAGGAGGAATATTGAGGTTGAGCGAAATTGAGAAGTAGCTGAATGTCACAGAGATAATAAGAGGCAGGGCTTGTGGTTTAAAACCTGTACAGTTTCCAGTATACCAACCAATGACATTATACAGAGAGTGCCAAAAAATGTTTACACATTTTAAGAAAGGAAAACTGTATTAAAATGGTAATGCTCAATATATACAGAAAACAAAAGATGAATACAAGTCACGTTTGATTTCTGCAATTATAAGAGGTGATCAAAGTGGTTACCATCAGCATCCAGACACTTCTGATTTCAGCCAACCACTACTTGAGCAACATTGACCGAAGTGTCCACTTGTACACATTTTTTTGACACCCCTGGTACATATATATTCTTTTTGCTCCAGAGTAGCTGGGTTCAGATTGCAGGTAGTCCCGTGAATATCACTTTGTAAGTTATATCTAATCACTATGTTGTACACCTGAAACTAGTATAATATTGTATGTCAACTATAATTGAAAAATTGAAAAAAAAAGAATATTCAGGTGACAATTGGATAATTCAATTCCAAAATAGCATTTCTGAATAGACTTGGGAATCAATGCACAGCTTCCCAACCTGGTGACTTTGAAGGAAATGGTACTCCTTTGGATCTTTTCACATTTTATCTACTCAAAGAAAAACATTTTTGTAGCTTCAGTTTGCATACTTCTATTTATTACTGTAAGCAGATCACTTTGATTTTTTTTAAGTTTTATAAAATTTATTGGAACCGAAAAGAGATACACCTGGAAGCAAGATCTCAACAGATTGAGATAAATGCTTCCCAGATTGCTGTGTTTTGAAAGGTCAATCCTTTCAGAAGACTTCTATTACTAGTTAGCAATTAGTTCAGTGCTTTATATGTGCAAAATAAAATGTATTTTATTTTAAAATAGGTATTTTTTTATTAAGTATTTTCCTATTTGTTTCCTCTAGAGAAATTCTCATAGTCTGTGTTATTAGACTCAGAAAACCCTTCTCCTTCTCTCCCCAAATCATCCAATTTCAAGCTCTGGGAGGCTGACAGGCATGAGGGAAGTCTTTGCCATACTGGTGAATCACATAAGAACAAATTTATTTGCTTTGATTTTTAAAGACGTCCAAGCGGGAAAAGAAAAGTGGATGTTTGGTTATTTATGACAGTCCTGGCTCTAAATGTGAATTCTGACTTCAGCATCCTGTCTATGCTATCTATACCTTCACGTTTCAGTGCCCCTCTGAGGGGGCTGTTGGGCTCCTGGAGTTATCTGTCCATCAAAGCTGAAGCCACCTCTGGAAGGCTGGGCCCCAGCCCAGGCATTTCCAGCAGATGTCTCTATCTAGGCCCTACTTACTGTGATTCTCTCATTCTACTATGGCCAGCTGAGGCAAACGGCAGGTACCTTGGCCAGCAAAATGCTACTCAGCTGAGCTCCCCAGTGCTTGGGTCTGGGAGGCTGAGCCTTTGAGGCTGGGTACCACTCTAGGTACTAGTAGGATTGAGCTTCATAAAACATCGGGACTCACTGGTGATGCGGGAGGCTGCTCAGCACTGGGTCCTCTGATGGCCATTCAGCTCTCTTCCCAAATTTCTAGCTCCCAGCCTCTTTATGCTATTGGAACATTTTATCTATTGCCTCTTAAAAACTCAGCTTCATTGAAGTAAAAATCATATACAAAAACTGCATTTGTTTAGCGCGTACGATTCAATGATTTTTGACAAATGTGTATACCCATGAAACCGCCACTGCAATCAACATACAGAACATTTTCATCACCCCCAAAAGTTTCCCCATGACACTTTGTAATCCATCACCCCTCCACCTCTAGTCCCAGACAAACACGGACCTTTTTCTTTGTCATCATACATTAGGTGTCATTTTCTAGAAATTTATATAAATGAAATCATCCAGTAGGTACTCTTTTGTGTCTGACTTGTTTCACTCAGCATAATGATTTTGAGATTATTTAAGCCTACCATTCGTTTTTTTTTTTTTTTTGCTTATCCCCTCTATTTCTTGTTCCTTTGTTCATCCTTTCATCTTTATTTAAATTTGTTTGAATTATTTAAATATGTTTCTTAGAATTCTATTTGAATTTATCTACTGGCTTTTAAACTCTGTCTCTTTGCATTATTTTTTAGTGGCATCTCTAGGGATTAGACTATACATCTGGGCTGTTTATTACCTTATTGCTGCTCAGTTCCCAATCTACCTCCCTCCCCTGCTTGCTCTCCCCTTCCCCGCCCCCCCCCCCCCCACACTTTGTGATACTGGAGCTGGAACCTGTACATATATACAGCAGTATTTCTCCTTTGCCAGCTTGTGCAATGTTAGGCTTTGCCAGTAGAGGGCACTGGAGGGCTGCAAGTCTATAACCAAGGAGAGGGCTTGGTTTTCTGCTTCTTGGCTTCTTTTTCCTCCTGTGGTACATTTGCCAGCATATCAGCACCGGGAGGGTCCAGGTGGTGCTCACTCACCAGAGCGTTTCTGCCACTCAGGAGGCTTCTGTTGGCTTACTAGCTCAGGGCTACAAGCATCCCAGCAGGCTAAGTCCTATAGACCAGCTACAGCGTACTTGCACTCTCTTGTGAATTTCTGGGCCATACAGCAGGCGACTCTGACTACCAGCTCTGTCTCACATGTGCTGGCCAATTTCTTTGCCTCTGGAAGCCTTTGTATTCCTGTGGTGTCCCACTAGGGTCATCCAGTTCCCTGGTGGCACTATTAGAAAGGAGACAGGGGCCTGGTCTTCTCCCCGGACCCCCACACTGCTCTCTTCCTCCTGTCTCTTCTTTCCTCTGAGCACAAGTGGGATCTTGGTCTAGTCTAGGACCAGTTCTTCCTTTAAGTGTCTTCAAGACATATCATATATTTTTTACAGTAATGTCTAAAGTTTCTCTAAGCACTTAGGCTTTTGGAACTTCAGAGCCAGAAAGACATATGAGCTACTTTTGTTCCACCTTGCCAAATGTTTCCCCTGAGGCTATGAACTTAGAGATGGCCAACAGAGTGAATGAAGGGCAATAGGGAGGACAGGGAAAAAGAAAATACGAGAGGAAGGAGGAAACAGCTTGATACCTCCAAATAGTATTCAGACAGGCAAATATTTTCTTACTCATCTCTGATTCCCAGCCTGTATCTCAGTGCCTGGCACATGATCAATAGATGTTTATTAAACCAATGAGCTAATTTGCTGTGTAATATTGGGCAAGTTTCATGATTTCCAACCTCTGTTCTCTGAACTATAAAATTGGGATAATGATATTGATGTCACTGCATTGTTGTAGAATTAAATGAGATTATGCATTTAACTCTTCACAACGATGTGAGGAGTTTTCTAATTGTAATGTTTGATTACTGTTATTATACATGTTGACTGAGCTGAAATAGTGCTTGGCATCTTCACCCAAACTCTGGGTGATTCCAGGTGACCTAGTCAACCGGAAACACGCTTTTATGTTTCTCCCAGAAAGGCTGTACTATTTCAATGCATTTTTTTCACACTCCAAATTATTTATCCTCCTGATGAGATTTTATGTCAGTATGCTTGATGGTTTTTAGACGATGAAAATTGATTTTGAATTAGATTCTACCCAGCATGAAGTAACTGGTATAGTACTGAGAAAATGATGGTAATATTGTACCTTGTCTTAAAGGTATGCTTTCACTATTTACATACTTTAGTTAGTTAGAATTTAAACTGAATCATTCCAATCCCATGACATGTTAAGGTACACTTTAAATATGCCTTTTAAGTAGTCATAAAAAATGCTTTCCAGACTGCTTGGTGGAGTAAAAATTGATAAGATATATCTCTTGTTGAAACCTCTGTAAATGGGCCCAGTGTTTAATAAGAATTTATAATTTTTGATGTCGCCCGTGTACCAGTGTGAAAAAGATATCACTTGTGTCTAAAGAAACTGAGCAACAGGAAGAGCTGGACGGTGCTCAATAATCTAGTGTCTTCCAAGGAGCTCATGAGACATGGCAGGTTGTGCACACACCTCTTTTCAAAGTCTTAGGGACAGCCAGAGAGCAACCCAGCAGACACCTGCACCCGGACAAATCTTGGGGTTTAGCCATGGAAGCAAGGCTAAGGTCAGGGTTCAAGAGATGGATGATATACACATGCATTCTGTGTAAGGTTTCAGAAAGGGAGACACAGTGTGAGGGCTATCAGTCCAGCTCTACCGTGACTACAATCAACAGTACTCTATTATATATTTGCAAGTTGTTAAGAAAGTTGATTTTCAATGGTAATTCTGTGAGGGGATGGGGATATTAACTATTCTCATTGTGGTAATCATTTTGCAAAATACGCATTTATCAAGTCATCACATTGTTCACCTACACTTCCATGCTATTTGTCAATAATATCTCAATAAAGCTGGGGAGGAGGGCAGTGAGCCCCAGGTCCTAAGTGATCTTTCCTTCATGCTGACCAACTCCTTGGACCAGTGTTGCCTCCATTTTCCTCACCCTAGTGAGGAGCAGGAATGAGCTGTGCTGAGAGTCTTGTAAGTTACCAAACTCAAACATATAGTTTAATGTAATGTGGTTTCTATTTTCAATATATTTGAAAGTGGAGCTGATTAGATGGCTGCCAGGTGAAGGTCCTGCAATCCTTGGTTATTTAGATTGCAGATTTCCTGCTTGAATGTGGCTGAACCTATCCCAATTCTTATTTAATTTAAATGTATTTGTGTGTGTGTGTGTATGTGTGTGTGTGTGTGTGTGTGTGTGTGTGTGTGTGTGTGTTTGATTTTCCCCTCCACACAAAGGAAATAGAAGGTAGAAAATGCAGCAGAAATGCTGGCAAAACTCTCCCAGTGTTGTCAGTGATGAGATAAGTGGAGAGGTACATGAAATTTCCATTTCAATTGAGTTTTCTATTAACAAAAAGATTGACTTAGTTCTCAGAAACTGCAGCAGGCCGATAGAAAGGCTTCACTCAATTGTCCTGTGAATATCTTCTTAGAGGCCTGATGACATTAAGGTGAAAATAACACCAGATAGTAATTGGCCTCCAGCTACTGTCTTGAAAGTTTTTGAGCCATGACAGTTCATTGTAACCAGTGACATTACAATGCTTAGCATGTGAGGAAACAGCTTGTCTTAAAAGGAGAAACAAACTCAAGGCACTGAAAAGTTTTTGCTGAGATTGTTTTAGGGGAAGACTCAGATGCGGTGAGTTGAAAATGTGGTCTTGACTGCTGCCCAGAGGTCAGCTTTCCCTGGGTGTTTGTCCAACTGGTTCCTACTGCCATCATCATGACGTGGTGTGTGTGTGTGTGTGTGTGTGTTTGGGGTAGGAGAACAGGGCAGTGGGCTCTGCTTTTATTTTAAAATTTTCAACAGAATTGGGGCACAAAGCCCTGTTTTTTTGTCTCAGCAGAGAGAAGCAGGGCAGTTCCCCGAAACTATATGATATATTATACAGAATAGAATAAAATCAAACAGATAAAGTATTGAGAGCACAAATAGTTACTGAATGCAGATATTCTCGACTTTATTTTATGGCTCCCCATAAACCCTGCCTCCCAGGATTCATGCTCTTATGTTACTGGAATTGGCCATTTCACTTGCTTTGGCCAATGGACCATTGATCACAAGTGTGATACAATCAGAAGTAGGGGCTTGTCCTCTTTGAACAGTTACTCCTAGGATCCAGCTGCCATATAAAGAAACTCATGTTGAAGGATGACACGGAGACAGAGACATCCAAGGCTTCCAGTCAGATGGGAGGGAGAAGCCATCTTGGAAGCCCCAACCATCTGGCTGCAGCCTCATGAGAGACCCCAGGTGAGGAGATCAAGAAAACATCCAGTTGAGCTGCAGTCAACCCACAGGATATGAGTGTGTGTGTGTGTGTGTGTGTGTGTGTGTGTGTGTGTGTGTAGGCTCTTTTTTTAATTTATTAAGTTTGGGGGTAGTTTTACATGCAGATAATTGAAATGATGTATTTCTGATCTTTACAAAGCTTTCAGGCTCTGTCCTACTCTAAACTGCTGCCTTAGATTATTATATTCTAGTCCCAAAGGTAGGTACAGTTTGCCAACACCTTCCCAGGCTTCTGTCTCCTCTGCTCCATGTCGATCTCCGTGGTGTGCCTGCCATGTTAGTGGTCTCTCCTATCTGCTTTTCTAGCTAGTGCCCTGGCCCTGTCTGCCGCCTTGGCAGCACCTTCACCCTTCTGGTTAGTGTGCAGGCTGAGGGACCTTCAGCATTTATGGTCCATTGCCCTCTTTCTTCTGGAGAACAGCCTGAGACAGTGCTTCCTATACTCTCCTTTCTCAGTCTTGTGTCCAGACAGGCTGGACAATGTAGGAGTACTAATGGCCTCCTGGTCATTGGGAGGCAGTGACTGGGTGTAATATACCAAAGCCTGGTTGTGTGGCTTAAGTAGAATTAGGGGTTGATCCCTTGAATTCTGGTGGATTCTTGTAAGTTGTACTAGATCTGAGTGGAGTGCGGGTTTCTCTGTCATCAAAGCTGGTAGGAGCAAGGTCAAGACCAGACAATAGGAGCTGGATTGTTTTGAAAGAAAGTTCTGTGGACTGCAGCTCTTTGCAGCTGGGTTCCTTTGAAAGACTGGGGGTTTTAATAGCCTGTTCTGAATGCTTGGCATCCAAATATTCACACACATATACAAAAGTTTGGATCTCTTCTTCTAAATATTTGGGATGGATGTCTATTTACCTTCGTATCCAAGAAGTAAAGCAGGTCAAAGCAAATTTGGTCAGATGTTTCAGGAAGAGATGAAGGGCAGAGAGTTATTGTTCTCCTAAAAACTCACTTTTATGTGGCAATCTTAACTTTCTGTCCATTGTGGTCTCTTGTATTGCAAATAGTGGCTTCCAGCCCATGCTTTCCTCACTGGCCAGGCATCCGTGAACTCCACCACTCATCGTAGGTTTTTGATGTAGACCTGTTTAGAAGACCACAGAACACTGGAAAATGGAAGTGACTGTTAACTCTGCAACTGCCTTCACTGCCCACCTGGAGCTCAAGCCAGAGATGATTTAGTTGCTAGGTTGCTAGGGCTACTAATATCCACCTCCCTGATTCCTACCAGTTCTATGCCTCTGGCCCCCAGCCTAGGCCTATTGAGCTGGTTGGTTGGAGGAGGCATCTGTTAACCTGACTAGAGCTTCCTACATTGTGACAATAATTGTAACAGAATCTTCCAGAACTTGAGGGCTGCTAATCCTTTTTGTGTCCCCTGGGTTAGTCCTTTGGGAAGTCCCAAGAATATGCTTAGGGCATGAGCTTTTCAGCTTGCATATCTGGAAATCAGGCTCACAGAACCTGATTTCCCCACTGTACTTTAGTACAGTGGGGAAACCTATGGCTTCTCCCTCCCATCTGACTGGAAGCCTTGGATGTCTCTGTCTCCGTGTCATCCTTCTACAAATTGCCAGTCTCAAAATATCCAGGAGCATCAACACTAACACACTGGGGAGATTTTCCTTCTGTGACTTTCCATTGACTCAAACAAAGAGAACACTTCTTTCATTTTATATACATCTTTTAAAACAAAAGACTCAATGAAATATTTGTAGTATAAAAATTAAAGGCTCCATTCACTTGATATTAAAATAAAGAATACAAATTCCAAACTGCTCAGTTAATCAAGGGGAGAGAAAATGGGGAAATATGGAAAGAAAATGGGCTAGAAGGAAAGGAGAGCATATAGCACTAGGCAAAGGCAAGGGAAGGGAGAGAACAATAAAAGCATTAGAAAGACAAGAGAAGAAAGCAAAAGAGCTGACAGGCTGGGAAGGGGAGGCTTCCTGGCATTCTGAGTAGAGGCTTTTTATGAGCTACATTCTTTTGACACAGCCTGCTGTTCATATATCCTATACTGTGGGATTTGAGTTTCCTGTTTCCTTATCTCTGCAATGCTAATTAACTGATTACCCAGTATCTATTCTATAATTGCCCTTTATTCTTAATCCCTCTGAGGCACAGTCTTAAAGTAGGTGGCCCAACAGAGTGCAAGTGGGAGAATATTCACCTGGACAGCTGACAGCTGGAGAGGCCACTGGGTGGAGCCTCCCTCGCTGCCATTTTGGAGGTGGAGGGTAGTAGTCATCGAGCACTCACTGTTAACTAGGTACAGTTATATTTGCTTTCATATATTTTTGTCACCACAGGAACCCTGTAAGCTTGCAAGTAAAGTTCAGAGGGATCATTTAGCCAGGTGAGTGTCTGAGTAGGTCTTCTATTCATGTCTGACAAATGCCAAAACATTTTTCACTCCAAGATGGATGTCAACATGACCTCTAAAGAATGCTAATTGTGGAAAACTTGGAAAATACTGAACAAGATGAAGTTCCCTATTATCCTACCATTCAGAATTAGTCACCATTAATACAATTGTTTGTGGTTATGTTTATCATTTAAATTTATGTATATTTTAAGACATGGCAACTAGAACCATGAATTGTTTTTAGTACAGTGGGGAAACCTATGAAACAAACCTAATTATGACATCAAAATCTGAACTGGCTGACTTGGACTTCTGAACTGTGTGTATGTGTGTGTGTGCGTGTGTGTGTGTGTGTGTGTGTATAATACAACTGATCCAAAACAAACTCAACTTTAACTTGCTTGTTGTTCCATAAATTTACATTCCGAGTAAAAAATTCTACAGTCATATTGCTTGAGATGTAAAAAGCAACTGGAATTCTGTCAGAAGTTTTGATTGGTAGCACTTATTGAGAGAAGTGGCTCATAATAGTCTTGTAGAGATTGACTTAGGAATTTAGGATTGTACAAAAGCGATAAAGATGTCCAAATCATTTGACACAACAACACAATTTTTTGGGTATTTTACCTGAAGAAATAAAGGAGACATCTCTATACAAAAAAGAAAGTCACATGGGCAAAGGTGTTCATTTTACATGATCTCTAATAGTGATGAATTGGCAATGACATTTATGTCAAATAATAGAAGATGGTTAAGTAAAATGGTGCAAATATCCACTTGATGAAATAACATGCAACCAGTAAATGTGATAGTTGGAGATAATGTGTCAACAGACTAAGGACTAACTGAATTCAAATAACCATAATAATTTTGATTTACTTAGTGCTTACTATATGCTATTAATATATACCCTCCATCTTATTTAATTCTTACCAAAACTTGATGTTGGACAGTATTTTCCTCACTTTAAAGTTAAATAAACTCAGGCTAAGAGATGTTCCTTGCCTAGGATTAAAGCCTGATAAGAGGAAGAATGTTCTATTGTTTATACAAGTTAAAGTCAAGGAAAGGATGAAGGGAGAATGAGGAGGGAAAGGCATCACGTGAATGTGAGTTCAGGAAGGGCTACTTGAGAAAGTCTCCGTCATCTTGGTCTCTTGCTTACTCTCTCTCTGACCCTCCTGTTCCTGGAACCCTATGCTCCTGTTCCTTTTTACTCTAATTGGAATAAGAAAATTGTTCAGAAATCTGGAGCCCCTGTTCTAGCAGGCATATATTGTTAGTAACTCCCACTTCCTTAGGTAGGGAAATTTTTTGATGAGTTGCCCAAGACAAGGGGATGCAAGTTGGATGTAGAAGCCCAGTGAAAAATGAGACTCTGTGGAAATGAATAACTGTGTCACCTTTCTAAGATTTATCTCACAGCTTGTCCCAGATGTACCTCTCCTCCCGAAGGAAATGCTCTGGGAAATAGACATAAAATAAAGCTATTTATCTCACTGCTTCCTGTCTACTTGTAGAGACACATAAACATTCACGACAGTATCCTCAGGGCTTTGCACGCACTGGCTCTGTGTGGTGTGGCCCTGGGGAAATAGAGACCCAAGGTTGCAATTTAGTTGTTTTTACAGGAATATTTTCTTCTCTAGGAGAAAAGCAACATATTGGTGAATCTGTTGTGTTTCTTCTTCCCTGATTAAATCAAAATCTCAGCAGAACAAATCAATCTGCTTTATCCCCCCCGTTTAAACCACCACTCCTTCAACTTCGATCTTATTACTGCTCACCTGGATGACTGTAACAGCTTCCTAATAGTTCTCCCTGCTCTGGTCTCTTCCTCTCCCTGCATTCAATTCTCCACGGCTGCCAAGAGATCTTAAAATGCAAGTATGATATTGATACTCCCTTGCTTGCATTCATTTAATAGTGCTGCATTTATTCAGTATACAAATGCGCTATCAAGGCATAGAAAGACCTTCATGATCCCTGCTTGCATTTTTCAGCACCATCACAAGTCACTTTTTCTTATGTTCCGAATATTTGAGCCATATTCACCATCATTGCCGAACAAAGCATATTCTCCTATGTTTCAGGGCCTTCACAGATGGCGTTAATTCAACCTAGAATGTCTTTCTAGAACAACTCATCTTTAATATCACTGCCTCTGAGAATTCTTCCAGCACCATTTAATCCTAGGTAACCGTGAACATTCTCATGTATCAGTCAGATTCTTAGTGGCAGACAGCGGAATCCACTCTAGCTAGCTTAAGGGGGAATGGATTAGTTGAAGAAGTTAGAAAGCTTCCTGAGTTTTGGAAGGGTTGGGGAAATAGGCTCCAGACTCACTTTCCAGCAGCAGCTTCCAGAACCACACCATGGTCTGGTCTGGGTAAAGAAGCTGTTTCTGCTTCTGGTCCCAGAAGTTGCCTCTGGACCATGCTGCCTCTGCTGCCACTCAAACCTGCTGGATGAGTGTCCAACACTCTTCCCTTTTTTCTTATTGAACTCACTTACAAATCCAGGTCTTGTGTAGATGTGTCTGATTGGTAGAAATAAATACCTACGTTTTAGCAGAAAGGGAGACTTGGAACATTTTCATTTTTGGTTCTACACTGAGAAGGCAAAATTCAAAATTTGGAAAACTATAGAAAACATTGCAAAAATATTTTCTCTATTTAGAAAAATAATCCTTGCATTTTGCTATCATTCTCTTTGTCCACGTGTACTTCCCTTGCTATTTGCTAGACTATGGACTCACATGAAGATGGTATTTGACTCATTTCTATATCCACAAGTCTCTGGCACAGTGCCCAACATATCAGTATTCTTTGTTGATTACTAAAAGATTAGAGCTATGAGAATTTCTTGCCTAAAACTGTTTGCACAGTTAATTGTACGAGATGTTTTAATCTAGTCTTGAAAACTGCATCCTGATCTTTATGCTCTGAAAAGCAGTAAGCTGAATCTTAAGTAAGCCAAGCTGCAGGAAACAGGACTTTAAATACCATTTCAAATTTGGTCTCTAGGAGCAAGATATGTATTCTTCCAGCATGCTCAGATTCAGTGCCACCTCATACTTTACGTGCCACAATGAAGTGAGGCCTTCAGCAAATGATAGAGTAAGGAGAGGTTATCTTTACTGCTCTTTGCCTCCTCTCTCAGCCTTCATCTCTCCTCATCAGTATCACGCTTTACTGCTTACAAAGGACTTTCACATCTTTGTGTTTTTAATGCTCACCACCATCCTGTGTGGTTTTAGCATCGCCACGTAAGAGTCTAGGCCAGAGGTTGGTAAACTTGTGTCAGGGCCCAAACAAGCTTCAGCCTGTATTTGTAAGCAAAACTTTATCTGGGGTGCAGCCACCCTGTCTTAGTGAGTTCAGGCTGCTGTAACAGAATGCTACAGCCTGGGTGGCTTCAATGACAAACACTTATTTCTCATAGTTCTGGAGGCTGGGAAATCCAAGATCAAGGCAGGAACGGATTTCTGTTTGGTGACAGCTCTCTTCCGGGTTTGTGAGTGATCATAATCTTGCTTTATCCTCACACAAAGGAGGAGAGCAAGATTTAGTCCCTCCGCTTACAAGGGCACTGATCCCATTATGAGGTCTCCACTCTCATGACCTCGTCAAAACCTTAATTCCCAAAGACCCCTCCTCTAAATACCATCACTTTTGGGATGGGAGCTTCAATATATAAATTTTGGGGGGATACAAACATTTAGTCTACAGCATATAGCCACTTATTTATGTATTGCTTATAGCTCCATTGGGGCAACAATGGCAGAGTTATGTATTTAGTATGAACTGTAAAGCCTAAAATATTATCTGGACCTTTACAGGAAAGTTTGCTTTGGTTTGAACCTCTATAGCCCAAGGATTTGGTGAAATTATCCATGCAAGTCAGGTCTTGAAACTAAGTTTTCTGACTGTTGGTTCCATTCTTTAGGTATTCTTATTGGGAGCCATCTAAGATGTGTGGAACTTCTTGAAAGTAGATTTCTATAACACTGTAGTGTTCCTTTTAATTCACTTGATTCATAGTGCTGACCAAGTGAATCAGAAGTAACGTTTGTAATATATAAGCATGTGTCTTTAAGCCTTGTTGTCACAGAATATTAGAGTGGTTTTGTTAATTTGTGCATTCAATATATCCTAATTGTTCACAGATAGTTTATAGAATTCTGCAGATAAAGATAATTAGTCTTGATGCTTCCATTTAGAAGCTTCCACCCTAGTGGAATCCCGATGGGATTGTTCCAGGTACCTATTGCTATGTAATAATCATTCCAAATTTAGCAGCTTAAAACAACAGTCATTATATATCCTGATTTTGTGGGTCAGGAATTTGAGCAAGGTGTTTAGGACAATTGTTCTGTCCCATGTGGTGTCCATAGAGGTCACTCGGTGGACACTGGTTGGTGGGTGCATGGTCCTGGCTGGGTACACATAGCTGGGGCCTTGTGGGATATTGGAAGGCTGGGCTTAGTGGCAGCTATCAGTTAGAACACCTACACATGGTTTCTCCAGCATGATGGCCTCAGAGTAGTCAAGACTTCTTACATAGCTGCCCCAGACTTCCACAAAGAGTTTTCTAAGAGAACAGAAAGTAGAAGCTACCAGAAGGCCTGGAATAACTTCTGTCATATTCTGTCAATCAAAGCAGTCACAAGCCCTTCTTGCTTCAAGGGGAGGGAACATAGAATCTACCTCTCAACAGGAGGAATATTGAAGAATTTCTGGCCATCTTTAATTTGCCACAGAAATTGACCAGAAAAAGTGTAAAATGTACACAAGACAGTGTGCTATGGAAGCCCAGAGAAGGTAGGTACTGATACTATTTAGAGTGATAGTCAATTCAAGAAGAAGGCGAATGTGTCAGACATTTAAGAGGTCAAAGCATTAAGTCATGGTGCTAAAAAAGAAGCTGCCATGTTTGGGAAATAAGAAATGTGTGTTAGAGTGGAGGGTGCATGGAGAAAGGGGAGGGAGATGATGACAATGACGGAGTTGATATAATGGTGATGCAATGGTTGATATAAATCGTTGATATAAAGATGATGATAATGTAAGTATAATTGCCTATACACTGTACATTTGCTACGTTTCAGACTTTCAACATGAATTCTATATTAAGGAAGCTGGACACTGTCAGGAAGGCAATGGAGAACAAACTGAGGTGTTCAGGATGGAAAGAAAACGTTAGCTTTGTTTTCTAAACAATAATTCTAGTGGCAGTTTAGAGGGCATGGAAGAGAGGTTAATGGTTGGGTGACCAGTTTGAGACCAATGACACCAAATGCTCACCTGAAAACAAAGCAGACTTGGTAGAGCAATGGCAGTTGAAAGAGAAGAAGTTGGATTCACAGGTAGAACTGGTTGGATTTGGTGATCAGGATATGAGACATAAAGAAGAGAGAAGTGTCAAAAATGAGTTTGAATTTTCTAGGATAAAGAATTCATAACATATTTAGAGTTTCCGCTTAGACATAATTTCCGTTTCTGAAAAATTTGGCTTGCTCTTGGCCCCTCGTGGTTCTTCATGGCCGTGAGACATCTCAGAATCAGTTTTACTCTCTTTATTATATATCTGTTTTTATTTCCCATTATGAGCTCTATATTTCACAACTGAATTTCCTGAGAATACAAATCTGATTAGCTTAGCTTGTCCTGGTTTTGCCAGTGTGGTTTGTACCAGGTCACTTTATAGGTTTTCTACTGGGTACTGGACTGAGAATTCATTGACTATGAATTTGTTGATATTGTGTTAGGAGCCCAGCTTAGTACAATAGACCATGACTAGGGATTGGGGGAGAGGGCCAACAGTTTCATTTGCAGAAGCTATGAGTGGGGCAGTTTTGTTTAGATGGGGCCAAGAATTTAATAGCTCTTATGACTACATAATAAAGTTATATGGAGCTCAATTTACCAACCCTCTCCCCCGGTATCCTGTATCCATCCTCTCTGGGACCATACATGTTAGTCTGCAGGGTACAGAAGAAGGACAAGGAAAAGTAAGAATGAACTTACGGGAAGAATTACACTGATATTCTTGACTCCATGATACAAGGCCATGGACATAGGAAATGAAGGGAGAAAAAGTCAGGGTCAGCAGAGATACAAAGAAACAAAGAAGTGACTGTGGAGGAAAGACCTGGAGGAAGTCTTGTTTAGTGGGAGAGAAGGACTAAAACTAATAGGATGGATATGATGTCTGAATTTACGAATCAGAGCTAGCACAGTTCTAGATGAAGAAAATGTAAAATGTCAGTATGGGAAGGGATCCCCAAAGTGGGAAGGAAGTCAAAGAATCTTGAGTTGGGTTGAATTCTCCATGTGGATGGTGTGAGTTGAGGAGATTGAGCCCTCCATGGCGGTGATGAAATTGTCCAGGGTGATAATAGGTTCAAAGTGGAGAGGATACAGGGAACCAGGCTTCAACATTCTCCTTAAATGCAACAGCATAATCAGGCTACAACAGTAATAGTTATGAATAAATGGCAGGACTGATTGGAGTGAGGGACCCAGGAGTCATTGATTGAAATGGAAGCACAATGGTCTGAGAGTCAGCAAAACAGCATGAAGAGAACAATAATTCCCTCTACCTACATCTC
Source organism: Rhinolophus sinicus (assembly GCF_057876585.1). Lineage (NCBI taxonomy): Eukaryota > Metazoa > Chordata > Mammalia > Chiroptera > Rhinolophidae > Rhinolophus > Rhinolophus sinicus. The sequence goes on along the minus strand of NC_142515.1, from coordinate 59,277,573 downwards.
CTACAATTCTTTTATAGTCCTGCAAACAAACTACAAAATATGTTCTGAAGCAGAGCTGCCAGAAGAGCATCCTTCCCTGGGGATAGGGCTATGGAGAAAGTTATATTAGACAGGAATAGCTAAGGGAAGGAAGTTTGGGAACCATTCAGGAAAAAGTATGAAAGTGAAAGAGTGGTTGGCTAAAATGACATATAGACTCCAATGGACTCTTGAGGAACGACTGGGATCTGGACAGGTGGGTGAGCTTTTGAGCTGCAGGGGGATAAGGGTGGAGTAAGAGAAGCTGGGAATAAATTACACAAGCCCCTGGGTCATTCTTGCGTTTACAGTCCTACGGATGATGGATGTAGGATAAAAGGGAGGAGAGGGCCCATTTTCTCCCTTGGCCCCTGAGTCCCTCTTCTAGGAAGTAGAACCCATAGTTAAGTGGAAAGGAGAATGACAGATTGTTGCTCTCTGGAAACTTAGCAAAGGCTCCAGGGAGAGGATGGGGCAGACAAATCTTTCTCAGAATCAGATGGGAGAGTGAGGATAAATGAAGTTCTTTCCTTTTTCTCAAAGTCATCTCAACTTATCATGAGGACAATGCTGTAAATAGGACATCTTGGAAAACCCAAAACAACATTTTTTAGAAGATAAAGTAAATCCAATTTGTTGAGATGTTTCTGTACTTGGAGATAAATCACATTGTATTTTATCAGTAGATGGGTGGGCAGTTTAACAGCATAAAACTGGCAGCAAAACAGAAAGGGCTCCGAGTATCTATGAAGAATCCATTATTTTATGCAGGTTTGTGGACAGTATAAATGAGGTCTGTGCAGAGAAAAAAAGCAATTATGTAAATTGGGACAGCTTGATGGGGAGTGTCTACAGACAGTGAGGAGGAGAGGTGGTGAAGGGGAAGGTGGGTTGAGCAGTGGTTGGCATGTTGGGGATTTTTCTCCTCAGGGTAAATGCTGTCCTGGGTGTGAGGGCTGGTGCGTGGAGGGACATGAAGTCACAAAGGTCAGCATGGTGCCTCTTCTCGAAGGGTCCATTTGGCAAAACTATGACCAAGAGTGCAGGTTCTGCAGCTATACTGCCTGCTTCCCATCCTGGATTTACCACTTATGACTTCATGTGATCTTGGCTTCTCCCTCATGGGTAAAGTGGGGCTAATGATTTTACTCACCCCACATGATTGTTGTGAGGGTAAAGTAGGATAATGTATGAAAAGTACTTAGAATAGTTTCTGATACATACATAGCACGCATATAATATTACTAGTATGGTTATCTACATTTTATGTGTTTCGTATTCTGTATAGACACAGATGTACAGGGACCCTTACAGTCAGGTCCCACACTGCTTCCTCTAATGAGATGGAATTAAGACATGGATTTCTCCATCACGAAGTCAGTATCATGCAGACACTAGCATGCCATTTCAGTGGAGAAGAAATACTGGATTCTTAAACGTAGAACCTGGGTCACTGAAATAGCTCTGGGGCTGCCTTGGTCTTCAATTTGCAGGGAGATGTGAAATCTTGGTTCTAGTACAATAATGTCACTGTGTAAAGTCCTAAAGTCCCAATAGGGAGTCATGTAACAGAGTTACAGCTTCAGCTCTGCCATAGCTGAGCTGCGTGCCCTAGGCCTAATTACAGACATAGTGGACAGAAAGCACATGGACTAGTGTCAGAAGCACATACAGCCTCTGGCCGGGGTGAGGCACCTTCCTTTGGTCCTGTCACAATGTCCTATGTGGTTTCTGATGTTACTCTTCCAAAGATTTCCATAATTATGTTTATGCCTTTGTCTTCTCCACTAGACCATGAGCTCCTCAAATATGAATAATGATAATATTAACTAACATTTATTCAGCATTTACTCTGTTGCAGTTATCTCTTTGATTCTAGTATCTTTTAAATCCCACAATATCTGGCATATGGTAGGCACCTAATAAATGTTCAACAGATCACTAGGTACAAGAATAGATAACCTTGTTTGAATCAGACGCTTACTTAACTTACGGACTTTGTGCAAATTTCTCGGTCTTTCTGAATCTTAACTTGCCAATAACACCTGACACATCCTAGGCCCTCAGTAGATTTCATTTAATTGAAATGCCCCACTTCACCAGCTTAAGGGTGCAAAATAGGTTATGATGTATGATTATTCCCAGATCTACATCTCTGACTCCATATTTCTATATTGAATGGTCCATTTAGCATTCTTGGTTAGATGTTCAGTAGGCACCTCAAGACTTAGGTTCACACATGACCTCCTGATGTCTGCCTCTCAGCAAACCTTTTCTCAGTCTTCACCATCTCAGGGAAAGGCACCACCATCCACACATGTGCTCAAAACAACAATGTAGGAGTCATCATGGACTCTTCTATTTCCCTGTCACCTGACATCTAATCCATCAACAAACCCTCTAAGTTCTTTCTGAGTCTGACTCCTTCTCACCCTCTCCACTACCCCAGCCCTTGTCCAAGCTATCCTCGTTTCATGTGGAGACTATTGCAGTTATCTCCTAAATAGTCTCTGTAGTGTGTTTTCACTCTTATACATCCACTCCTCTTTTGGCCATATGGATCCCAACTACCCCCAGCTTTTTCTAAGAAAATGATGGGTGGGATGGAGTGATGACCTATTCAGCTGAGAGACTGGAGGAGAGAAAAGGCAGGGGTGTGTGTGTGTGTGTGTGTGTGTGTGTGTGTGTGTTTGGGGAGCTTAGGACTTAGAGTGTTGGGAGGCAAGGACATTTATGAGAAGAAGGTCCTATAACAGGGGCAAGAGAGGAAATCCACAAAAGGGAGTAGGCATCCATTGGGAAAGGTGCAACTGTAAGAGCAGGAGGAAGAAACAGCCTTTTAGGTGAGCTCGGCCTGTGAGGTGTCTGTCAGAATGGGCTGCAAAGGCTGCTCTGCTGGAGCTGCCCTGTCCGTTCTTCAGGCTCCGTGTGTTTAACTGAGCAACTAACATTACATATTTTCTGGATATGGGTACAACTACCTCACCCTTCTGATGGATGTTAAGGGCATGATAGTAGGTTTGTAATATAAACATTGAACCTCAAAAGGGAATGGAATCTAATTCTTGACCTTTTCTCTCCCAGGATGCTCCATGCTTCCTGTACATATGTGTATTTACCTGCTGTCTTCCCAGAAAACCATGAATTCTTTATGTGGAGGTGGGGTGGTCTTTGTTGAACCCCAAACTTCCACTTTATGGGCAATTCCTGTCTCTACTGTACGAGAATCTAACACAGGGCTGCCCAAAGAGAGGACTCCGATGAGTATTTATAAAGGCTAAAAGAGCATCATAGATACTGGATATTTTAACACACATCAGTGATCCGCTTTGAGATCTTAAGAAAGCACAATGTAGTCTCTTTGTTTGCAATCCCATTGCTGCAAAATGATCAGTACTGAATTTCTACAGCTTCATATTTGTGCTGTCGACCACATAGACTCCAAAATCCTTCCAACTGGAGACACTGTGTCAGCCCTGATCCCCTTACACTGGAAGTGAAAAACACAGGAAAGCTAGATGGGCTTCCCTGGCTTCAGACCTTGGCTTAACGTGGGTAAAACTCTGGCCAAATATGAACTTCCAGTTTTCAGAATATGCTTAATTGAGAGCTGTGGTTTATTTTGTTCCCTGAGCTAAACTGGCATTTGTACAAATAAAAATGTAAAAAACTATAGCTGCAGGCTTAGGAAAGAGCCAGTAAGAAGAAAAGAGAGAAATCATGTTCATAAAACCGCCGTGTTGCACTCTTCTTCCTTTTTATGGTCATTCTCCCATTACTCGGTCTTTCCTGGCTGGAGAGCCAGCCAGGGTCAGTGGTATTTGTGAGCCATCTCCAAGGAGCCAGGGGGCCAGGAGCACACGCTCTCCCACCCTAAACTTTCTTGGTGTTTGTTATGAGCTCTAAATCTATCTATAAAATTTGTCTAAAGCCATAAAAAAGGAAATTGTTCATTATTCCCTTTTGGGTAACAATCATGTCTGCTCTCTTTTCCCTGTGGCCTCTTATCAGAGCCTGGGAGCTAAAAGTGTAATGCTGTTTCAATTTAAGCTTCAGGAACTTGGGCCAAGGCAAGTTGTTTAGGTGAAAGGCTTATACATGTGAGAACATTCGTGGGCATTAGATAAAAATAGTTCTGAGAATTTTATGCTTAGAGTTATAACTCGGTGTGTCCAAGGACTATAGTTTTCCAGATTTTTCTAGCAAACAGAATTGCAGGGATGCTAGAATCTCAGAATTGGTAGTGATTTGGTGGTGATCTCATCTGACTTTGTAAAAGAAAACATATCGGTTGTAGAAAAATTCTACAAATGAAGCCCTTTTGAAAACTGGCATCACTTCTCAGCTTTTATACTTGGGGGAAAAAAAGGATCAACGACAGTAAGGCAAGACTTCCTGGTTTTCTCTTTTTGCCAGAAAAATCTTAGTATCATGATAGATGCAGGTAGTGAGGGAAATCTGCCTTCTGTCCAGGATGCATAAAAATGCCAGGGCCATCTGCTGGATCCAGGCTGGCCCTGTTGTGTTGTATTATGTTTTCTACGCTCATCAGCTTTTCTGCCGCTCTCAGCCTCGAAGGCCGATGGGGAGTACAGGAGATGAAGCGGAAGCACAAGTGTCCACCTTCAGAGGGAGGATTCTCTGCTGTTCCTGTGCTGTGCTCCTTCCTCCTGACAGAGTTCACTGGCAGCTGTGCCCAGCAGAGCTCAGGGCTGCGTGCACACTGCACACTTTGTTCTGTAAACGGGGAAGAGGGATGAGCAAACTGCTTGCATAGACCTGAAACAAGCCTCCTCCTCAGATCCGAGACCCTGCTTTGTCTGGAACCTAATTACCCCTTCATTTCTGACACACAGCAGCCAGCCTCGCAGGAAACCCAGCTGAGACATGCAGAGGGAGCCTGCAGGTCTGGAAGAGTTGATCCAGACCTCTTTTCATTCCTCTCTCCCGCCCTGCTCTTTTCTCTCTTACCGGTGCATTTGAAAAGGCAGTGCTGTAAGAAAACACTGAGCCACACATCTTTAAAACATGCCCTTTGTAAATCATCACTGTCTGTAGTTACAATGCAGGGAAGACAGCAGCTGGAAGTGGCCGCCCGCTCTCTGAGCCTGCTCCCAGGAGGCTGCAGGCAAAAGAGAAAGGAGGCCCTCCTGTGGGTTGGCAAGGACCGACAAATAGCTGTTGCATTACTTGAGATGTGGGGCTGATCCTTGCAGCTGTTCAGGCCCTCAGAGGGCTGTTCAGAATGTGCTGGAACCTCTACTCAAGCTGTTCTCCTGCTATTGCTGCTGGCTTTTTAAAAGCTGCCTGCCCGCTTGCCTTACATTTCTATGGCATTTTAACAATTATGAAGACCTTCCACATACATTACTGCACTTCATCCTTATGGTAACTGTCATGCAGGGTTTTCATGCGGGGTCTCTGGTCCCGCTCCCCACATAAGAACGCAGGACATAGTGAGGCCAAAAAGGAACACCAAGGGAGCCATAGGTAGGGGAGTCATACCGCTATGGTCTCACTGGTGGCTGGGTTGGAGACACAGGAAGCAGGAGCCACATTATCCACAACTTGCTGTCCACTTCTTTCTGCCAACTCACCTCACTTACTAGCTGCAATCTGCAGTGTTAACTGCAATCCGCTCTTGCTAGCTCAGCCACCATCTTCTTGCTAGCCCCCATTTTCTGCTAGCATACCCACAGCAACTCTATCAGTGGCCAATGGCTCACTGATTACAGCTGACGGCCAACTAGCCACAGCTGATGGCCATCCAATCACAGTTGATGGCCATTTACTACCCAAGTGAGCACCTTTGCACGTGAGGCCGAGAGCCTGGAAACTGCACTCCTGCTCTGTCCCCACACTCCACCCCTACAGGGTCTCGCCTCACAATCTACGTGACAAGTGTCTTCCGCGAGGGGGCCTGTGCAAAGAGCCTGGAGGTGAATGCAATATCCTAGACACAGCGAGGCTCTCTGGATACAGCCAGGGTTTCTCAGGGTACCACCAGTGCTTCTGGGCACAGCCAGACTTCCTGGGCTTCTTAGGGTACCACCAGTCTCCCCAGGGACAGCCAAAGCCTCTCAGGGCACTGCTACTCTCTCTGGGCACAGTCAGACTTCCTGGACTCAGTTAGGACTCTCAGGGCACTGCCACTCTCTCTGGGCCTCTCAGGGTACCATGCTGGAACAACAGCGGCTCACAGTCAAGGTGCTTACATATTCTCTATGGTGGCCGGTCAAGACACAAAAGCAAATATCCGCCAGTTCCACTACATGGTGATATGTTTCCAAGCAAACAGTCAAGCGGTCCATTAAATTAGAGATAGAAGGGAGTTCCCTGTAGTCCATAGTCATTCTCCAGGGCTGTCCTGGGGGTGAGGGATGACCTTGACCTCACCCTCATCTCCCACCGAGGACTCAGCAAACGTTTCCTCCTGAGACTACAAGTCTTGCATCAGGGCTGCCTCAGCAAGCACTTCTCAGCCCACAGGGCCGCAACGACCTTTGCTTTCGCTATCTTATGCTGGTTGGGGAACCATCCACATCTTCCCACCCCTCCATGGGGGTCCAGCTCTCTGGTAGCTGCTCCTCCTGGTCTTCCTGAGACTGAGTGTTCATACGCACAAACTGCTCCACCGCCCTTAGGGGAGCTTTGGCTGGCACCGTACCCTGCTCGCTGCGCCATGTGTCATGCAGGGTGGCATGCGGGGTCTCTGGTCCCGCTCCCCACATAAGAACACAGGACATGGTGAGGCCAAAAAGGAACACCCACGGAGCCATGGATAGGGGAGTCATACCATTACATTCTTGCTGGCACTGGGTTGGAGACACAGGAAGCAGGAGCCACACTATCCACTACCTGCCGCCCGCTTCTCTGCCAACCCACCTCACTTACTAGCTGCAATCCGCCATGCTAACTGCAATCTGCTCTTGCTAGCTCAGCCACCATCTTCTTGCTAGCCCCCATTTGCTGTTAGCATAGCCACAGCAGTTATACTTGTGGCCAATGGCTCACTGGTTACAGCTGACGGCCAACTAGCCACAGCTGATGGCCATCCAATCACAGTTGATGGCCATTTACTACCTGAGCCAGCACCTTTGCACGTGAGGGCGAGAGCCTGGAAACTGCACTCCTGGCTCTGTCCCCACAGCAACCCATGAGAAATGTGCACTATTGTTAATCAGTGTGATATTGGCCAAGACAAGAGAAAATCTTAGAAAGAATAAATACCATGCCCCAAAGCAAACTCAGTAAATGGAGGAAAGCCGAATCTGGTCCCATCTTCTTGTCACACTCACAGCTCACTGGCCTCTGCCACCTCTCTACAGCACAAAGCAGTGGTCCTCAATCTTAAGCCTGGGTCAGAATTACCTGGAAGGCTTGTTAAAGCACAGATTGCTGGCAAGCAACCCCCAGACTTCCCTAGGCCTGGGATGGGCCTGAGGACTTGCACCAGGTAATGCTGACCCTGGTCCAGCAACAACACTTTGAGAACCACTGACACCTAGAACATCAGCTGTCTGTAGTGTGAAGCCATTGTTAGCTCATTTGGGGAGACTCATGTCTGCAAAGCAGCTGAGTGTCAGTGCATGTTGGGCAGAGGTGGTACAGAAGTCCTAGCTCAGCGATGTCTCCTCTCTTGACTCTGCCTGGTCATTCCTCTCACGCTAGGTCACTTCCACAGACATCTGAACTTCCTGAAAGAAGGCAAGGTCTTTTCACTCCTGGAGCAAAACCCACTTCATTATACGTTAGCATATGTGCATAAATTAATTGGTGGGGATGTTTGTAAATCAACCTATAAAGGCATCCATGCATGCACATATATTTTATTCTTCTAGTCTCTGAAAATTGTTAAAAAGCATACATGTTATTTATTTTGCAGCTTAGGAAAGGAAAGGAACATTCCAAAGCCTATGAAAAGAAAGTGTAGCATAATTTTTTGGGCATGAGCATGTGGAGAGCCAAAGGATTCCAGCTAAAGATGGTGAAATAGTAGGACATGTGTACTGGAAGACCAAGTCCAAGTCTTGATTTGGTATATATCCAGCTGTCCCTTCAGCCTCTGAATCCTGCCTGAGTTCCTGGGCCCGTGGTATGTGTGGGGGATGAAGGCCACAGTCTGTCCATACAGTGGAAGAGCTCATAGATGTACGCATATGTGGTGAAATAGTAATTTTAAACAATTTCTCTCTCTGGTTGCTCCTTTTTTCCTTTAGACCTTTCTCCCATTTAAGCAGCTAGGCTGGTCTATGCACATCCACTTAGGGAAGGGATATGACTGGAGAAAGAAGAGAAAAGAGGAGCCACTTCCTGGCTTCTGGTTTTTAAAGTTTAATCTTTTATGGGGAACAGAAGGGACTCATGGTTTAGAAAAAATATTGGGGAAACAAAATGAATATCCTCCTCTAACCTCCTCCATCCTTTAGACTAGAAAAGGAACATTTTAGCTTGGAGGAGAGAGACAGTTGGAGAACTGATAACACTGATGTTGGTGGATCCTAGAGAGAGGGTACAAGGACCTTTCTAGTGGGTAATCATGGGAAGAGGCAGGACCCTAGAGAAGAAATGGCAGTGTGTCAGGGGCTTTATCAGCAGGATGATTTCCCTGTTCCTAAAATGGCAAGGAAGTTGTGGAGACAGGCTCTGAGTTGATGAACATGGGGACAGGGCCTGGAGTAACCCAAGGTTAACTTACATGGACCAAAAATCTAGGGCCAGGCAGAGTGATGGACATCTCAGCTCTCATGGATGACTCCACAGAGCTGAGATTCTACTCTTGTAACTGCTGTGGCCCTATATAATCCCCCCGGAAATTATGTCATCCTGAATTGAAATTGAGTTATACAAAAAGTAGAGAAAGTTACATTCACTCAACATCTAAATTTGTAGATTGAGATTCAATCTTAGTACACAGGTAAGTTATACTATGGAGCATAAGGGCTATGCAGAAGTATTCCCGGGGACAGTGGTAACTCAGAGGAGGCAGTAACAAATACTCAGATAAGATCATCTTTATGGAGGGTATATGGCTTGAGCTAGGGGTTGATAGATCAATGCAGATTCAACAATATTTTCATTTTTTAAAACATAATCTTGTCAAATGCAGTTTTGCAAATTACAGTATTTTCCAGAACCATAACCTGTGCTTAGTGAGAAATTACTAGAGGTTCATTTCATATGTAATATCATCCCCCTCTTTCTAAAAATTCTATGTATCTCTAAGGCCAAGATCAAGTTCTTCTCAAAGACTTAGTTGGCATACCCTGTCCATGTTAATCTTTCCCCTTTTCATGGCTATTTGGAAAGATTGTTAGTTTTGCACATTTTATACTTTGGATCATAAATTATAGAGCCTTTTTCTTTGATTGATTCATCTGAGTTATTCACATTTTCCTGGACGGGTCATAACTCTTTTATAATCAAGATTTCATTGAGTTAGATTTCTCAAAGGTTGGGAGCAGTCAAGGTTCCACTTAAAAAAAAAAAAAAAAGTTTTCCTAATGCTTACTAAGAACTTGTGTGTGTTGAAGCAGCTCTAACTGCTATGCAGACATTATTGTAACCCTATGCAGTGTAGTAGTGCTATTGTTATTCCCATTTTACAGATGAACACTTGTAGGGTGAGTCAAGAACCCACTGAAGAGGATCATCAGAGTGGGACAGTGAAAAAAGAAAAAGACATATATATGGTTTTATCCAGAACAGAAAAAAAAAAAAATTACCTAGTCTCATTTAATTGAGTATCTTTCTTTCTTGTTCTTTTTTTAAAAAAAAAAAAAAATAGTTAAGGATTGGAAGTTAGCATCAGAATCTCAATATATGTTGGTTTTCCTATATGTGGGTTATTCTGAAGTTAACGATCTAGTAACCATTTGATGATTGGGACCTGTTAGTCTCAATGAGTCATTTTGTACAAGGCCCCAGCAGATACTGTTATAACTGGAGAGCAGGTTCAAGTCTGCCCCGTTACTCTTGCAGTGAATTTTCCCATGTCCCTACGGAAGCCTGGAGAAGCATTCCCTCACTAAGAAGTCTCCATATTCCTGTGGTCTATTTTCCTGTCCGCATAGGCACATATTCCCCACACAGGCCCTCTGACAGGCTGTGCTGTTGTGTTTAATCACTTTCTACTCACCCCACTGGTGAACCACCCTTGGGTTCTGGGGGTGGCCGAATGCATGACACCTAACATGGCACAGATAAGATTGAGAGCAATGTTTTCATCACACATACTCACAGCCTGGGGTAAGAAGGCACTGCACCACACAGAGCCACAAGCAGGCTGAACTTGGGGACCGAAGAACAACCATGGGCTGTGAAAGGCAGGCTTTGTGGTATCAAGAGGGTGAGGTGGCCCCAGATTCATGGTGGGAGGGATAATGGTGTTGGTGGTGGAAGAGTTGGTTGGTTGGTTTAGTTCCATGGCTAGCAGGGTTAAGCAAGAACTTTATGTAGCCCTTTTGATAAGGAGAATTATTTGGCTAGGGGACCTTATCCCTGGGAGCAGAGGGGAATGGGAATTGTGGTAGGCCGTTGGAGGCCCTCCAGTTTTACTACATACTAAGGCAGCCCATAATATTGAACTTTCCCAATGGGTCTTAAACCACATGCTATGCAATGCTTATGTGCTCATGTGAAGGCGCGCACCTTAAATTTATCATTTATCACCTTATGATTTATCATGTCAAAAACATGACCTCCTCATGGCTGGCAGCTCCAGGGTCTGAACATGCTGGATACAGAAGCCTGGCTCTTCAGATTCTCTCCTGAACCCAACTTAAGAATAATTTTTCAGGGCTGGCCTGGTGGCTCAGGCGGTTAGAGCTCCTTGCTCCTAACTCCGAAGGCTGCCGGTTCGATTCCCACATGGGCCAGTGGGCTCTGAACCACAAGGTTGCCTGTTCAACTCCTCGAGTCCTGCAGGGATGGTGGGCAGCGCCCCCTGCAACTAAGATTGAACATGGCACCTTGAGCTGAGCTGCCTCCCAGATGGCTCAGTTGGTTGGAGTGTGTCCTCTCAACCACAAGGTAGCCAGTTCAACTACCACAAGGGATGGTGGGCTGTGCCCGCTGCAACTAGAAAATGGCAACTGGACCTGGAGCTGAGCTGCGCCCTCCACAACTAAGACTGAAAAGACAACAACTTGAAGTTGAACGGCACCCTCCACAACTAAGATTGAAAGGACAACAACTTGACTTGGAAAAAAGGCCTGGAAGTACACAGTATCCCCCAATAAAGTCCTGTTCCCCTTCCCCAATAAATAGTTTTTCAGTTTCTTTCAAACTGAATGCAGAGATTACTGACACATGGGAGAGGGATGTGTGAGGGATGGGTTCATTACTCAACCCTCACATCTCCCCAGATTTCATATTGTATTCCTTCAACTAGGCCACTAGAAAACTCCAGACCTTCTTTGATCTGATTACCGTCAATAGTTAGGGTTCTTTCAGTCCTACGGAGAAGGAATCTATAAGACCCACTTCAAGAAAAAAAGGGGAAATTTGTTAAAAGCATATAGATTAGTCTTGGAGAGCACAGGGCAGGGAGGCGCATGGCCCTCAGGAATGAATGGAAACCAGAAGCTGGATCCCCACAGCCTTCCCAGAGCTCACCTACATTTCTCTCTCTCAAGTTCTAATTTCTCTTTCTTTGCATATAGTCTTTATATGCCTCCAGGCCACGTGGTAGAAACCATGGTTAGCCCACAGAACAGCACCTGAATTTTCATCTCTTTTCAATAGATTGGGCTAGATTGATATCTCTTAGTCGCGAATAGAAATTTCACAGATAGAAGTGGAACCAGTGAGTATGGATCACCTTAGATAAAATGAAGCCAGGCTCCTCGGCTATGCCCATGTGAATTGAGTGGGTGATGGAGGAGAAGTTCTTATAGGAAGGGCTGGGTTCTAGTGTTCTTGCTTCCTGTAGAATTGCTTTTATAGCACAGAGCTTTATTGTCATGACATCTGTGGTCTCCAGTGCCATATATTGCACGGCTCTTCTTTATGGTGGTAAAATTTCTGTTGAGGCTATCATTCATTATGTTGTTCCACAATCTTCATAGAGCCAGATACACATGGGTTTGAATTTTGTCTTGAGACTAGCTTGAATTAGGCAACTTACCTAACCTCTATCAACTTGGGCGTCTCATTAATTTCATGGGAATAATACACAGGATTTTTGTAAGAATTAAATGGCATACTGTTTGCAAAGTCTTTGCACTTAGAATAGGAGACACTCAATGAGCAGTAACTATTATTATCGTTATTAATTTAACACTAATCATTATTATTTCATGCAGCATGCTCTCAGACCAACGTTGACAAATAAATTGATGCTTTGCTTTAACTGATGTTGACAATAAGATTACAAGCCAATAGGTCTTCTGACAGGCATGACCCTCGCCTCTGAAAAACATAAAATACATAATTATGTTTTCATGCTAACAAGGATTGAGAAGTAGTAATCTTTAATTTTTCCATTTTTGTGATGACATCCACAAACCCTCACCGAGCATTCTTTGGTGGGAAGATCACACACTGACACTTCATTCCAGTTAGACGTGAACCTGTGGGTGAACCAAAGCCTGTCACTGCTGTCAAATAAATAGAGCTGGAAGAAAAGTACCAATTTGTGTTGGTATGTGCTTTTTTCCCCAAATACAATTTAAGGAGGATGTAGGGAAAGAACAAAGGAGAAAAAATTACGTTGGAATTTGAGATTCAATACAGTATTAAAAGAGAACAGGGAGTAAAGGGAATTATTTTTTAATTGACTAAAATGTGAGTCTCAGCAATTAATTTTTCTTTAACTATAAAACAGTTCCCCTTTAAGAAGAATCCCCATGCAATACATATTTTTCCTTATTTCAGTGCCTAGAGAAAATTAACTTTTCCTAAGCCCATCACATACATGTCTTTAACCTGCCTGCTGGGAAGCTGTTCATTTTTATTAGGTTGGTGCAAAAGTAATTGCAGTTTTAAGGGGCGGCCTGTTAGCTCAGCTGGTTAGAGCCTGGTGCTAATAACACCAAGGCTGCCGGTTCGATCCCTGCATGGGCCACTGAGAACTGTGCCCTCCTTAAAAAAAAAAGTAATTGCAATTTTTGCAATTATTTTTAACCTTTTAAACCACAATTAGTTTTGCACCAACCTAATACATAGTGGTAGCTTTCCTTAATCAGAATTGTTAATATCACATTTTTCCTAATCTTTTTTTAAAGTGCTTGGCTACTGTTGTCTATCTTGGGTAAAGGTCTTACTATATTTCTTTTAAGGTAAACTTTCAAATTCTCTCTCTCTTTTTGGAAATAGGCAGAATCTAAATGAATAACTATAATGATGGAATCAAAAGTTAAAAGCTGTGTAAGGCAGATGTAACAGAAGAACCAATTCTCCTTCTCTCTGTCTCTCTCTGCATACATACATGTATTATTATATATAAAATCCCCAAATTACTAACCACACCGTTAATTTAAAGCTGTAACCAAATTTTACTATCTCTGTTCTTCACTTTGCAATGAAACACAATGAAGAGACAGGCTAATTAATCATCCCTTTTAGGGATGGCAGTGATACATTGAGAAGCTAAAATGGAGGCTGGGAACGTAGTGCAGTGATGTGGTACCCAATATACCTGAAGCCAGAAGGAGGTGGTCTGACTCATCTACTTGGCTCACTCCTTCCAGACTCATCTCTTCACTCCCTTTGTTCTAGCCACAGCAGACCCTTTGCTGTTCCCCAAATACTTGGTGGGACATCCACTTGTATAGCTTCTTTTCCCTGCTTTTGCCATTTCCTTTTCTGAAATCCCTTTCTACCTTCTGCACCTGGGAAAAATCCTCCTCAGTGTAATGATATGGAGAACACTTTGTTTTCTTGGAAGCAGAATGATACCTCTTTTCCATCAGCCCTGGTTTCTGTTGGGTAAACATTTTGATTAGCAGCCTGGAGTAGAGGGAGAGATTCTCCAAGTGCTTACCTACATACAGGGATGACCTCTTGAAGTGCTTTTCCAGGAGGCTCTGTGCAAACCTTTGGACCCTGCTGTTTGTTTGTTTTTTGAGTGGACATGCAGGCTGAGGCTGAGAACTGATGACTCCAGAAGTTGACCAGATTGGAAGGGTATGTGGGGCAAGAGGAGGAGAAGAGGCATCTGGGAGCTAGAGAAAAACTTCCGCAAGGCAAAGAAATATCTCATTGGGATTTTAAAAATTGTGTTTACTTTTTAGTAAATGATTTAACATTTTCTCAATCTCTTCAAGCAATGTTCAGTAAAAGTCAATGCTAGCTGCTAATGTGTGTGGAGGTGGATCTGCTTCTGGGCCTGGGACAGAGCCCTTATTATAGGTTCAAGAAAGAGAGCTGAGGTCCCACATGAGGCTAACATGTCTGGGTAAGCCAGGAGTCAAGGCCCGTCTTCTAATGCTGTCTCCCCCAGGCTGCCCCCATGTTGAGCTGTCCTAGGTGGGGCTGATGATCCCCCTCTGAGTGTTGAAAGCACTTTAGTCATCAGCAGACAGAGCTCTAAGTCCATGCTCTAGGACTGGTAACTGATGTGTCTGGCTTACCCACTCGACTGGGAGTTACTTAAAGGCAGAATCCTGGGATTTCTTACTCCTGCATCTCCAGTTGACTACTGTTAGGCCTAGAATAGGTGCCGCATAAATGGTAGAACTGAGTTGTGAAGTCCAATTCTTTACATGGCATCTCCAGGTATGTTTGCTGTTCATATTAACATAATCCTAAGGAAGAGCATTAAAGGGAACAGTATTAGGCAACTTTCAGCTTTCCCTGGCTGAACCACCTAATGCAAAAATGCTATTGGCTAAAGCTTTCCATAGTTTGACATTTTGCTGAGGGGTCTAATAAGAATGTTTACCTTTCTCAGTAGCAACTGGGAAGCTGTATTTTTCTTGGCTGCTGACCTCTTACCCCATTTGGGAACTTGGCATCCAATCAGGCCTAAGGCTGTGCAGGCCAATGAGTCGGGTTACAACCAAGTCAGCCTCTCACCTGACCCAGCCATGAAAA
Organism: Rhinolophus sinicus; assembly: GCF_057876585.1. Classification (NCBI taxonomy): domain Eukaryota; kingdom Metazoa; phylum Chordata; class Mammalia; order Chiroptera; family Rhinolophidae; genus Rhinolophus; species Rhinolophus sinicus. Next base: position 59,262,519 of record NC_142515.1, on the reverse strand, counting down.
AGAACTGCTAAGCAAATAACGGTGCAGGAGGTTTCAGGGCACAATGGGAATAAATGAAGGAGATAAAGGAATTTTCACCTATAAGTAGAGGACAAGGAGAAAGGCAAAACTGGATGTTTGTTCAGTAGAATGATACTGCCACTTAAATGAAGGATGGAAAGTTTAAGAGTGTGTGTGTGTGTGTGTGTGTGTCAGAAGGAGAGAGGGAGAGGGAGAGGGAGAGATCACTGACAAGTGATTTGGCCTTTTTGGTGTTTTCCTCAGCAAAACGTCTATAATGCTTCCCCTCCCAGGGTGAGATTTTTGAGGGTGATAGAATTAGTTCATGCTCAATACCAAACAGCTTCCTCCATGGCTGAGTTGGGGTCTCTTGATTCCATAATTTCTCTACTACTGCTTAGTGTCTGAAATTACACTGTGAAGGTGAGTGTAGTGCAGTGGTAAGAATCCTGGTCTTTGGAGCCAGACAGAGAGATTAGCTATATGATATCTGGAGAGACAGTTGCCTTCAAGTTAAAAAGTGAGTTTTTTTTTTTTTAATTAACTTTTATCACATTAGGCATTTATGTCAAGTGGTACTTTATGGAGTTTGACATTAGGGCAAATATTATTAATAATAAATGAATCTTCCAGGTTCACATCTCAATTCTGTGACTCTGCATCAATTACTTAGCCTCTGTGAGCCCCCATTTTCCCACCTATAAAATAGGGGAAATGCCTTCATAGGGTTATTGTAGGATGAACGGAGCTAAGTTATGTAGCATAGGAAGTCCTCAGTGAAAGTGGTGATGATATTGAGTGTGGGGGTGGGTGGTGAGAATTGTGTCAAAGACAGCTGTTTACTACCCATTCTCTTTATTTTGTCTTCTTCCCTTTTGAACAGTCTTGTTGCTACATGTCAAGGTGACAATGTGCCCAGTGTAGACAACATTTGGTGGGTTCCCTTGCAGCTACGTGTGAGCATGTGAGTATTTCTGCCACAGTGGGAGCTGAAGTTTGTGGGCAGAAAATTTAGAAAAGGTTATTAAAGGAAGAACAGCTCATTTGTCCTTCCCTGCTTCCTCCTTGCTGTTACCTGGCAAGTGCTCCAGCAACCATTTGGACCAAAGGTGATGTTGAGAATGACAGATATCTGAGGGTGACACAGTAGGACTATAGAGGAAGTCTGGGTTCCTGTTAATCTATATTGGAACTCTTTCCCAGAACTTCTGTTGGGTGAGAGAATTGTCTGAGTCACAGCTTTTGTTTTTTTAAAATTTTATCTGCAAACATGATTCTAATTGACAGTGATAATGAGGATAATTTCTTTTTGGCTTTCAAAAGATCTGTATTAATTTGGGGAGTGTAGGAATGGAGTCCCTGAGAGCAGTTTCCAGACTCTCGACCTCATGTGGAAAGGTGCTGGCTCGGGCAGTAGATGGCCATCAGCTGTGATCAGATGGCCACCAGCTGTAACCAGTTAGCCATTAGCCACTAATATAACTGCCGTGTCTGCGGTAGCAAGCATGGATTGCGGCTAGCAAGTGAGGTTAGCAAGCGGATTGTGGATTGTGTATCATGTTGATCCTACTTCCTGTGTCTCACCCAGCTGCCAGCGAGACTGGTGTCGTGCGGGAGACCCGGCTCACTGCGCCATTTGTCGTGCGCGGAGGCCTGCGGGGTCTCTGCTCCCGCTCCCCACACAAGAATGCAGGATATGGTGAGGCCAAAAAGGAACACCCACGGAGCCATAGGTAGGTGAGTCATACCACTGTAGTCTCACTGGAGGCTAGGCCCACTGGACGTGAGACCTGCTGTCTGTCTTTCCGCCAACCGACCGACCGACGACTCTCCTCCACTCTCCTCGACTCTGTTCCTCTACTTTCTTCCGCTCTCCTCGGCTCTCCTCGCCTCCTCAGCAATCCTCGTCAATCCTCGGCAGTCCTCGGCTCTCCTCCGTAGCCGCAGCAGTTATACCAGTGGCCAATTGGCTAACCAGCCACAGCCGACGGCCATCCACCACCCGAGCCAGTACCTTTCCACGTGAGGCCGAGAGCCTGTAAACTACTTTCTGGGGCTCTGTCCCCACAACTGGGTTGCAGGAAGACCCCTTGGTAGGGTACTGGCGGATGTTTACTTTTGTGTCTCGACCAGCCGCCGTCAAGAATATACTGGTATGAACCCCCTATCCATGGCTCCATTGGTGTTCCTTTTTGACCTCAACATATCCTGTGTTCTTGTGTGGGAATGGGAGCTGAGACCCTGCATTACAGGGATTTCCAAGGGTTGCCTTTTGGTTGGTTAATTTCCAACCGGGCCAGTTGGCTGGAGCAAGATCTTGAGGGAATGTGTAAATGCTAGAATAAAGAAAGAATGTGGCTCCAAAAAGGAAGGGAGTCCAGGAAAAAAATCACCAGCTCTATACTTCGCAGTTGTGTCACCTTAGATGAGTCAGATAACAGCCTTGACTTCAGGCTTTTACTTGAAGGCAGTAACAGAAATGAAGTGAGGTCATTATTCTATAATATGACTCAGAGTAATTTGACAACAGAGCTATTAATTTATGTGTTGCTGGAATGGAGAAGGAGGAGGGTAATCGAGATGAATACCAACGTGCTCTAAACGACACCACATTTTCCTATCCCTTCCAGGAATCAGGGCTGGTATGGATGGGAGGATGTTAATTGGTGACTTGGTGTATTGATTTAAAACCCACCTGCCTTAAGAACGATGTGGAGGGGAAATGCATTATCTCCCCCCAACCCCCAGCATGGGGTGGTTGTGCGTTGAGGGGCCAGAAGTCAGTATCAGAAGGTCAACTTGCAAATGTTTGTTGAAATCATGAACCTGCCACCTGTGAGATCTTAAGAACATTATTACACCTCTCTGAATTTCAGTTTTGTCCTTTGTAAGTGAAGGATAAAAACACTGTCCCATGGGTTGTTCTGAGGGTTAAAAGAGATGAGCTTTATAGAGCCCCTGGGACAGTTCCTGGCCTGGCACGGAGTAGGTGGTCAAAAATCCATTCCCTTCCTCCCTTATAAACCAAGAACCACCCTCCATCCCTATCAGCATTTGTGAAAATTTATCTTTGCAAACTTTTAACAGTGACAGAGGAGATCTTTCCATTATATTAAAGAAGGGCCGCCATTCAGTGCAGCTTCACCATAAGCAAACTTGGTTTTGAAGAACAGGTGTGAGTGTGTGTGTGTAAATCCAGGCGTGTTAGTTTCTGTTTTTCATTGATAGTAATTATAAAATGCCATTGCCATACTATTATGCTTTTAAATGCAGCCTCATCTTTTCCTCCATGAGTGTGATTGTTTGAGATTCAGGCTGTTTGTTCACAGCACTGGAGCTGGATCTCACCCTCCCTGTGGCAACTTCATGACAATCTGCAAAATAATCCAGATTGATTCAAGTCTCAGCTCTACTGAGGGTGAGAAATAGGGGTCTTGGGATTTTTTTTTTTTTCCTATCAGAAAGAAATGATATCGAGACCTTAGACAGATATGAGATATTGTTCCTGTTTGGGTCTCATGAATGGCCTTTCTCTATGGGTGGCACATAAACACCAGCCCAGAAAAGAAAATGTCTCTCTGGAGAAAGTCCCCAAGAATAAAATCCTCTTTTACTTTCACCTTTTATTCTCACCGGCCTTCCAGGCCCAAGAGCCCTTCACTGTGTTGTGCTCTTGGGTTTTCTGCTTTGTTCTGTTTTCTCTTTAATTCCTTTTGGCTCCTCACTCACCTCTCTGGCTGATCTCTCCCCACAGCCAGAGGTTGAGGAGTTTTCAACTCTGCCGTGTTGAACCCACAGCTGTCCTCTGACTCACAAGGCAAGTAAGGAATTTCTGTAGATCCAGCCCCATTAGAGACGCAGAAGACCCTTATTCCTCTGAGTGATTGGAGATCTCTCCTTTAACCCCCGGGCCCTGGGACCAGCCTAGAGGAGTCAGAGGGTGAGAAGCAGCACTAATTGTCTGGCTCGCTTTCTCTTATGAGAAATTGGACACTTAACATGTCTTCCTTTAACCTGGGGAAAGTTGATGCTCATTTATGTTTCTTTTCATGGCTGTTTCATGACAGTTAGCACATAGCAGGTGCTTAGTCTCTGCTACAAAAAGTAGAATTGAAAATCTTTGTGCTCAGGCCCAGTGGCTCCAATGTATTCTTTGTCATTGGAACTGGAGCATCCCCAAGCTCCTGCTCCATGGTTCCTGGGCTAAAACCCAGGCATTTGGACCCAGTGGCACTGTTGGCTGCCCAGAATCACTGAAACTGGTTCCAGCTCATCTGGTGTTACACTTGCACTCCTGTTGGTGTGGTTATGCTCTCAGCAGCCTACAAAGCTGTGCGTTTGCCTGTCCTACCCCTCTGAAGGGGCCGGTCATTCTCTTGCAAACTCTTCACTGCTGCACTTCATGGTTGTTCTCTTTTCTCTAGAGGTCGTGTACTTCACCTCTCCTTTCTTCCTGGCTGCTCCTCATGTCATTTCTCTCACTTCGTCAGGCTCAATGTGTTGTTCCAAAGTGCTACGTTCCACATGGCACTAGAACCTAAGAAACCTGTGTGTGCATAAATCTTTGATGCCTCCCCCTTTCTCCTGCCATCCTAAATTTATAGAGTGTCTGATTTGTTTTCTGGGAGTTAGCGGTGATGGCTATCCTGAAAGTAGTAAATTCTTTAAACGCTTACAGGAGTTCTGTAAAGACCGGGTTAGAGGTTATGTAATTGCAACATGCATCTGTTATGCTTATGCAAAGTGCTCATGTTGTATTTATTCTAGTCAAGCATGACCTAATCAGTCATCTGACTCATCAATCACTCAATTAGATAACAGAGGTTTATTGAGCACAGCTATGTGTTAAGGATCCCAAGGAAATAGAACAAAGAAAAGGCACGTCTCCAGCTTTTAGACACTTACAGTCCAATTGAGGAGAAAAAAATGAACCCTCATGTCACTACAGTAAACTCCACCAGGCAGTTGTTAATTGTGTGTGTGAGTGTCGTGCGTGGGACCCTGCTCGCTGTGCCATTTGTCAGGCGAGGCGGCCTGCGGGGTATCTGCTCCCCCTCCCCACATAAGAACACAGGACATGGTGAGGCCAAAAAGGAACACCCACGGAGCCATAGATAGGGGAGTTATACCACTATAGTCTCACTGGAGGCTGATCCACACGACCTGCAACTTGCTGTCCGCTTCTCTGCCTGCCAACCGACTGACCAACCAGTGCACCCACGGCAGTTGTATCAGTGGCTAATTGGCTAACTGGTTAAAGCTGACGGTCAACTAGCCACAGCTGATGGCCATCCACTCCCCGGGCCAGCACCTTTCACGTGAGGCCGAGAGCCTGGAAACTGCTCTCTGGGACTCTGTCCCCACAGCATGTGTGTGTGTGTGTGTGTGTGTGTGTGTGTGTGTGTGTGTGTGTGTGTATGTGTGTGTGTGTGTGGCAGGAACACTTGCCATGCAAATGTAGTGTGGTGACATAAAGCCAGTTGGGTTTGAGGACTGGAAGAACGAGGTTTGAGTCCCAGTTCCCCCTCGTACTAGCAGAAAACATTTGTTGAGGACTTTTTGTGTGCGTCGCCCAAGTTCAAAGTGCTATGGGATCGCAGGATGATGCCCACTATGGGGGCAGAGCCAGAAGTGCAGTTTCCAGGCTCTCGGCCTCACATGGAAAGGTGCTCATTTGTGTAGTAAATGGCCATCAACTGTGATTGGATGGCCATCAGCTGTGGCTAGTTGGCCGTCAGCTATAACCAGTGAGCCATTGGTCACTAATATAACTTCTGTGGCTACGGTAGCAGAAAATGGAGGACTAGCAAGAAGATGGTGGCTGAACCTGCAAGCGGCAGAGTGAGGGTTGCGGATCGTGTGGCTCCTGTTTTCCTGTTTCCCCAACCCAGCTACCAGCGAGAATGTAGTGGTATGACTCCCCTATCTATGGCTCCGTGGGTGTTCCTTTTTGGCCTCACCATGTCCTGTGTTCTTATGTGGGGAGCGGGACCAGAGACCCTGCAGACCCCGCCTGACACCCGGCATGACACCCACCCTCAAGTTGTAGTGTCAACAGAGGCAATGAGACAAAACAGCAGATGACAACATCCGCCTGTGTGTTGGCCCCCTGAACAGATGAAAGGGAATCTAGGACTGTGAACATATGCCCAGCCAGATTGATGCAGGAAGGGAGTTATAGTTCTTGCATTGTGCACAATTTGAATTAAGGACTATCCCTTTTATGGAGCTCCTATGGTGTCGTGCGGGAGACCCTGCTCGCTGCGCCATTTGTCGTGCACTGAGGCCTTCTCGCAGCACCATCTTTCAGGCGGGGCGGCCTGCGGGGTCTCTGCTCCTGCTCCCCACACAAGAACACAGGATATGGTGAGGCCAAAAAGGAACACCCACGGAGCCATAGGTAGGGGAGTCATACCACTATGGTCTCACTGGAGGCTGGGCCCACCGGACGCGTGACCTGCCGAACGCCTTTCCGCCAACCGACCGACTGACGATTCTCCTCCACTCTCTCGACTCTTCCTCCCTCTCGGCTCTCCTCTTCCGCTCTCCTCGGCCCTCCTCTTCCGCTCTCTTCGGCTCTGCTCGGCTCTGCTCGGCAATCCTCGGCAGTCCTCCGTAGTCGCAGCAGTTATACCAGCGGCCAATTGGCTAACCGGCCACAGCCGACGGCCAATCAGCCACAGCCGACAGCCATTCACCACCCGAGCCAGCACCCCTTCACGTGAGGCCGAGAGCCTGTAAACTACTTTCTGGGGCTCTGTCCCCACATATGGTATTTCAAGAAGCAAGAAAATGGTTACTTCATGTGAGTGCCTACTCCACACTAGCTTCTTAAAGTCCATCATCTCCATAAACTTTTCTGTGACCAGGTACAATGATGCTTTTTTATGCAGAGGAAGAGACTAAGGTTGAAAGAAGGTGAATTGCTCAAGGTCAAAAACTAAGTTGGGGAAGCTCGGATTCCAACTCACCCTCATCATGCACCAGCTCTAATTTTGCAGTTTATCTCAGGCTTTGCATCATTTCCCCATTTTCAGGTTAGGCCACTGAGACCCAGGTAGGTTAAGTAATTTAAAATAATCCGATCCTGAGCTGAGTTCTAAATGTGCCTCTGTCTGATTCTGAAGCCTGAGGCTGTTTTTGTACATAATCTTGAGGAGTTGTAGGGAGAATTTTGGATGCGAAAGAAATGGTTTCTGTGTATGAAGCAAAACAACAGCATAGCAATTTCAATGAGGGGACCTCCTGTTATACAAAAAAGCCAGAAAGTAATCCAAACTGGGGCTTCTAAATGTGTCTATGGATCACCAGAGAACCCTGTAGAAATTGCAGATTTTGATCCCCTAAGTCTGGATGGGGCCTGAGGTTTTGCATTTTAACAAGCTCCAGGTGATGCTAAACTACTGTGGGGACAGAACCAGGAGTGCAGTTTCCAGGTTCTTGCCCTCACGTGGAAAGGTGCTCACTCTGGTAGTAAATGGCCATCAACTGTGATTGGATGGCCATCAGTTGTGGCTAGTTGGCCGTCACCTGTAACCAGTGAGCCATTGGCCACTAATATAACTGCCGTGGCTACATTAGCAGAAAACGGGGGCTAGCAAGAAGATGGTGGCTGAGCGAGCAGGAGCAGATTGCAGCTAGCAAGTGAGGTTGGTTGGCAGAGAGAAGTGGACGGCAGGTTATGGAGAGTGTAGATCCTGCTTCCTGTGTCTCCAACCCAGCCGCCAGCGAGACTATAGTGATACGACTCCCCTATCTATGGCTCCGTGGGTGTTCCTTTTAGGCCTCACCATGTCCTCTGTTCTTATGTGGGGAGCGGGATCTGAGACCCCGCATAACACCCTGCATGGCAACCACTTGTCCATAAACCACACTTTGAGTGGCAAGAGTCTAAACCAAGTTTCTCGGTCTGGGGACTATTGACATTTTGGCCAGATCATTCTTTGTTGTGGTGGAGTGTCCTATTGTGGGGGCGGAGCCCCAGAAAGTAGTTTCCAGGCTCTCGGCCTCACATAGAAAGGTGCTGGCTCAGGTAGTAAATGGCCAACTGTGATTGCATGGCCATCAGCTGTGGCTAGTTGGCCGTCAGCTGTAACCAGTGAGCCATTGGCCACAATATAACTGCTGTGGCTACGCTAGGGAGGAGGAGAGGAGAGAGAAGGAAGAGAAAGAGAAGAAGGATGGGGCTAGCAAGGCGATGGCGGCTGGGCTGGCAAGCGTGGATGGCGGTTTGCGGACAGTGTGTATCCAGCCTCCAGTGAGAGTATAGTGCCGCCAGAGAGAATAAAGTGGTATGACTCCCCTACCTATGGCTCCGTGGGTGTTCCTTTTTGGCCTCACCATATCCTGCGTTCTTGTATGGGGAGCGGGAGCAGAGACCCCGCAGGCCTCCCCGCACGACAAATGGCGTAGTCGGCAGGATATGGTGCCGGCCAAAGCTCTCCAAAGGACGGTGGAGCAGTTTGTGTGTATGAACACTCAGTCTGAGGAAGACCAGGAGGAGCAGCTGCCGGAGAGCTGGACCCTCGTGGAGGGGTGGGAGGACGTGGACGGTTCTCCCACCAGCACAGGAAAAGCCATGCAGCTGCTGGAGAGATGGAGCCCCGTGGAGAGGTGGAAAGATGTGGACGGTTCTCCCACCAGCACAGGAAAAGCCATGCAGCTGCTGCAGAGATGGAGCCCCGCGGAGAGGTGGAAAGATGTGGACGGTTCCCCAACCAGCACAGGCCGGAGAAAGCGAAGGTCGTTGCAGCCCTGTGGGCCGGGGAAGTTCCTGCTCAGGCAGCCCGGATGCAGGACTTATAGTCCCAGGAGGTAACGCTTGCTGAGTCCTCCGTGGGAGATGAGGGTGAGGTCAAGGTCATCCCTCACCCCCAGGACAGTTCTGGCGAATGACTATGGACTATGGGGAATTGCCTTCCATCCCTAATTTAATGGACCGCTTGACTGTTTGTTTGGGAACTGTTGTTAGTGGAACTGGGGGATATTTGCTTTTGTCTCTTGACTGGCCACCATTGAGAATATGTAAGCACCTTGATTGTGAGTCGCTGTTGTTCCAGCAGGGTACCCTGAGAGGCACAGAGAGAGTGGCAGTGCGCTGAGAGGTCTGGCTGAGCCCTGAAGATACCCTGGCTGTGCCCAGGAAGTCGGGCTGTTCCCAGAGAGAGTAGTAGAGCCCTGAAGGTACCCTGGCTGTGCCCAGGAAGTCGGGCTGTTCCCAGAGAGAGTAGTAGAGCCCTGAAGGTACCCTGGCTGTGCCCAGGAAGTCGGGCTGTTCCCAGAGAGAGTAGTAGAGCCCTGAAGGTACCCTGGCTGTGCCCAGGAAGTCGGGCTGTTCCCAGAGAGAGTAGTAGAGCCCTGAAGGTACCCTGGCTGTGCCCAGGAAGTCGGGCTGTTCCCAGAGAGAGTGGCAGTGCCCTGAGAGCCCTGGCTGTGTCCAGGAAGTGTGGCTGTGCCCACAGAGAGTGGCAGTGCCCTGAAAGCCCTGGCTGTGTCCAGGAAGTGTGGCTGTTCCCAGAGAAAGTGGCAGTGCCCTGAGAAATCCTAGCTGTGCCCGGGGAAACTAGTGGTACCCTAAGAAGTCCAGGAAGTCTGGCTGTGCCCAGGAGTACTGGTGGTGCCCTGAGAAACCCTGGCTGTGTCCGGGAAGACAGGTGGTACCCTAAGAAGTCCAGGAAGTCTGGCAGTGCCCAGGAGTACTGGTGGTGCCCTGAGAAACCCTGGCTGTGTCCGGGAAGACAGGTGGTACCCTAAGAAGTCCAGGAAGTCTGGCAGTGCCCAGGAGTACTGGTGGTGCCCTGAGAAACCCTGGCTGTGTCCGGGAAGACAGGTGGTACCCTAAGAAGTCCAGGAAGTCTGGCAGTGCCCAGGAGTACTGGTGGTGCCCTGAGAAACCCTGGCTGTGTCCGGGAAGACAGGTGGTACCCTAAGAAGTCCAGGAAGTCTGGCCGTGCCCAGAAGCACTGGTGGTGCCCTGAGAAACCCTGGCTGTGCCCAGAGAGCCTGGCTGTGTCCAGGATATTGCATTCACCCCCAGGCTCCTCGCACAGGTCCCCTTGCGGAAGACGCTTGTCGCGTAGATTGTGAGGCGAGAGCCTGTAGGGGTGGAGTGTGGGGGCGGAGCCCCAGAAAGTAGTTTCCAGGCTCTCGGCCTCACATAGAAAGGTGCTGGCTCAGGTAGTAAATGGCCAACTGTGATTGCATGGCCATCAGCTGTGGCTAGTTGGCCGTCAGCTGTAACCAGTGAGCCATTGGCCACAATATAACTGCTGTGGCTACGCTAGGGAGGAGGAGAGGAGAGAGAAGGAAGAGAAAGAGAAGAAGGATGGGGCTAGCAAGGCGATGGCGGCTGGGCTGGCAAGCGTGGATGGCGGTTTGCGGACAGTGTGTATCCAGCCTCCAGTGAGAGTATAGTGCCGCCAGAGAGAATAAAGTGGTATGACTCCCCTACCTATGGCTCCGTGGGTGTTCCTTTTTGGCCTCACCATATCCTGCGTTCTTGTATGGGGAGCGGGAGCAGAGACCCCGCAGGCCTCCCCGCACGACACCTATGTATCACAGGATGTTTAGCAGCATCTGTGGCCTCTTCCCACTAGATGCCAGCAGCACCACCCCCAGTATGACAACCAAAAATATCTCCTGACATCGCCAAATGCACCTTGGTGCAAAATCACCCCCAGGTAAAAACCCCGGGTCTAAACCAGTGGTTCCCAAACTTGTCTGCACGTTCAAAACTCCTGCCTGTGTCCTATTAGGCAGATTGTGGTTTACTTGACCTGGCATGTGGCCCAGGATTTGAAATGTTTAAAAGCTTCCCCAGGAGATTCCAATGTGCAGATGAGTTTGGCAACCTCTCATCGAAGCTCAGACTCTGCACCAATAAACTTCTCCCTCTCCTTCAGCTTTCAGGAAGCTGTCAGGCCCAATGCTCCCAGCTGCCCGTAACTGACCAGACACCTGGTCCTGTGAAAGGAAGGGAGGTTTCCAGCCTTCACTCATCACACAGTCAGAGGTCAGCTCTGAGCTGGTTCAATTTTTCCAGTAAGGAAGAGCAGAAAGAAATCAGGCAGGGCAGGAATATATTTAGCTCCGTCCATCAAGCTGCCTGGGCTGCTTTCCATACAGAAGCACTCTCTGTTTTAATCTCTAAGAATCCCATTTTGGGCTGGTGATCTCCCATTGGTACTATAAATGCCACTGCCATGTTTTGGCTCTCTTACCTACCTCCCCAATCCTTTGATAGAATCATCCTTTATTCCCCTCACACCCAAAGGCTGGGATAATAGTCCAACACTTGTCTGAAGCTTGGACTGAGACAGGTGCTTGGAGGTAGATAATCTTTGTGAGGTAAGATGTCATCCAATGAACCCAGAAAGAATATCTTTAGTTTTCATCTCAGCAGATTGTGTGTGTGTATGTGTGTGTGCGTGTCTGCTGTGACATGCTGTGAATATGGACGAAACAAACTCACGCTGGAGGCCTGGGACAGGAATTGCTCATTAAGGACTCACCCTTGTCAGGTGAGCTTCTGCTTCTAGGAAAATTAACAGAGAAGGATAAACAGTTTGGGCTGTTAGTCTTACTACCTACCGCCTAATACTTACTTTTGCTTTCTTTTCCCTGGTCGTACGGCAGAGAAGAGACTATACTGTTCCAGCAATGGCTGGAACCATGGATGAGAGAGGAACGCACACGCATTAGTAAATGTGCACAGAGCGGCTGGGTGCTCACCAGACTCTGGGGACAGAGAGCCCAGGCTGGGTTCCCAGGTCCACTTTGTTATCAAGGTTACTAACAAGCTACCCAATTGTCCTGGGGCCCAATTTCCTTATTTGTAATAGGGAAGATTAATAATACCTGCGGGCTTATTATGAAGATTACATGAGAAAATAATAAACTGTTTCCCCAGTGTGAGAACAGAGTCCCAGAAAGCAGTTTCCAGTCTCTCGGACTCATGTGGACAGATGCTGGCTTGGTTATCAGATGGCCATCCGCTGTGGCTGGGTGGCCATCAGCTGTTACCGGTTAGCCATTAGCCACTAATATAACTGTGGTGCCTACGCTAGGGTGTTGGTTGGCACAGAGGCTTACTGCGGATTGCGGCTAGCAAGTGTGGTTGGTGGGTTGGCAGAGAAGCGGATGGTGGATTGTGGCTAGCAAGTGCAGTTATCAAGTGGATCATGTCGATCCTACTTCCTCTGTCTTGCCCAGCCACCAGCAAGACTAGGGTGCAGGAAGACCCCTCATTGGGGTACTGGTGGATGTTTGCTTTTGTGTCTCGATCAGCCGCCATCGAGAATATAGTAGTATGACCCTCCTGTCTATGGCTCCGTTGTTCCCTTTTGGCCTCACCATATCCTGCGTTCTTTTGCAGGGAGTGGGAGCTGAATCTCTGCATTATACCCGATCACTACTACTATGTGTCAGGAACACATATTAGCTCAGTTAATTGCCCCAACAAATCCCACGAGGTTGATCTTATCATTGTCCCTCCCATTTGACAGCTGGAGTAATTAAGGCTTAGAGAGGCTGAGCAATTCACCTGAGCTCACACAGCGAGGAGTGATGCAGGCAGGCTGACCCCAGAGCACATGATTTTAAGAACGTAAACTCCACTGCTTTCTACTAAAGTGCTGGGCATTTTTAGTGTCCCGCAAACGTTACTCTTCCCCTTTCATACTTTATGCAATACATTTATTTTCTTGATTATCAATTTCATCAGTGGGTTGGATAACAATAAAGGAAGCAGATTTAGCAGGAGAATTAGTGTATCTTTTGGATGTTAGAATCAAACAGAGAACGAGAGCAGGCTGAAGTGAGGGGTTGAATCCAACAAGACAGACTTGGGATATGCCAGGGCTGCCAAAAAATGTACACACATGGCTTATATTCATCTTTTGTTATCAGTATATATTGAGTATTACAATTTTAATACAATTTTTTTTCCTTTCTTAAAATGTGTATACATATATATGTGTGTGTGTGTATATATATATATATATATGGGTTTTTTTTGGTAGCCTCTGTATATCATGTTCTTAGATATTGGAACCATTGTAGAGATTCAGGAAAAAGCATCAAACACTTACAAAAAAAGGGACTTAGGTTGACAGCTAGATGTGAATTAACTTTGTACTTAGATAATAGTAATTGGATTACAGAAGGACCCATCAACACATGGTGGCCATGATGTGGCCATCTGTCTACTGTCCTGAGTTCTAGAAGGCTCTGAGAGTCCCACTCAAATTGGCAGGCAGTTCACAAGCCAGTTTCTCAATCAAGTACCTGTATCTTCACTAACGTACACACACACACACACACACACACACACACACACACACACATCCCAAAACAAAAACATTCCAAAGTAATAAATTCAAAGGCATCATCAGATTTGGGTTTTGAAATTAAACTCCACTGGTTGATCCACCAGCAGTGAGATAAAGCACACTAAACAGCAACCACAGTAGCCCCAACAACCATTTCTTGAGAGTCTGCTATGTTCTAGGCACTTGCTGAATGCCTTACACGTGTTATTTAGTGCTCACAACAACCGAATGGGGTGACTCCCTGTCTTCCTTTCCCTCTGTAGTTGAGAAACAGGCTCAGACGGATTACATAATTTACCTGAGTGAAAGGAATTGGAATCTAAAAGGAATCCCTTTCAGAATAGGTGTTTCAGGAAGAATTGGCTGACTGAGGGCCTTGGATGGTGCACAGATTGGTTTATGGGCCCTGGATAGCAGAGCTCTGTGCCTGGTGTGGCCAAGGCCCAGGAGACTGCTTTGCAAAGTGTTTTGAGCAGGTCTCCATGCACCTCAGCACATCCTGTGGTTGTCTGAGATGGGTTTTTTAATCCTAAAGTGTGACAGCTTCTCCTAGGTGTTACTGTCACTGGCTCAGTGATCAAAAGAATGATCCCCATCGCCCCCCCCCCCCCAGCATGTATAAGGTGTGAGATAGCATCACATGCAATGACGCTCTGAAAGGCCATAATATTCCAGGGTTCTGCTTCATCGTTCTTTCAGTTCATCTAAATAAGTTCAAATCTGCTCCCATTTTGCATTTATCAGAACATAACGTGGAGGTGGAAATTAAGCAGCTGTAGTTTATAGCAGGTTGCCCTGAATCTTGCTAGTAGAGCTTAAGGAACCCCAAGAATCTGTGTTCTGAACCCCCCATTTATTTACAAATCCTGATCAAACTACAGTCTGTTCTTATTCTCAGTTCTGAGGGATTTGCACAAATTTTTTGGCTCAGGCTTCAGGCAGAAGGAGTATTCATATTTGCCTGTGAAGTCCCCCCTGTTCTGGGGTCTCTTGGGTATACCTGTTGCTTCTTGTGTCCCCTTCCTAAAGTCATCAGAAAGATCCCCAAATTTGGTCATCAACTTACTTTTTGACTTTGGGCTAAAGTATCCTTGAAAGTGTAAATTACTTAACATACCTAAGTCTTTGTTTTGCCATTGAAAGTTAGGGAATTCCTTCCTTCCTTCAAAAATTGTTCGTTTCTTCCTATGCATTGGGTACTTCAGGAGCAAGCACTGGAGACAGGCTGGTGAGCAAATTTAGACATGGTACCTGCTCTTTCAGGGTGGAAATCTCAAGGAACAGAGGGTTTGGATTCTGTAACTCCAAGCGCTTGCCAGAGCTGGAAGTATATTAATCTCATTTGTCCCTCACCATCCCAAAAGGCAGGTATTATCATCTCCATTTAAGAGATGAGGGGTTGAGGTGATGAAATGGTAAGTGACTTTCCCAGCCTCACACAGCAAATAAGCCACAGACCTGGAAATCAGGTCTGGTTCTGTCTATTTCCAAAGTCCACTGGTCAGTTCTCCAGCCTCTGGTCTGCTAGTTTATGGGGAAGAAAGCTTATGTTTACTGAATGCTTCCTAGGTTATTGTACTCTTAAACCAGTCATCTGATTCATTCTTACATCAACCCCCTGAAAGAGGGATCAAACCTTCCATTGTGTGGATGAAGGCCCTCCGATTTAGAAATTCTCAGGGGCTTACTCAGTCTCTGGTTGGTAGAGGTGGGGGGGGGTGGGGGGCTCAGGCTTGCTCTCAGAGTCCCCAAAGCTTGCTGCTGTGCTGGCGGCTCCCGTAGTTCTGGTTCCCTGGGTCTATAAAAGAGCTCAACATACACCATGAGCTCAACATACCGCACTATGAGCTGTTCAGTTCTGTATACAGGCATTTTTTGACTTTACTGTGGTGTGAGAGAGGTATGCAGTGCAGTAGAATCCGTACTTTGAATTTTGATCTTTTCCCGTGCTAGCGATATGCGTCATGATACTCTCGTGATGCTGGGCAGCGTCAGTAGCTGCAGCTCCCAGTCAGCCATAGGATCACAAGGGTAAACACCGCTACCTACAGTGTAGTGTGTTGCCAGAGGTTTTTGGATATTGTGTTCTGAGCATGTTTAAAATGGGCAAGGCTAAGCTATGATGTTCAGTATGTTAAATTTATTAAACATTTTTGACTTAAGTATTTTCAACTTGCGATGGGTCTATTGGGATGTAACCTCACCATAAGTCAAGGAGCATCTGTACTTACCTTTCTGTGTCTCAGTCATCATCCTAGAAGCCTTGTCTAGTCCGATTTGGTTAACTGCCTTTCCTCCCAGCCAGCAGATAGTAGGTGCTCAGTAAACATTGGTTAAATAAATAAGTTAATACTAATTAATGCCCATCCTCCAGAAAGCAGGGCCTACCCCTCTGTCAAATGTACTTTTTTTTTTTTTTTTTAATTCTGGAAAGTAAAAGCACAAACTACAGCTAACACGAGTTGTTTCTGAGCTGGCACGACAAGAAAAAAGTAACAAATCTCTTACAGGACATTGGAAAGATGTCCCCAGAATGGAGCCCAGAACTCTCATTCATATGTGAGCTTTGTTTATGGGCTAAGCAGTGCCACCAACAATGGGTTCCGGTCTGGATTAAGAAAAACATCAGGTTCCCTAGCAAGAACAGATCTGCAATGACCTGCAACATTACAAATCGGTGGGCCCAGAGAGCCTTCCGGGACCCTGGCTTGCTATCTTTGGGGGGCTTCTCCCAATCTCACGGTGACCCTGTTGGCAATCAGATGGCTTGAGCAGCCTCTAGGACTTCATTCACATCAATCCTGGTTCCATAGAACCTCATCTCCACAGGGGCTCAGCCAGGAGTCATGGGGGCTGAGCTGTGGCTGCTGAAAGCAGTGAGAAAAGGGCCCAGGTACTGCAGGTGCCTGAGGCTGAGGTTGAGTGGGCAAGATGCTTCATCTACAGCAACAATCATTTGCAGGTTAATTATTTCACTAAAGAGCAGCCATCATCCCCTCCCCTCATGCTGCCATCCTACCCCACTCTGTGAACTCCCAGGTTTAAAAGAAAATAATGCTAAGAGCACAGGAACAATGCTGTATCTTAACAGCAGTGGGCTGGCTATGTGCATAACATATGGACTCTGGAGTCTCAGTTTTCCAGGATATGAAAGTTTCCCGAGTCTCACAGCTATTAGCAGAGATGGCCAAATATTTGTTTCACTTAATTGTGCAGTCCACATTCTTACTGCTCACTGATAGCCCATCAAAGGAAGCTGCACCTGCATTTATTAAAAGAGACAGAAGGAAAATTCCAGGACTCTGTGCTTTAACAGCCAGGTGGAAGGGCTGGACTCTTAGCAAAAGAAGCTGAAAACAGGCTGATAATGAGAGCAGAGTGCAGTGGCTAGTCAGTGGAGGGCTAAGCGCATGTGGAAGAATTTTCCTGAGCACCTGAATCCTCAAGGGGATGCAGAAGCAATGCAGAACCTCACACCCCTTTGGCTCTTGTATTCATCACTGCAGGGTTATAAGGCAGGCGTTGCAAGCACCATTTTCCAGATTACAAATGAAGCCCAAAACATAGAGTAAGTTGCCTTTGGAAGCTTCAGAGCAGTCTGGACACAAGCCCCAGTGTGTGTGATTCCAAGTTCAGTGTTCATGTCCTCATAAAACCTTTACCAGGTGCCTCCTGTGTGCCAGACCATGACTTAAGTACAGGTTGTACGGAGAGGGTGAGACCCCATCCCTGGCCTCTAGGGGTATCTGGTCTGGAGAAGAACAGACAGTAAAGTCACACTGCACAATCACACAGCAGGATGGTAAACACACAGGGGTCTGCGAGGCCCAGTGAGAGGGGTGCGCCTGGGATAACAGGGCCATGGGGAGCTGAGTCGTGAAAAGATGCCTGGATGTCTGCCAGGTGGCCAAGGTCAGCTGTGAGAAGGGCACTTTAGGCTTTCAGACAAAATCCAAGAGCAAGGTCACAGAGGCATGAGACTGGACTTGAAGTTGCAGGCGTGACCTTTGGGATACGTAGAGAATGACAGGAGCTAACATTTACTCAGTGCTTATTATTCCCCAGCTGCTGCTCTAGCTGTCCTTCTCACAGTGACTTCTCGAACCCTCACAACAAGCCTATCAGATGGGGACATCTTGCTGATGGTGGAGCTAAAGGCACAGGAAGATGCGGTGACTTGCTAGGTTATGTCACTCTGCTAGTGAGAGGAAGAGCCACGGTGCATAGCCAGGCAGCCTGGCTTCTAAGTCTTCTCATCTCCATGCCGAGTCAGGAGAGTACATGTGCAGAGGGGCAGCGTAAATGGAGCCGAGGAGACTGGCCGAATTACGGCATTGGGACTGCATTGCTGTCAGTCATCCATTCTTCATTCATTGAACATTTTCTAGTCTCATGTGCCAGGGTTGTGAAAGGTAAAAGCAAACAAACAAAAGAATTAAAATGCAGTCGAGAAGAAAAACCTTTCAAGAACAATAACATGAGGGAGAATCTGATTAGCAGCTTGACAGAAGTGGAGGTGCCCGTTCGCTCAGTCCCGTGCTTACTCTTATCATTTTATTTGTCTCATTCCCATGCTCTGTTTGCAAACTTCCGTCTCTTCCCGAGCAATTCTTCTATGTCTCGCTGGTGTCTGGTACTATATTTGATATCAGGAACATTTGAAAGACTCTGCACCTCTTGTTGCTGAAAAGTTCTTTTCACATTGAAGGGAAATCTGCTTACTCAGGACTTCTGCCCTGACCCATGTTGCCCTACCTGGGCATCACAGGAATCAGCCAGGCCCCCTCCACCTGTCACTCCTTCAGGTACTCAGAGAAAGTGATCCTATCTGCCTGGCTGTTCTCTAGGCTAATAGAAGGAGCCTCCTCCTCAAATGGCATTGCTTTGAAATGACAGTCACTTCCTCATTTCTCCTCCTCCTCCTGATTGGTGTATTTTAAAGTGAATACAAGATATCATATCATCTCACCTGTAACTATGTCAGAATCCATCAGTCTTGTAAATACTTCCATTTGGCTTTCTCAAAAGCATCTCAAGCTCAACCTTCAAAAGTAAATGCAGTAGAATCCTTAGAATTGACCCCCTTCCAATATTCTTCACTTCAATAAATGTCACCCTTACCCATCCTAAAAATGATCCTTGATGAACACTTTCCCTTCCTCCCTATATATCACCAAGTTTCCTTATCTCACTTTTAAATATATTTTGAGTTCTCCTTCTCTATTGCCACCCTACACCAAGCCATTATTACTCTACTCTGGTCCTAATCAATTTTTAATTCATGTTACAACAAAATAATGTTTTCTTTGTTAACTCAACAAATCCCTACGGGCACTTACTGTGTACTGGTTATTATAAACTAGATACTGGACACATGTTGGTGGATGGGACAGGCAAACATCCTGATCATGTGTATGTATTTTTCGAGACAATAATATAATTTGAGGTATTATGAAGAAAATAAAGCTGGGGCGACATAATGATGGGGTGCTTTCTTATATAGAATGGTCAAGAAAGGCCTCTTGATTTTTGGTCAAGATGGTGAAATAGGTAAATGCTGTGCTCCCTCGTGATAACATCAAAATTATAACTAAACTACAGAACAACCATCGTTAAGAATCGCCGGAAGTGTAGCTGAACCGAAGTCTTATAACTAAGGACATACAGAGGAAGCCACGTCGAGCCTGGTAGAAGGGTGATCCCCTGAAACCCTGTCCCACCCAACTTCCAGGCTCACCAAGCCACGTCCAGTGGCTTTTCTATACAAATGGCCCATCTTGGTTCATGCTGTGAATTCTCCTAAAATCTCTCAAAGGTTCAGCAGCATCTGGCTTCAGCGCATCCTGTATTTTTTACTGAGCAGCCCCAAGCCTAGCACTAGCAGCAGCCAGCCTCGGTTTGCAGTTTGGCATCTCGAGGTAACTTCAAGCCTGGCATGGGTGGCGGCCATCTGCAGATGACTCTGTGGCTCATAACAGGTGGCTCCTAGAAGGACACAGGCTGTAGCTGAACTTGGCCTATGGTGGAACCCCTACTAGGAGGTCCTGGTGGCCAGCTTCAGACAAAGCTGGACTATCACCCCTCTACCTCCAGGGTGACACACTCAAAGAGCAGACTGAGCAGGCACCAGAGCCCTGCTAAAGTGAATCCTGCTCTGCAGGGTCAGCCTGTGCATAATAGATTCTCCACTGTAGTCACAGCCAGTCCTCACAACCAATCAGCTCGAAGGTCTGCATGCAAATAGCAACCAAGGCTCATCTACAACAGGAGGACATATTCAACCTACAGAAGGGACACACATGGAGCACCTGGCTCAGACGACCAGGGAGACTGTGCCACTGGGCCCCATAGGACACCTACTACCTAAGGCTACTCTACTAAGATCAGGAGACATAGCAGCCCTACCTAATGCATTGAAACAAACATAGAGAGGCAGCCAAAATGGGGAGACAAAAAACATGTCCCAAATAAAAGAACAGAACAAGCTCCAGAAAAAGAACAAATGAAGACAAGCAACCTACCAGACACAGAATTTAAAACACTGGTTATAATGGTGATCAATGAACTTAGGGGAAGAGTAGATGAACTCAGTGAGAACCTAAAGAGTCAGGAAACATAAAAGAGGAAATAGAAAACATAAAAAAGAACCAGTCAGAAATGAAGAATACAATAATTGAAATGAAGAAGATATTAGAGGGAATCAATAGTAGATTAGATGAGGCAGAGGATCAAATTGGTAACTTAGAAGATAAGGTCACATTCTAATACCTAATGGATCACCTTTAAGATCCCCCAGGAGAGTACGTAACCTTAACTACTCTATAATCTGATCTCCACTTGGCTATCTCCTACCTCCTTGTAATAGTCCTTAGGTCCCTTCCTAAATTTCAAATGCATAAAAGAAGTTGCAAAACTGTTATTCTCTGGAGCATTTGAAATCTTGCTCCCCAGCATATGTCCTCAGTTTGACTCAAATAAACTCATAAAAATTCTGTAAAAAAAAAGAAGAAGAAGAAGAAGAAGAAGAAGAAGAAGAAGAAGAAGAAGAAGAAGAAGATAAGGTCGCAGAAAACATCCAATCTAAACAACAAAAAGAAAAAATAATCTAAAAAAAGTGAGGACAGTTTAAGGTACCTCTGAGACAACATAAAGTGTAACAACATTAGCATCATAAGGATACCAGAAGGGGAAGAGAGAGAGCAAGGAATTGAACACCTATTTGAAGAAATAATGATGGAAATCTTCCCTAACCTGGTGAAGGAACTACACATACAAGTCCTGGAAATGAAGAGAGCCCCAAACAAGATGAACCCCCCAAAGAGGCCCACACCAAGACACATCATAATTAAAATGCCACAGGTTAAAGACAAAGAATCTTAAAAGCAGCAAGAGAAAAGCAGTTAGTTACCTGCAAAGGAACTCTCATAAGACTGTCAGTTGATTTCTCAACAGAAGCTTTGCAGGCCAGAAGGAATTGGAACAAAATACTCAGTGATGAAAAGTAAGCACCTACAACCAAGATTATTCTGCTTAGCAAAGCTATCATTTAGAATAGAAGGACAGATAAAGAGCTTACTAGACAAGAAAGAGCTAAAAGAGTTCATCACCACCAAACTAGTGTTCACTGAAAAGTTAGAGGGATTTTTAAGGCAGAGAAAGGAAAATGAAAGATAAAAAATATGAATAACAAAATGGCAATAACTACATATCTATGAATGATTAATTTAAATCTAAATGGATTAAATGTTCCAATCAAAAGACATAGGGTGGCTTGGATAAGAAAACAAGATCCTTACATATTTGCCTACAAAAGGCTCACTTTAGATAGACACACACAAACTGAAAGTATAGAGATCGCAAAAGATATTTCGTTAAAATGGAGATGAAAAAAAAAATGCTGGGGCAGCAATACTTATACCAGACAAAATAGACTTTAAAACACAGGCTATAAGAAGAGACAAAGAAGGACCCAATCATTCCATTTCAGACTATTTATCCAAAGAAACCCAAAACACTGTTTCAAAGGGACATGTACATCCATTTGTTCATTACAGCATTATTTAGTAGCCAAGATATGGAGAAAACCTGAGTGTCCATCAATGGATGAATGGATAAAGAAGAGGTGGTACATATACACAATGGAATATTAGTACTCAGCCATAATAAAGAGTGAAATCTTGCCATCTGTGACAACATGGATGGACCTAGAGGGTATTGTGCTGAGAGGAGTAAGTCAGACAGAGAAAGACAATACCATATGATTTCTCTTATATGTGAAATCTAAAGGAGAAAATAAAGGAACAAACAAAACAGAAACAAACTCATAGATACAGAGAACTTTTTAAGGGTTGCCAGATGGAGGCGGCTTGAGGGTAGGTGAAAAAGGTGAAGGGATTAAGAAGTGCAAACTGGTAGTTACAAAATAGTCATGAGAATGTAAATTAAAGCATAGAAAATAGAGTCAATAGTGTTATAATAACTATGTAAGGTGTCAGATGGGTACGAGCTTCATTGGGGTGATCGCCTCATAAGTTGTATAAGTGTGTAATCACTATGTTGAACATCTGAAACTAATATAGTATTGTATGTCAAATGTAATCAACAAATAAAAAATATATATATTACATAAAAAAGAAAAGCCTCTTTGATAAACTGGTATTTGAGCAAACACTGAATGATAGGAAATCATGAATTGTGCCCTAGTCCAGAGTATAACATTCCAGCCAGAACAAACAGTAAGAGTAAGGGCCCTAATAAATCTCATATACCAACTCAGCTTTTACATTTTAAAATATTTTTATCTTTGAAAAATTAATACCTATGTAAATTGTACAGTGGAAAATATGATATTTTCCTTATTCTTACCAGTTTCTTGTACGTCCTTCCAAAGATGCCAGAATAATCAAACACATGTGCATATATGTACACAGAGCTCCCTATGTTTTGGAAGTATGAATGCATCTCCTTCTAAAACCACTTCTCACAAAACACCCCGTTTTAAAGCATTTCACGTCAGATAACGCAGGCCTCCTGCCAGGGCTTATGAGACCCTGTGTCATTTGGTTTTAACTTTTGTCTTCAGCTCACACCACAGTGCCACCTGCTCACTGTGACCTGGGCACATGGGCCTTCTTCCAGTGCTTCGGACATGGTCCCTGCAGCCACAGAGACTTTGAACATGTTATTCCATGTGTGGGATGCTTCTCCCTCACCTCTATTTCACCTCAAACTAGTTCAGATTTAGAGTTCTTGATTTGTCCTTACCATGTAAGTACTTCCTTACTGAAGCCTCAACTCCCTTCTCCTCTCACTGGATCCTGGGTAAATCTACCTTGCTTCAGTCACCATGGCCTTCTTTTGGTTCTTGAAATGCACTAACCACCTTGAATAGGCTGTTGCCTCTGCCTGGAATGCTCTTCCTCGTTCTCTTCTCATGGCTGGCATCCCTTAGACCTCAGCTGAGCTGTCTCAGAGATGCCTTCCACGGCCACCTAAGCTGAAGTGGCCGCCCAAACTGACTTTCTCGTACCACTCTATTCCAGTTCTCTGCTGATATTTTTCTTGATTGACTGATTTGCTTGATCTCTCCCACTCCACCCCAAATATAAGCTCTGAGAGACAAGAAAATTGTCCATCTTCTTCATCCTGGATTCTTAGTGCCTGGAGCACAAGGCAGGTACCTAATGTCCGTGAAGAGAATAAAGGCATTGTATACTTGTGAGCAGGCATGTGCAGGATGAAAGTGGTTCTTAGGATGAAAAATCGATACACTTCAGGGGAATCAAGGACAGCTTAGTGTAGAAGCAATGGAGAAAGGAAACTGGAAGGAAGTCTAGTCATGGTGTTTCTGCCAATTACATCCCCCACCAAGTAAATCTGAATCTGTGAGGGTGGGGACCCAACATCTGTATATTTTGCAAGCCCCCATGGAATTCCTGACACTCAGCAGGGCTGAGAACAACTGGGCTAGCTTGCATATAACTGTGCAGCCCACTGAAATAGGACTCCAGCCACATATATAATTTTAAATGTTCTAGTACTTAAACATAAAAAGAAACAGATGGAATTGAGTTTTATAATATATTTTATTTAACCCAAGATATCAAAAATATGATTATTTCAACATGTCATACATATAAATGTCATCAATGAGATAGTTCACACTCTTTTTCATTACTAAGTTTCAAAATCAGTGTGTCACTTACAGGGACAGCACATTGCAATTCGGCTAGCCACATTTTAAGAGCTCAACAGCCACTCATGGCTGAGGGTCCTGTATGCGATGGTAGAGAAGTACAGGTTCTTCTGGCTCCGGCATCTGACAGCTGTTTCTGAGCACAGCCAGCAGACTTCGTGATTCTTAGACTCAAAGCAGGCCAGCAAGTACTGGGAATCACACTCCTTTCTTGTTCTTATTGACCTCCATATTGTCCCAAGATCTGCTTTCTCTTTGTTCTGGATTCATTCGTTTTAGCTGTTTAATGGTACCTGAGAATTCCCAGCCTGGATCAAAGCTATCTTGCTAACCTGTGGCTAGAGTCTTTCCTTCAGTGAAGATGGCACAGAATCTAAATTTTAGTCAGTGGATGTCACTGTTTACTCAAAGAGGGTCCTTGGAGGAGACAGTCGAATCCAGGGACAAATATGAAAACAGTAGTCAATGTCTCCTCTTCCCCTGTGTTAGTGTTTCCCTTCTAATTTGGAAAGGGACAGATTTTTAGGAAAGTCACTGCAGCTGGTCAGTGATGGTTCACCAATATCATCTGGAAGAGTTCATTGGTCTTGGAAGTTCAAAGTCTTATTTAATAAAAAGCCTTGTCCAAAATGACAGGGCAATCAGCAACCTAGTTAATTACAGTCCGAAACTCCCTGAATTGCTCTTTTACATAAAGGAGATCTGTATTTCTGTAAAGCTGAGGTCACAAACTGTCAGCCTATAGCCAAGTCCAGCCCACAGTTGTGTGACCCACACCATATGTGGAAAACAATTGAGTGAACATTTACATCAGAGGGGATTTCACACATGCAACTGGATTTCTGGCTTCACCTGAAATATTTGAAGATGTGCTCATCTTAGACTTACACCCTGCCAGGTCACAGCTGGGAAGACAATTAATGCTCTTTTTTTCTTCCATGTTATTACCAATTTTTTTTTTAAATTAGTTTCAGGTGTACAAAACAATGTAATAGTTAGACATTTGTCATTTATATCCCTCACACAGTGACAACCCCCTTCCCCCATCCACTACCCCTCTGACATCACACACAGCCATTACATTTCCACTGTCTCTATTCCTAATGCTGTACTCCACTTCTTGTAACTATACATATATTGTAGTTGACATTTGTTATTGTTCAGCTTCAGCTTCAGGTGTACAGTGCAGTGATCAGGCAGCTACATCTTCCCTGAGGTGGTCTCCCTAACCAGACAAGTGTCCCTTGGATACCCTACACATCCTCTTCGTTTTCCACAGGCCTCACCATTCCCAGCTCCTCCTCAAACCAGGTTATTTTACCTATTCATGTTGGTAGGCTAACCCCTGTTGGCCTTTGTGTTCCTTGGAGTAAAAACCACATACTTAAGTATTAACCACTTTTGTGGGCATCAGAAGGATGGGGTGATTTGGAGGAAAAGGTGATAGAAGATTGGTTTTGTAAGATAGTTTTTCAGCCTTTAGGTTCAGGGCTGGAGAATTCTTGGCTCAGGGTGGGACTCGGTGGCCTGTTGCTTGGACCTACCTCTTCAAGACTACAGACATCCCAGGCAGTCGAGAGCTGTCCCCTGTAGCCCTGGGGATGGGAAATAGAAGGGAAATGTTCAGGGATGGTAGATCTTTGAAGGTCGCCATTATTGTAGGGGGATGAGAATGGACCCCCCTGGCCTCTCCTGACCTTCACTCCAGTGAGTGGCAGGTTGGGGCTCCTCTTTTTCCTTTATCAAAGCAGGGGGGTCTCAACTTGAGTGAGCATCAAAGTCACCTGGAGGACGTGGGCCCCAAGTTGGGGCCAAAGCTCAGAGCCTCTGAGTCAATAGGTCTAGGGGAGGGCTGAGAATTCACATTCCTAACAAATCCAGATGCTGCCGAACCTGCGACCACACTTCCAGTACATTGGTGTAAGTCTTAAAGGCCAACGTGTGATTGTTTCGAAGTCACCAGAAGTGTGTGTGTGTGTGAAATTATAGGTTGTAAATAAGCTCTTGATTTCCTTGCCAGAATATGTGTATCATACAACAGCCAGTATATTACCCAAATTAGAGAATAGTGAACTCATGCATAAGCAACCCTGTGGAGAAGGTTCTGCCTTTTTCTTTAGCAGTGTGTTAGATACACTTCTCAAGGAAAAAAGACAAAATACCATTGGGTGGCCTCTAACTCTGAGGCTGATTACCTGACAGTGGATGAAATGACCTTTTTCTTAAAAGAAAAACAAGACAGCCAGCACAGGCCCCCTTCTGCTGGCTCTGACGGTGCTGTGCAGAGGCGGGAGCGGAGCTCAGGGGCGATGTGCGGTGACATTTACTGAGCGTTCACTGTGTGCCAGAGCCGGATTATCGGCTTACCTGAAATATCTCACTCAATTCTCACACTGAGATTTGTATTGTATACATTTGCATTTTGTAGTTAAGGGAACTGCCTCCTACTTGTTAAGTAGCTGCCCCAAAGCTACACAGCTAGTGGCCAGGAGCCAGGATTTAAACCAGACTCATCCAGCACCCCAGCTCTAGCGCTGAACCACTGTGTCTCAAGCCAGTACGGGGTTTGAAGTGTATGGCTGTGGCATAGAGCTCTGGGATAGGATAACTTATGTTGCCCCTTTGTGTCGTTAGCTTCTTCTACTGCAGAATGGAAATAATAGTGTCACTTCCCAGACTGTTGTAGGAATCGGATTAGGTAAAGTCTGTCTCATCTGATCCATCCTTGTCTCAGTAAGTGTAATATGCTTCTCCCCTTCCATCTCTGTGTCTTGTGGGTCCCCAGTGATGTGCCCTATACCTCAAAGCATTCATTCAGTTGGCATTTGCTGTGCACCTATTATGTGCAGTGTGAACAGTCACACCTGGTACCTGCATTGTGGTGGCACGAGGGAGCGACAGACAGGTAATCCAGCTGTCAGCTCTGCATCTCCAAATGCAAGTCTCTCAGGCCCCTCAAATTCGACGTGCCCCCCAACCATGGCTTTCCTCAGAGAGAAGAGCCCCGTTTTGGTTGACAACGCCATCCACTGTCCTCATGTTCTTTTGAGCCAATAGCCTGCCTGTCCCCCATCTCTTCCAGACAGGTGCTCCAGGTTCTGCCTGGAGAAATCGCTTGAATCCTCATGACTCTTGTCTAATTCAGGCCACCATTGACTCCTCACCTGGATCCCCTCTGCCTCCTAAGAGGGATCTCCTTTCCTGCCCTTCTTGATTCTTCTAGTCTCCGTGTGACTACTAGAATGAGTGTGCTAAGTGCACGCCGAGCTCACTGCCACCTGTTCCAGGTTCTGCAGCATCTCCTGCCTCCCCTCAGGCCCATGCTCAGCCTCTTCTGCCCCCCTGGTGTCATCCTCTTCTCATTCTCCAGCAACTGTAACCCCTTGGAACTTTCCTCTCACTCTATTGGCTGTGCCTCCATGGATTTGCTCAGGACACTCTGCTGGGATTTCCCCACCTACCCCTTCACTAGGCTTAACTCTATTCATCTTTTCCAACCCACCTCAGGGATCTGCTGTCTCAGGAAGCCTTCCCTGCTCCCCAGTTTGGGGCAAGTTCCTCTTTTGTGCTCCCACAGCTCTTGCTCAGCATCCTTTGCATACCGTTAGGTAATTGTCTGCCATGGCCTGGGTCCCCGAGAGCTGGGAGTGTGGAGGAGGGCCAAGGAGGGGATGGGGCTCGGTGGAGTTGTCCCGGAATGTGGGGCCGTGACATCCAGAGCTTTCACATTCACAGCATCATGTACCTGTGAGAACCAGACAAATGCATGAAGGACCCTGAGGGTGGCCTTTGGAGCTGCAGGGCTTGGAGGTTTAAACAGCTACAGAAGAAGGCAGCATCTTTATTTCAGTAACTTTCTCTGACATTTCTCCCCTTAAATGCCACTTCTACATGGAGACACATGTCCAGGGGGCTTGGCCTATTCAGAGGTCTGGTTATCAATCAGAGGGAAGCTGAGTTTATCCTGACTCTCAGCTGGGGATCTGTGGACAGCCGCCACCATCGGCTTAGGTCTGGGACTGTCCCGCCTGCCTGCTTGCTGGTGTTTCCCTTCATAGCTCTCTCTACACACACAGACAAGCCATTAATTAAGCCCGGACTTTTGTCTCCTATCTCCTCCCTGCAGCTCCTTCTCCCCACCAGGCATCTGAACTGTCCCTTTGGGGCTCAGTGAGGACACTAGTGACAGCACCATGAGAGGACAGGGTCAGAGGCAGCCAGGGGCATGGTGTGAT
Organism: Rhinolophus sinicus; assembly: GCF_057876585.1. Taxonomy (NCBI): domain Eukaryota; kingdom Metazoa; phylum Chordata; class Mammalia; order Chiroptera; family Rhinolophidae; genus Rhinolophus; species Rhinolophus sinicus. Next base: position 59,234,761 of record NC_142515.1, on the reverse strand, counting down.
GTTGTCCCCAGCACGGGCTCCTGATTCCTCACCTTGGCCTTGAACTGCAGAGGCTCTGAGAAGGAACTGAGGGCGTTTGCACCTTCAGAGACCTGGGAAATGTGGTTGTAGTTGTCTGACAGGGGTTTCAGTCTCCACAATGTGGTAAAATGACCCCAGGATCCCAAGTCAGGAGCCAGGGAGGATCAGGGGAATCAACTCTGTTTTCTTAAAAGGTGATTTATTTTTCCCTGAAAGCAGCTCCCTCCTGGTTTGTATCCTGTTGACAGGACCAAAAATGACACCTATTATAGACTAAATTAGCGTCCACACTTTCCCATTTCTTAATCTGACTTTTTACTAACTTGTGAGGTGGTGGGGGCAAGAGATGGAGGACAGGAAATATACTCCATCCTTTACAGATGAGGAAACGGAAGCACAGAGGAGTCAAGTGTCACGAACGAGGTCACCATCTTTTATATTTGCCAAGTGCTCTGGAGGTTGCAGAGCATATGCATGGAAATGCTTGCATTGAATTCTCAGAACAAGAGTGCAAAGTAAATGAGGGAAGTGTCAATGATATTGACAACAACCATTATGACATGCTTGTATACACGTATGCTGGACACTATTCTATGTAATAATTAGATATTATCTCATTGGGCAATAACCCTATGGCAGGTGGTATTATGCCATACTTGTCCAGGACTTAAATGAGTCTGAGATAAATGAAATAAACTGTGTGACCCATTGGGTTGTTGTCAGAACTGGGACAAGAACAGGCTACCAGGTCTTCAGGGTGAAACTCTCTACTACTCACCCAAGGCCATGTGCTCCAGCCTCCTTCTAGAATCCTCTCTGCTACTTCCTTAGTCTTTGAAGATGAGCAGGGCCTTCAGTTGTTTTGATGTAAGAGTATTTCTCTGTGAGTCCCCAAATGATGTAGGGGAATTTTGAGTGAGTGCCGGGATTGTGTCTCCTGAGACTGAAGAATGGAAACACGGACCCAGGAGAGGCAAAGAGTTTTAAAAAGAGGATAGTTTATTGAAAGCAAAGGGTCAGAGCTCCTGAGCAGGAGGGGGTCCCAAATGGGGGTGCCCAGTGACTGAAGCAAAAGCTCTTACTTTTATACCTTCCCTTGTCTGTTTTGGGTAAGGGGAACTGGCACCTTTTAATGGAATTCATCTACCAGGGTTGTTCTGTTAGCCCATCCTAAAGGGATTAGCAAAATAATGTATTCCTATCTATCAGATCAGCTCCGTTTGTCAGGCCAAAAGGAATTTCATGATTAACTTCAAGGCGCTGTTACATTTTGTCCTGGAGCGAAGGAGTAATTTCAAAACCTGGAGTTTTAGGATATGGCTGTCTTTGTTTATTCCACCAGGGACCTCCCTGTCTACCTAAACACATGCTAACTAACCTGTCTCAGTTTCACAAGGGGGACCCCTGCCCGCCCCTCCCCCTTCACTTCCAGCTGAGGAGGCAGGTTGACGTGCCTGTCACAGGAAGACTTAGTGTTTACTGAGCATGAAAGACGTAAAACCTGGACAGAATTCCCAAACGTAGAGTGAAATGTCCCCACTGAGGAAATCATTCTGCTCTTGAAAATATTTAGTTTTCACCTAGACTTCTTCTGGTTCCCAGATTTGTTTCCTGAGAACTAACAATTTGTGAAACATCTAAGCCAATGGTGTTATCCTTGCGATTTCACTTTTAACTCAAGTTCAGAATTCCCTACCGAGACATGTAATATTATCCTAAACTTATAAATGAGGACTTTTGATATGCAGAGAAGTTAAATGGTTTGCTACTAGGTCACACGGCATGTTAAGTCTGTAAGTTGCATAGCAAGGATTTGAATCTCAGCCCAGATGACCCCAATGCCCTCAAATTATCTATTTTAGGGTAACATGGAGGAGCCAAAAATCCTGAAGACAGGATATGGCTATACTATATAGCACCTTTGAGCAAATTAGGAAATGTGCCTCCACTGGGCACAAGAAATTCAGAGAAGGAACCAGTTCCAGACAACCCTGGGACATGTGGCTCAGGCCGCCAAACCTGGCGGGAAAATCAGAGGTATCTCTTTCTCAGGCCTCAGGGCTCAGTGCTACCCTGAGGCGTGGGTTGGATTTCAGTCACCCAGACCATCCCAGCAGGTGCATTTGTGCACTGCACAACCTATAAACTGGAGAGGAGCCTCAGCCTGTGGTGGTCAGAGATGAAAGGACCTTGCCTGTCCTCACAAACAGGTGTCCAGCCATCCCAGTATTATAATGAAAAGCACTTACTCTGTGTCAGATGGCCTGGGTTTGAATTCTGCCTTTGCTCCTTCCAAGCTGTCAATCAGGAATAAGCTACACAACCCTCCATGCCTCAGTTTCCCTCTGAAAGTTGTTGTAAGGATTAAATGAGACACCATTTGTAATGTTCATGCACAGTGCTGGTCCCATCAGCCCTCAATGTTTGCTGGTAATACTGGGAGAGTTGCCTGGAAGCACCTCTCAAATCAGTCACCAAGGCTTTGTATTGAGCCTGCCTCCCAGGCTCTCTTTTCACGAGTTGCTTTGACATGACAATCAGACCCAGGGGGGGTCTAAATTAGAGACAGAAAGGAAAAGAATAAGACACTCATCATTGGCAAGCACACCCAAGGTAAAGTTATCAGGAATCTCATTTCCCCTACATAGGTGCAAAGCACAGGTGAAAATATCCCAGAAGTGAGTTCTTCTGCCTGCCCCTTTCCTGGGAGGAAGCTCTAATTCATCCTTCCGAACCCCAACTTAGAGCTCTCATCTACAGAGTTTTCCCTGTGGACATATTAAGTCCCCAGTGCCATGTCAGAACATTTTCACATGCATCTAACATCTACTTACTCATTCGTTTGCTAATTAATTCATTCAGTTGTTCATGCAGATAGTAAAGAGCACCTACTCTGTGCAAAGTATGGTACCAGGGGTGGGGCTATTCATAAGTAAGGACTCTAGCTTCTCTTTTTCATTGTCAGTTTTGGTTCCTGGCCATCTTGGGCAGAATACCTCATTCTGTTTCTGCACCCAATTCAGACACTGGCTCAGCCTTACCACTACCTTGGACCGCTCCCCTCACTCTTTGTATACATCGCTGAGGATGACCAGAGTTGCTATGCATTAAGAGGGACCACCTTACTGGTGAAATTCATTTTCAGGAAGCAGCGGCAGAGGCTCTGAAGAAACAACAGAGGGAAGGTGAACACATGAACAAGCAAGGCAACGGCAGGGACTCAGACCTGAAGCTCCCTGGACGGCTGGAGGTGAGTGGGGGGCACAGTGGCTTTCAGGGCTAATTTCGCCATCCCCTCCCCATATGTGAGTGCTTCCCCTGGCTGGGGGGACTTAGTGCAGCTGCTCTTACAGCTCTGTGTGTATGTACAGGGAGGAGGAGAAGGGAAAATAAAAACCCCAGAAAAACAGAAACAGCAGGTGAAGGAGGCCAGCTCAGCAATAATGGCCCTGCTGAAGCAACCAATAGCCTGGACCTACAAGGAACATTAAACCATCTTGACAGCAACCATTTTGTGCTGCAGAATACAGAGAGACACTGGAGAGAAGGGAGCTCCAGGAGAGGCCTGGGGGCTAGATGGGTGGAAAATTCCTGCCTACCATCAGGATTTTTATTAACAATTACCTTGTGAAGGAGAGTACCAAGGACAGAGGCAGGCAGAGAAAGGCCATTTGGGAAGGTCCATGAAAGCAGCGGTATTATGCGGTAATAACTAGCCTGGGATGAAATCTCATTTCACTGTGCAGACAAATCTCCATGGAACCAACCCCCTTGCAGTCCCAGCTTTGTTTTTTGTTCACAGAACACTCCTGGTTTGAATTCCAGCTCTGCATTTACCAGAGGTGGTATCCTGAGCAAGTTATTTAGTATCTCTGGAGCTGCAGTTTCTACATCTGCAAAATGAAGGTCATTTTAGCTGTGGGGGTTTAGAGACAATGTATATTAAATGTCTTGCACAGTACCTGGGCAGGGACTAGTCATGACTAAGTAAAATGTAGCCATTGTAATTTTGGGGAGATTATAATGGTGGTGGTGGTATTAGTTAATGTAACAGTAACTGCTGGAAAAAAGAAATCCCACAGTTTCAGTTGCATAAAACAATAGAAATTCCTTTCCTTTACAGGTAACCTGACAATGCAGAGTTGGAGGCCAGAGGGTGGTTTTCTTCCATATATTGATTCAGGGACCCAGGTTCTTTCCACCTTGTTGCTCTACCATCCATCAAGACTTTAGAGTCCACAGCCAGTAGAGGAAAGAGAGTGGTGAAAGCACCCAAACCCCCCCTACTGAAAATCCTGGCCTGGTTGTAATTCATAGCATTGCTGCTCACATCACATTGATGAGAACCTGTCATGGGGCCACTCCTGGTGACAAGGACTGAGCTTCAGCAGTGACTGAGTGTAAGCTCCCTTCCAGGGCTAACTGCACATTTGAAGGAAGTATAGTAGTCCCCTCCCCCCTTTATCCACAGTTTTGCTTTCTGGTTTCAGGTACCCACAGTCAATGGAAATTCGGAAATAGTAGATTAAAAATTCCAGAAAGAAGCAATTCATACATTTTAAATTGTGCTCCGTTCTGAGTAGCATGAAGAAATCTCATGCCATCTTGACAGAAATGTGAATTCTCCTTTGTTCAGTGTATCCACACTGTATGCCCTACCTGCCAGGTAGTCATTTAGTAGCCATCTTGGTTATCAGACTGACTGTTGGAGTATCTTAGTGGTTGTTTTCCTCGTCACCCTTGTTTTACTTCATAACAGCCCCAAAGTGCAAAAGCAGTGATACTGGCAATTTGCATATGCCAGAGAGAAGCCAAAAAGTGCTTCCTTTAAATGAAAGGGTGAAAGTTCTAGACTTAATAAAGAAATAAATCAAATTATAGGATGAGGTTGCTGAGCTCTATGGTGAGAGCCAATCTTCTATCTATGAAACTGAAGAAGGAAAAAGAAACGTGTTAGTTTTGCTGTCTCACTTCCAACAGCAAAAGTTATGGCCACAGAAGCATTGTACCTCACATCACCACAAGAAGAAGGGCGAGTATAGTACAAAAAGATATTTGAGCGAGAGAGAAAGAGAGAGACCATATTTACAGAAGTATTATTACGGTATATGTTATAATTGTTCTATTTTATTCGTAGTTGTTACTGTTAATCTCTTACTGTGCCTAATGTATGAATTAAACTTTACCATAGGTATGTATGTATAGGAACAGATCATAATATATATAAGTAGGGTTCGGTACTATCCACAGTTTCAGGCATCCACTGGGGGTCTTGGATTGTATCCCCCACGGATAAGGAGGGAACTACTGTACACCCATTTTTGGGGGGCAGTAGTTTCTCTGCTACAGTGGTGTTGAAACTGGAGGCCAAACGAGTCCGGGGCTTGTGCTGCCTGCGTCGCTCAGCCGCTCAGCCAGTATATGACCCAGGAGTTGGGTCATAGAATAAGCATTTATTCTCAGGGCACCAATGATCTGAGAAGGCAGTGAGTTAACACCTCCAAAAACTGCCTTAACATTCTCCGACCAGCTTGGGATATTTAAGGGAAAATCTGGGCATTCCTCCAGAGGCCACGTGATGGTTCCTGGGGTATGCAAGGAGCCTTCCCTCTGGGAATGTGGCTCTCCAATGTGGTCATCAACCCAGGAGCAGTGATGACAGTAACCTGGAAAGAATACTAGACCATAGAGATTGTGATCGGCAAGGGGAGGGTGGGGGCATTGTGACTAGTAAGCAAGCACAATTTTCAGGGTAATTATCTAAAGCAGAGAACTGGGACAGGGGACATTCCAAGCTCAAACCTCAGGTAAGGGGTTGATCAATTGTTAAGCTTTAGGGCAGGGAGAAGTGAGGCCTCTTTCATTGGGGTTCCAATGGGACCCTGTTTCAGTATCAGACAAGTAACAGTTTGGGCTGGCAGCAATGCCTTATGACAGAGCTACTCCTAGCCAGGCCAGTTACTTAGAATGGGCAGGGGCTTGCTAATCAAGTACGTAGAGCCTTACTGCTCAAAGTGTGTTGTGCTCTGTGGTCCAAGCACTTGGAAGGGAGTTGATTGACATGCAAAATCTCAGGCTCATCCCAGACTTACAGAACCAGAATCTGCATTTACTGTCCCCCTCCCCACTGCAGATTCCCACTGCGGAGAGAGGGCCACCAGTGAGCCTGGGCTCCTGCACGATTTCTAACAATGCCTCAGGTGACACAGATGTTGCTGGCCCCCGGACTGGCTACACTTCGAGGAGCAAGCAGGCAGACGACACCAACTTCAGAAGCTCAATTTATCCCTGAACGAAATGAGATTTTTCAGCGGCTCTGAGGAAGTGGGGGTTGCTCTTACTTTCCCTTCCTCTGCGTGGGTAGTGTTTTTGCAATTAGAGGGTTAAGTAGACTCCCAGCTCTTCTTTCCTCTGAGAAAAGGAGAGATCCAGAGACCACTGTGGGAACAGAGCCAAGAGAGCAGTTTCCAGGCTCCTGGCCTCACGTGGAAAGGTGCTGGCTTGGGTAGTAGATGGCTGTCAGCTGTGACTAGTTGGCATCAGCTGTATCAGTTAGCTGTTGGCCACTGATATAACTGCCGTGGCTGAGCTAGCAAGCGGCGGATTGCAGTTAGCAAGTGGGGTTGGTTGGCAGAGAAGCAGACAGCAGATTGCGGATCGTGTGGCTCCTGCTTCCTGTGTCTCCAACCCAGCCGCCAGCGAAACTATACTGGTATGAACCCCCTATCCATGGCTCCGTGGGTGTTCCTTTTTGGCCTCACCATGTCCTGCGTTCTTATGCGGGGAGGTGGACTAGAGATCCTGCATGACACCCCGCTTGACAACCACCGACTGAACTCCTGCCACTGTGTGTTTACTGTTACCTGGTGGCTGAGCAGAGAGGTGCTCTTTTCAGATGTAGTGTTAGAAACCATCTCTGGGGAAACGAATCTCTGTCTAGCTGAGACTTACTTGCAGTTGTCTGCAGTGAGCAGCATTAGTTAACGAAGCCTGCGATGGAGTCACACAAGCCATCAGCCTCTTCCCTCTTTTCTCCCCCTTTCCCATGTGCCAGACCATTCTTTTGGAAAAATTAATTAACCTACTTTTCACTGGTGACAACTCAAAGTAAAAGCAGACAGTCATTTCTTAGTTTGCATAGACTGCCCCCTCATCTCCCTGAGAATCGCACACATTTTCTTTTCATTTTTTTAATTTATTTTTTAAATTTATTGGGGTGACAATTGTTAGTAAAATTACATAGATTTCAGGTGTACAATTCTGTATTACATCATCTATAAATCCCATTGTGTGTTCACCACCCAGAGTCAGTTCTCCTTCCATCACCATATATTTGATCCCCCTTACCCTCATCTCCCACCCCCCACCCCCCACCCCCCTTACCCTCTGGCAACCACTGAACTATTGTCTGTGTCTATGAGTTTCTGTTTCTCATTTGTTTGTCTTGTTCTTTTGTTGTTTTTGGTTTATATACCACATATCAGTGAAATCACATGGTTCTCTGCTTTTTCTGTCTGACTTATTTTGCTCAGCATTACACTCTCAAGATCCATCCATGTTGTCAGAAATGTTCCTATATCATCTTTTCTTACCGCTGAATAGTATTCCATTGTGTATATATACCACAACTTCTTTATCCATTCATCTATTGAAGGACATTTTGGTTGTTTCCACGTCTTGGCCACCATAAACAAAGCTGCAATGAACATTGGAGCACACGTGTCTTTATCTTTAAATGTTTTCAGATTTTTTGGGTAGATACCCAGGAGAGGGATTGCTGGATCATATGGCAATTCTATTCGTAATTCTTTGAGGAAACTCCACACTGCCTTCCATAATGGCTGCACCAGTCTGCATTCCACCAACAGTGTATGAGGGTTCCTTTTTCTCCACAGCCTCTCCAACACTTGTTACTATTTGTCTTGTTGATGATAGCCATTCTGACTGGGGTGAGGTGATATCTCATTGTGGTTTTTATTTGCAAGCACACATTTTCGAACAAAATATAGCCTTGTCCTGACTCAGTGCTCCTCAGGTAGAGGCACTGAGCTGGGGCTCCGTGGAAGCCTCCAAGTACTTCTGGCCTGTATTACAAGCTGATGGCCAAAGCATCTCAGAAACTGTACAGTGAGAGCTGGTAGGGATGTAATGTATACTTGTCACCTATTATGTGCCATGAGCTATTCTTTGCAAATGTAGCTCCTTAATCTTCTAAACCAGACTATAAATAGGGGGAGGGAACTGAACTGATATTTGTTAAAATCAACTAGGTGCTCTGTTTTATGTTAGGTACTGTCTGTCACATTTGCCATCTTTTTAAATCTGTTTGCAACCCTGAAGACTGGACATTACTGTTGTCATTTCATAGATGAAAAAGGTGAGGGTTGGGAGGAGATTAAGTAAACCGTGGAGCCAGAATTTAAATCTAACCCCTCCCATGCCAAAGCTGAAACTTTTCCAACTTCATTACAGGTTCACTGTCAACAAGAGCCAAATGGTAGACTTTTAAAGGGGTGGGCTGCACTTCCATAGTTCCCAGATCCAAGAGATCGCTCAGCTTGGGGCTCAAGGAGCAGTCTAGTATGGCAATTAAGAATGTGAACTTGGAGTCCAATCTACCTGTGTTTAATTTCTGACTCAATGTGGCATTACAATCAAATTATTTAACCTGTCAGAGCCTCAGTTTCTTCAACCATACAATGGGGATAAATATAGGAGTGCCCTCATAGGAATAATGTGAGAAATAATGAGACAATAATATAAAAGTTTTAATGTGATGCCAGATGCAAAATACATGTTTAATTATTATTTATAACATTAATATGTGTAGAATCAAGCCTTTTTGTCTGAAAGGCATATCACTTTGAGTTCAGACATCTCTTACAAATAGAGTAGGATTATTGCAAAGCTATGAGGAGCAGCATGATTGGAAAATTAGATACTGAGACTCCTTTCTCCATCTCCCCAGGGGTGACATGTCATCCTCACATCTGCTTCTCTTGTTGGATCTGAGACATCTTCCTCTGACCAGATTCCTCTGTTTACTTCTCTTGCTCAATTTCCAATAAGGACACCTAAGCCCTAATCTGCATACCATTTTATCCTAAGCATCTGCCGTCAATTACTTATAGATTCCAAGGACTTAATTTAAAATTAATGAGAGAGCATCTCATTCGTTGAAGGCCAGCTAACCAACGGACCTCTTCAGTCTGAGGTCTGTCACCTGTGTTCTATGGGTTAATTCTCTGCTCTCTATTAAGCTCTATGGGTGAGGCAAGCAACCCAGGATGTCCAGAAGAGTAGTTTGGATTGTTTCACTTATTGTGTTTCAGCATTTCCTGTTTCCTCTCTCCCTGTCCTGCAGCCCATTCTTCAGTTGGGCACAGGTCATTGATTGGGTTATTGAGGGATACGAATGTGAAAATTCAGAATCTGAGGTGATGCAAATCATTTCCCTAGAGATGGAAAGTTAGTAAAAACAAACAGAGAAGGGTAGTTCCATGTATTCGTGCCTGTTATTAAAAGGACTGCCCTGTTCTTCGATCCTTAAGTGACCTCTGTGGGACTGTAGAGTCTGTGCATTGTGTAGGAGACCTTGATAGGTTTGCTCTTGGTTTCTGCCTATCTCTTATGCCTTTAGACATAATTGCTGCTATTTTTCATATAGAAGAATGTTCCTGGAGAAAATTACTTTCTCAACCCTTTGCTTTTTTCATGGCCTGAAAGTCACTGGCAAATTCTGGAGCTAGGATTTTGTTTGTTTGTTTCAGGACTTAACTCACCAGAAATTATGCATAAATCAACCTAGTCCATTGAAGAACTTCCCAAGTAAATACCAAAACCTCTGATAGGGTCAGTTCCTCCTCTGTGACATGGGCATTATTAGTATTAACTAGAAGCTTAAGCACATGGCTGGGGGCTCAGAGGAAGAATCCAGATGAAACCAGAATTTCCTTCTACTTCTGGTGAGGTGGGCCTAGAAACAGATCAGGACTCACTGTAGAGTTTTTAGAGTTTGCTGTAAACACTCATTTATTTATTCATTCATATATTCAATAAAAAATACCGAACATTTGTGATATATCAGTGTAGTGGAGAAAGTAATACTCATGAAATATTGTCTGTAGTCTCCTATGTTTCCCAGACACTTTGTTGAGGCTGGAGACTCCTCTTGGCCAAGGATCTGTGAGTGGACATGTTACTCTGGGGCAAAAATACTCAATCGCTGGCACAAGACTATTCTGCACATGAACAACCCCAATAACTGAGAAAACAACATGTTCCAGATTATGTTGCTACCACAGAATGGTGGAGCCTCTGTCTCCCTGGGCCCTTGAGTGACTCTGTGGAGCAGAGCCCCCTACTCACCCCTGATGGGCCTATCGCATGAGTGATAAAGAAAGAGACCTGACATTTGAAGTTTAGAGATCTGATTCTGTGGTTTCACCTAGCTCTCTCCTGCTCAATTCAGTTAAGCACTATTCATAGTTTCTGTGGAGTTATAGTCTAGTCAGGGAGACAAATTATTCAAACCATCATGTAAGTAAACAATTAAACTTTGAAAGAGCTATAAAAAGTGTCAGGTATGTATAGTGAAATTTTCATAGCTCTCTTAAAATGAGCCTTGGCATGACCTTGCGTTGTATAGAATCTGAAGTGAAAAAGTCCTCTCTATACTAGCAAGAGAGACCTGCATAAAGTGAATTCAATATGACTCTTATAGATATAATGTTAATTCTCAGAAGGGACAGAGTCACAAAAGAGTTTCAATTTTCTGAATAAATGTAGTAATAAGCATGATAATAATAGTGTGACTAATATATCAGGCTAGGTGAACAATCCAGACAAAACTCTGTTCCCATTGAGCTCACTGACTAGTAGGTAGGTTTTATTCTTAGGAAACTGTGGCTTGGAGAATTTAAGGGAATTGCAATCAAGGAGGGAGAGAAGAGAGAGGCCAAGTGTCAGAAGTACAGACATGGCTGCTGGGGGGCTACCCCCATATTCAGGGACATTCTCCAGGGAAGGGGGAGTTTTTAGGGACACACTCCAAGATGAGCTGACTGTTTTCACTCTTCTGTAAAGTATGATTATTCGTATTTGTTCAATTATAGCTGCTGAACCCATTACTGATCTATATATACCTAGTTCATTAAGAAAGGGCCTGGCTGACGAGTTGTACAATTTCCCTTGAGACTAGTAACTGGTCATGTTGCTCTGGAGCAGTGATAACACATGCATATGTGATAGACATGTATGTAGCTCCTATGAACTCATTGAAGAGGACAACTCCAACTTGTCCTCTGCAATGCATATTAGCACAGTGCCTAGCACTTATAGGAGTCCAGTAAATGCTTAATGACAGAATACAGGATGTTTTGCCTACAAAGCAATTACAGTAAAAAGTCAGGTGTTGAATCCTTGTACAATATGTTTCTTTCATTAACCTGATACAGCCTATTGATTCACCTTGATAGGATTCGTGTTGGTTAATTTTATGTGTCAACTTGGCTGGGCATCAGTGCCCAGATATGTGTTCAAACATTTCATTCTGGATGTTTCTTTGAGAGTATTTTTGGATATGATTAACATTTGAATGGGTGAATTTGGAAAAAAGGTGATTGCCCTCCATAATGTGGGTAGGCCGCATCTGAACAGTTGAAGGCTTGAATAGAACAAAAGACTGACCTTGTCTGAGCTAGAGGGAGTTCTGCAGATGGTCAGCAGATAGCCTTTACACTTGAACTGCAAACTTGGCTCTTCCCTGGGTCTCTAGCCTGATGGCCCATCTTGCAGATTTTGAACTTGCCAGGCTCCATAATTGCATGACCCAACTTTAAAACAAATTTTTTTCTATATATGTATACGTTCATTGGTTCTGCTTCTCTGGAGAACCCTGACTAATACAGATACTCATTTAACCTCTGAAATACCCACATTTATTTAATACCTACTATGTGCTAGGTGTTGTTGGGGAAACAAAGAGGAATTAGCCATATTATCTGCCTTCACACTTTTTAATTCATTCATCATTTATTTAGAAAATATTCATTGAGTATCTCCTATATCGCAGGCATTGTTCTAGGCCCTTGAGATATAGCAATAACAAAATGCACCTAAAATCTTGCCCTCATTGGAGCCGATAGTCTAGTGGGGGAACATAGGCAAACAATAAGCAAAATATATAGGTAAAAATTAAAAAGTAAAAAAAAACAAAAAATATATATTTTACATATATATATATATATATATATATATATATATATATATATATATATAATGTTAGATGGTGTTAGGTAATATGGGCATATCTGAGGGAGGCAGTGTGCTAATTTTAAAAAACGTGGTCTGGGAAGGCCTTTCGGATATTTGAGCAGGGACCCAAAGTATGTATAGGAGTAGATCATCTGGGAGAACAGGTTCCCAGGCTGTGGGAACAGTGCAAAGACCTCCCAGTAGGAGCCCACTTAGTCTATTCCAAAAAGAGAAGAAAGACTGTGTGACTAAAGCAGAGAGAACCTAGCATGAGATGAGGTCAGAGAGATTATGGGTCATGTCATATAGTCTTGTAGGCCATTGCGAGACTTTTGCCCTTTCTTATTGAGGTGGGGAACCATTTGGGGGTTTTAAGTAGAGGCATGATGTTTAAGCAGGGACATTCTGGCTGCTGTGGGGAGAATAGAACATGGGGCATAGGCAGAAATGGGAATTCCACTTAAAAGGCTATTATAATAACCTCAGTATGACCTGATGTTGGCTTAGACCAAGGTGACGACAATGGTGGTGGTGAGAAGTGGTTGTGTTACAGATGTATTGTGAAGGTAGAATTGACAGAATTTGATGATGAATTAGACGTGGTGTGTGGGAGAGAGGGAGTCAAGATGGATCCAAGGTTTTGGTTGGACCAAATTTAATGATGGAGCTGTCATTTACTGAGAGTTATGATAGAAGCCTGAGGTTGGGATAGCGGAGCATCAGAGAATAAACTAGTCCAGGTCAGGTGATATTTCCAAATTTCAGGGGTTAATTTTTCTTCTTCAAGGAGAATTGCCGACTGTGTGGCTAATCGTGAACCTTAAACCAGGATTACCTACTTCCTTCCATATCCCTCAGAATATATTAAAATGGCTGCAGCGGTTCAGCTGTCACTATAGGCTAGAATTCTGCTACTATAGGACATGCGTTTCTCTCATGTTTCAGAAATCATGTTTAGTTATGGTTCAAGTGGGCATCGTAATTAAGGTCCTGTGCTTTGAGTTGGACTCTCTGGGATTGTCGCTTTACAATTCAGAACTCTGTGACTTTGGGTAAGTTTCTCATCCTCCCTGCATCTAATTTTCCTCATTTGTGACACATGGATGATAATAGACTTGTGGTAGGTGATAGTACATGCTTAGTTTAGTGACAGTATGTATTAGTACATAGACCTTTGCCTGGAGTGCAATGAGCTCTCAGTAACTGTTGGCTGCTATTAATACTATTGTGATTATTATTTAACAGCTCTGGGGAGTTTGCACGTCCCTTGAAAACTTGTTCATTCTATTAGTCAGTTTCACATCTGTGGTTTTGAATAAATAATCATGTTCCCATCCCCCTGTCACCATGAAAGGTACAAACCTGTTCCCAGCCACTGACATCATTGCTATGGTCTCTGAATAACTTCATTCAGACTTAAGGAAAACATCGTCCTATGACCTCTTCCTGGTATATTCGGTTCTATCTGAGCATAAGAAGTAAGAGGCTTTTCTTCCCCATGTGGCTTTGCTCGCCCATTTTAAGCTCAGTCATAGCAACCCTACTAGAATATACGGTCAATATATGTGCTTGATCCTTTTTCTTTCATCTCAGTGTTCCTGTCTTTCTTCATTAACCTTTATTTAAAGAAAACCATAAGAATAGCTAACATTTGCTGAATGAACTATGGGGTTAAGTACATTTAGGCTTTATCGCATTTAATTACCATGATATCCTTGTGAAGCAAGTATTAAGATCTTCCCCATTTTGCATGGGCAGAAACTAAAGCGCTGAGAGATGAAGAATCTGGCTGATTTGGAACTTTGTCAAACTTGAAAATTTGTGCTTTTAGCCCTTTCCATAACCCCTCTTAATAGCATACATGTCCTTTGAATTTGCTGCCCCTCTATTCCCTGTCTTTCTGCTCTTTCCGCGTCCTCTTTGTCTTCCTTCTCTTCCGCTTTACTCAGCCTTTCTCTTGCTCCTTGTTTCTTAGTGGAAAGTCTACAATGACATACAGACGAAGGAGGCAGAGCCCACACTGTAATGAGTGTGCAGCGTTTCTTCCCTCCCCTTATTCCCAGTCGTTGTCTGCCCCCCTGAGACCTGTTGTCATGTCCTGTCTGGCGAGCATGCCCAGCAATGTGTCTGCTGCACAAAAAAGGGAAGCAATGGCATCAGGGGAAGGTTGTTGGTGATAGGGTGGAAAGAGCATAATTCCAGGTTTGAAGCTGGAGTTAAGGTTTTCCAAGTTTGGGGGCAAGACTTCCTATAACATAAGCCTAAGTTTCACCCAATTATTTTCTAGTTATCTGGTCTGGGGCAGATTTCGTCTTCTGAATGTGGGAATAGCAATGATGCCTGCCTCGAAGAGTTGAGGGTGTCAATGAGATGGTTACCTGAAAGCCCAGTGCAGTGCCTGGCACTGGTGACTCTACATGCTGTTCCCTCTGTACCCCTTAAATGCTTGAGGAACACTTTATCCAGGCAATGAACTCTAGTTCTCTGTATAAGAACTCGGGATATTAACTCCATGGTGCTGAGTTCAAGCACAGTCATTGCCAACTGTATAAACACAGTCAAACCACTTAACCTATTATTTATTATATGTCAAGAATAAAACACTGCATACCTTACCTGGATGAAGCATTTTGAGAAAGTCCTTTCAATATGTTCAGAATATAATATTTCTTTATGGCTTCCCCAAGAAATGTGTGCTAAATGTTTCCTTGACGCTCTCCCAGCCATCTCTCTACCTAGTCTCAGATTCCCATTGTGTGTGTGTGTGTGGGGGGGGGGGCGGGGGGAGTGATGGCAGAGGGGGACCTGTAAGTTATTGCCTATGGGGTAAGGCTCAGGAATAGGGAGAAGATCTCTGTTTTTCACATCATTTGATAATAGAACTGAAATTGTAGTGACTTATCTTCAAAGTATATCAAAATATCTTTTCATCAGAATAGTAGCATCCAAATTGTTGCATCAAAGTCAGCATAATAAAATGTTTGTGTCTACCCACCCCCATCACAGGGTTGTATGAGGATGTGAGGATAAAATGAGGCAATCTATGGGACAAATCTTTGTAAATCAAGTTGCTGAGTAAGTGCTGAGCGTTACTGTTGTAAACCAGAGTGCCTTTGCTTGAAGAAGAAGTTATTTGAGACCGACGACTAGGCAATACCATACCCTCTCTAAGTTGACCAGTAAATCGATTCCATAGAGGAGGGTGTCAGGAGATGGAGACAATGAATAATAAGTGCAATGTGGGGTAAGTCAAGGACAGCACCTGACAGGAGGCCAGGTCTCCAGGGTGGTGATCCCCATGGACTTATAGAGACAAGAGTGTGAAAGGCTTTCTGGGCTGGAGGTGAGACCTGGCAAGCAAAGGGCAAGGCTGGGCATCCAATCCTTGCACACTTCTGCTGATGACAGGAGCACTTCTTGCATTTTGTGAGAGAATATGAATGAGTTCTATTAGTTCAGCTACACAGAAAGAGTTCTCACCCTGTGATTGATCCCCACGCTGCCAGCAGGCAACTGAGGTGTTTGAAACAGATGGGCAGCCAGCCCCTCTGCCTCCATTGTCAAGAGCCAACAGAGACCGCCTCCTGTAAATCAACGGCCTGGCCACACCCAGATGGGGAGAGCAGTGTCTTTTCTAGTTTCATTATTTTCTTAGCCATCCACAAGATCATGCTTTATAAGCACCTTAGATTTCAGAGAGTAAATGATTAATGTCCAATTTGAGAAAGTCAGTGGCATGTAACTGCAGCACTGGCAAACCAAATGCAAAGTGGAGGTCCCAGCATGGAATGAATTAGCCTGTGTTGCAGGTGATTCCACAGGCAGGTGTTTCCAGGCTCCATCTAGCAGGACACATGGCAGTGCTATGGGGGGGGGGGGGGGTTCGTGTCCATGGGTGCATCTCCCCATTCCCTGCTGAGCAGCCTTCCTGACCAGCTCCATTACTGTGAATTCAGAAAGAGGAGACTCTCCACTGATACTATTACACGAAGGGTTGGTATCTTAGAGAGTCTCATCCCTTCCCCCCAGGCAGGTTTCATTAGAATAACCATTCTGGACACTTCTCAAACATACACTTAAGATAACATGACACCAAACATCACCTTTGGGCATTAAAGCAACTTGGTCTGGGATGGAGGCCTCCCCAGCTGACATGGGGATTGATCAATGTCCCCTCGATATGAGTATTCTCATGTACATGAAATGAGTGTGAAATGATGAGAATTAAAACATCAGCCTTAAGAAAGTTGGTATCCTGTTGGTGCCAATTCCTTTTGGTGCTTCTGACATCTTTTGTCCTTCGATGGGGACCTCATGATTCTCAGTCTGTCTCCTTTTTACTGTTTGGCTCTGGCAATTTCTACTCTGAATTCAAAGAACTGCTACTGATGTTAAAAGTGCTTTGTGTATAGCATTATTTTGATGTCATTGTACTTAAAGATCTCTTCAATAGGATCAAGGGCAGGCAGCATCACAGAGGGTAAGGAGGGAAGGCACTGCGATTCTGCTATGTGAAGTCATGGGCTCAGGACCTGGGCATCATGAGGACAATCTCCGGGCTGTTGCTGAGGCTATGGCTCCCTGCTGGCTCCTAGGCAGTCTCGATACTGGGCTGTAAGGGTTGAGGCTGACCAACTTCTGTGAAGAGACAAGACTGCTATCCAGGGGAGGCCTTGAGGGCTTGGGGCCTGGATGCCCAGCTCCTATTTTTAAGGGGGTCTGCTCTCTTTCTGGTCATCTCTTCTTTGGGCTGCAAAGGCAGACTCATATTCGGTAAATAATTGGGATGTGATCTGGCCATGGGTGTGTACAGGGCCACTGCTTCGCATCACTCCACAGTGGCCCTGTGTATTTAGAAAACAAAACAAAGCAGCACTTTGCTGGGTAAATCGAATGTGCGTTCCTTGAGTAAGGACCAGAACATTAAATAAACTAGTATACAGGCATGTATGTGCACATACTCACACTTTTCACTTCTAATCATTAGCTTCAAGAATGAAATGGTATTTTCTTACTTACTCTGGCATAGGATGAAAACTTTAATGTGATTTTATTTCCTTTCTCTCTACACTTCCTACTCCATCTTTCCTTTCCCCACCATATATTCTTGAATTTCTTGTAGCATTTGGAACTTTAGATTGAGATTATTAACAAATTTGTTTATTTGTGATGATAATGGCCAACTATATGACAGATACTAGTCTAAGCATTTCACACTTAATCCTCACAAGATTTATTTTTGACATTTACTGTAAGTTTTATAACCATATCAACAGTAATTATTTGGACAACTTGGTTTGCTAATTTTATTGTTCTTTTATGCTATGACTTCCTGTTTTGATTCATCTTTGAGGATGTAGAGCTTGTCGATTTTCAGGAAAGATAATACACATAGAGAACATACTTGGAACAACTGAGACTGTTTCTATTGTCCTTGCACATGAAGGAGATCTTGTCAGGATCAGAATTCTGAGGCCACAATCATTACTCTCAAAAATCATGTAGAATTAATTCATTGACTTTGAATTTTAGGGACGATATCAAACAGTCTGAATTTTGTTCCTTTGGAATAGAGTGCTTTATCTTGTAGAGTGCTTACAATTTTTTTCTTTATCTTAAATAAAAGGATAGTCAAAGTACGGCCATCATTTTATTGTTTTGGCCTTTGACTCAGGGATCCCTTTTGATTTCCTGACTTCAGTTGGCACTGAGCAGACAGGTAGGTGGGGTTTTCCCACATGAATATAAAGAGGGAGAGAAGTAAAGGAGATGAGGACACTGTAAGGGCATAATTATAATGATAAAGTATGGAATCTAAACTGGACTAAGCAGAAAGACAGCAGGGGAGTAATGGATAATGCAGAATTGGAGACAGTCAATGCATCAGAGGTCTTGATGAGGATAAACAATTGTTTCATTGGGGTCTCTAAAGTAAACTAACTGGAAGAGAGGACTTATATGAGTGGAAAACCTGAAACTGAGGTTTTTGGTGGTTCTGTTTTCATTAGTGAATGCTATGGGAATGGTCAGGGGACTGGGATAGAGTGGGTGATGGTGTGGAGGCCAAGGAGCTGACTTAACTAGGCTGGTTTTGGGGCGGGATCACCACACGGATGTCGGAGTTGCCAAGAAGATGCCAGAGGTGAAAAGACAGACTGATCTAGAAGTCTAGAGGAAGTGCTAGGAATGACTAGGAGGCCAGTAGATTACAAATTTGAGGGCGATGGATGGTAGCAAGGCATGGCCTCTACGCAGGGCAGGGGAGGAACTATTTGGAAGCACAGTGGGGGGTGGGGCAAGGAGGAGGACTCCTGTCTCTCTGGGAGAAATGAAGGAAAAGGCAACAGCAGCAGCTAGGTAAGGCTTCCAGGGAGGCAGTGGCCTCAGGGTATAGCCAGGTTAAAGAAGAAGGGGAAGGTGTTATGCTAAGCGAAATATGTTTTATACTAGGGAAAATGACAAAAACCATATGGTTTCACTAGTATGTGGAATATAAAACAAATGAACCAATAAAACAAAACAAAAGCAAAGTCATAGATACAGACATCAGAATGATGGTTACCAGAGAGGATGGGGGGTGGTGGGAGGTTGAAATGGGTAAAGGGGGTCAAATATATGGTAACGGAAAGAAATTAGATTTGCTGGTGAACACACAATAGAGTACACAGATATTGAATTATAATGTTATACACCTGAAATTTGTATAATGTTATTAACCAATGTTACCTCAACAAAAAAATAATGAAAAAAGGAGGGGAAGGAGGAGTTTGGGGAGGAAGGGGGGAGTTTTCTGGCCACAAGACATGTGTTCCAGAGAGTATAGTTTAAACGTAGGGTGGGTCAGAGTGCAGGATGCCCATATTCATATGAGGGTGATGACTGGTTGGTGCTGAATGACCAGGAAGGTGAGATTTTGAGTAGTCACTCAGATAAACCGGTGTGGAGAGGAGAGGAGGCAGGGCTGGTTTCATGGGCATGTGACTTGTGTAGTGACACAGGGTGCCATGCTTAGATGGGCTTCATGCTGATTTAATGCTGTGCTGTTGCTATCTTAAAATTTTAAATAATTTTTGAACAAAGAACTCTGCATTTTTATTTTGCCCCATGAATTATATATTTGGTCCTGGGATGGATTTTAGGTGTGATTTTCTCTTGGAGGACATTTCAGTCCCCACACTACATTGGTCCCATGGGTGTGCTAGGCTAAGTGCCTTGGTTTTACCAGATCATTTATCCCTTCCCAGCAGTGCTGGTGTAAATTGTACATGTGAATCAAATTTCCCAAGGCCCAGTACACTTCCCTCCCATACGTCACCCACTTGGGATATTTGAGAGATTCTGCTTGGGTCTCTCATTGTAACTTCGCGGGTAGTTAGTGGAAAGGAATGGGCCACACTGACATTCTACAGGAATGTCTCATTTATAGGAGTTCCTGAAAGTTTCTAACATTAGAATATGTATCTTTATTTCTCTGTTTCCACCACTTATAAGTGTTCTTTTAATTTTTGGGACTTTGGACATTTAATGAGAACTGGGGTGCAACAAGGAAGAAGAAATATAGTTACATGTGTTCAAATTTCTAGCATAAGAGAAGACTTCAGTTTCTCTTTCTTAATATGATATCCTCTAACTTTTTTTTTAAAGGATCAGGGCATAGATCCTTGTCTTCTAAGTCCATTTTGCTCTGGGAGATACTTGTATCATTAGATATAACTGATGGCTATGTAATTTAATTTTGGTAAGTTGCCAGTACTCATTGTTACTCAACTATTAATACAAGAACAAAAAATATTGACTACATGAAAACCAATTCAGGTTTGATCTATCAGCAAACTGATGTATCAATGAGTTATTTTCTTCTGAAAAGAAATTACTTTTTCTTCCTCCCTCCCTCCTTCCCTCCCTCCTTCCCTCCCTCCTTCCCTCCCTCCTTCCCTCCCTCCTTCCCTCCCTCCTTCCCTCCCTCCTTCTCTCCCTCCTTCCCTCCCTCCTTCCCTCCCTCCTTCCCTCCCTCCTTCCCTCCCTCCTTCCCTCCCTCCTTCTCTCCCTCCTTCCCTCCCTCCTTCTCTCCCTCCTTCTCTCCCTCCCTCCTTCCCTCCCTCCCTTCCTCCCTCCCTCCCTCCCTCCCTCCCTCCCTTCCTTCTTTCTTCCTCTCTCTCTCTCTCTCTCTCTCTCTCTCCTATATAACCTGTTGCCTCTATTGACCACACACACTTCCAAACACCAACATCATCTATTTACTGCTACGTTACACATTAAGTGTGCAAGGAAAAAAAAAAAAAAACCAACCAAAACTCAGCAGAGATTAGTTTCCATGCATTCAAAATGAAATCTAAATAACCAAGACCTACAAGAAAAATGACCTTATTTGTTTTGTTTATTCTTCACATTTTATCTCACTTAAGGAGGATGGAATTCAAATTCTTTTTTCTTTCTGATATGCCATGTGCCCTGCACAGACTGTGACAGTTATATATGTAAGGAGGAAGATGTATGGGGGCCTTTGAATGTCACCAGCTCAGCCAAATACCAGGGCTTTCTGTTCACTTCAGCAGAGAGTATAGATGCCTAATAAAGATGCTAACGAAATATTAAACAAATGTGAGCCGACCATTGGGAGGAAGGGGGGCATTGGGATTTATTACACACCTATTGTGAGTTAGTTGTCAGCTCCCTACTTTTATTTGTCATTTCAGCAGATAAAATGACAACTCCATATGGTTTATTTTCCATTTATCATATAAGGAAACTGAGACACGGAGAGATTAAGGATGTTGCCCTGTGTTATAAGTCATGGACAAAGCCAAACATGTCTAGAAATAAAGCATGTGCTTTTTCCAACTCCCTTGTATTAAGTTCTGGGTTCTGATAGGTGGAGATGTAAAGATCTAGTTCCACAATGAAATGGACATTGAAGTGAGGGTTAAGTAGAGCTCCCCTCGTCATTTGGGGCAAAATGCATGCTTGTCCTATTATCCATTTGGACACCAGTGGGAAGCCTGCACATTTTGAAGGGCTCGAGTGTGATATATTCTTCTCTGCTTGAGTCCCCCAGTATCTCTCTCCAGTCCAATTCCCATGTGTGTTCTGATGCTTCTACTCTCCGCCTTCACGCGTGAGAAGTGATGTGTGTGTGTGTGTTTTGGGGCAGCATGAAAATGAACGGTATTAAGATAGTTAGCATTTGGCAGATTAATGCTTCATCCACAAGCATTAAAATTGTCATTCTCCAGCAAGAGAATAAATTCTAACTCCTATCTTAACAACCTCTTAGTTTTCTTTTCTTTGTGGATAAATGAGTGAGTTGGAATACTGAGGGAAAATACAATGTGTGGCTTGACTTACTTAAAAGCTTGTTTCTTGTCCCCAGCAGATTATGTTTAAGACTTTACCCTCTTCCACCCAGATTTGCCTGATCTGAAGTTTTGGAGCCATATTTGTATTACTATGATTAGCTTCTAGGGAGCATCCCTCTGACCTGGACGCACAGCCGGAGAGCATCTTGGCATGTTGGGGATGGGGGTATCATGCCAGTGACCTTTTATCCCTGGAGTTCACTGAAACTCTTGGATTTGTGGGGCAAGTGTAATTTTCTAACAAAATACCTGGTTTCGATTCATATGGGGCAGTTGCTCAATTTGTTGGAAGATCCACTTGCTGTCCAAAGAGCAGTTTTATCTCCACAACAGCCATGTCCTCCAAATGCTTGGACTCCTATTCACCTGAGAAATACAGTATATCTACCCACACAAAGGCTATAAAAGATAGAACTTGTGCTTTCTGTATATTTATTTATATATCTATCTTTCTAAGTAACACAATAATGAACTCCTTTCTTGCTTTCCTTTCTTGAATATCAGTGTGTAAAGAATATATGCTGGGAACTAGAGATCCAGAGACTTCAAAGACCCAAGGTGACCCTAGATAAGAGCCATATGATTGTAATGTAATAAAAATCATAGTAGGTAAAGGGCATCGGAGAGTCTTACGGAAGATGTTACTTTTGAGCAAGTCTGGAGAATGAGTGTGAATTTTCCATGCTGAGAAGGCAAGAGAAAGGGCACTTCTGACAGAAAAATGTAAGGGAAGGGCTGGAGTTGTTTGGGAAAGAGTAGTTGGGGTCAAGAGGGTTTAAGGATGTGGAAGATAACAGCAAGAAGTGAGGTGGAAAAAATGAGTGGGGGCTAAAGCCATAAACCTTAAATGTAGTGTTAGAGAGTCTGAATTTTATTCTTGAGTTGATGGAAACTATTGAAAGCTTTACCAGTCTAGCTGATCCCTTGAGTTAGGTAAATGGTGATGAGAATAAAGAGGAGTAATATATTCAGGTGACATTGTAGAGACTGAATGAATGGGACTTGGTTACTGAATAGGGAGGGGCGGGAACTTGGGAGAAAGAAAATGCTAGAAATGACCCTGGTTTCTAGTTTGGCCAATTGAGGAGCTGGTGGTGACTTTTATTAAGGTGGAGAACACATGAAGAGGAGTGGTTTTGTCAAGGGGATGCAGGAGCAGAAGGGCATGTATTGTTGGAGGCACTGTCTTCTCAGGTACTTGTTATCTATGGATGAAGAACCAATTTGCCCCAAGGCAATGACAGTAGAGTTCTCCCTCCTTTCACACTGACTTTCAAGGCTCACCAGGGCACTGCTACGTGGAGAGCTGGGTCATCCTAAATGCTCCACCCTAACAGATGCATAGGTGATAATCAGCAGCATCAGAGACTCGTGAGCAGCAGCAAGGCAGTGCTTGCAGCTTAGGCTGAATGATCAAGGCAAGCCCGAGCTTTCTCTAATGCAATGTGACAGTCATATTAGGCCAAGGCTTATTGTTAATAAATGTCAGTATTGTCCCCAAGTCATAATCACTCAGTATTCAAAACAGCTACCTATAAGCAGCTTATAAATCCAAACCGAAAGCTCAGAGCCATTATGTAGACTCTCCCCTGATGACAATTTGCATTCCTCAGTGCCTGGAATTGCCACTGGTGATTAGAACACTGACAGTGTACGGGCCAAAATGTCCTCTTGGGGTCACTCTGCACCTGTCTGGCTGAATAGAAACAGTGAGTAGAAGTGAATAGAAGTGAATAGAAGCAGAGTTTGGCTGGCTGGCCAAACACAGAACAGATAGAACAGAAACACTAAAACTTTGTTGGATTAGTATATGGCATGTAGGAGAAACACATTTGACTGCTCAATACAAACTCCTGCTTTAGGCAAGTCACCCCCATGGAAAATGCTGTTATTGACCAGCTCTTCTGAGAATACTTATGATACATGCAGAAAGCCAAATCCCAGGGTTGGTTTAATGCCCTAATGGTGTCTTCAACCATTTGTTGAGGGTCGGGGAATATAAAGGGAAAGTAATAGAAAATAGTTACCTTGTGCGTCCCCCCATCAGGAATTATTAAGCAAGCTTCTGGAGGGTCATCCTTTACTTGGTAGGTCCTGTGTTTCCCATTGACAAAATCAGGGGAAGACACCGAAAGGAAGAGGCATGCATGATGGGTTAGGCAAGGCTAGTCGGTAGGCTCTGGAACACGAAGCCTCACCTGCTTCCCATTCATCTGTGGCATCCCTTTCTCTTCTCTGCTGTCACTGTCCTCAGGGCAAGGAGGCTTCACAGTTGTCCAGCCCAGGGCCAGCACAGCCCATCAAATTGTATCTGTATTCTCTGTGTAGGGAGAACATTACTAAGCACAAATCCAACTGAAGGCAGGAACAGTTAATGTGGAACACACACAGCTAAATAAGCTATGTGAATGTATGCCTACAAATTCCCAGGTCTGCCCATTCAGACGGGGCCAGGAACAGATCCCCCACAAACATTCCAGAACTGGCCGCCAGACAGATAGCTAAGTACACAAACCACAGAGGGGTGTTAGGGGATATTTATGAAATACCTCTGTGAAGAGTTTGTGAGGCTTAGTGATGGAGGTCTCCCCTTGGCTGATCTAGGCAGACAGACAGAATGCTGGGACTTCGATCAAGCATTCATTTCTCTGTGATTCTCCAGATGGAGTTAAATGTGGCCAGAGAGGCATAACACTTGGTAAACTGAATGAGAACATTGGCTGAGCTTGGATTCTTGTCTTTTTGATTGTCTGAGGAGTCTCTGAATGGGCCAATCATCCCTCATCCTGAATGTTAGGGGAAGGCAGAACAAAGCAGGCTAAGAAATGTAACATTCCCCTTTCCCAAAGACTTTTAAGGTAATGTCATCATATTGCATGGCTCAAATGTTTGTAGGGATATTCAACTTTAAATGGAAGTTGGAAGGAGACTAGGAAATTTGTTTGCTAGACTAGCTGATACTGTGATTAACTAGTGCTGACTTGGACATTGTTCTAGATACTCAGTGATAAAGTATATAATTTCATCATTTTTTCTAGGAAATTCCATGGAGCCCATGAATTTTGCTTATTTTTCTTCAAGATTAAACATCTGTTATATTTTAAAAAGACAATTCTTCAGATCATGGCTTTTCACATTATTTGAAGTCAAAGTAGTTTTGTGTTTAAAAATTATTCAAAATATAGGAAATTTGATGACCCACTGTGAAACTGACCTCTTTGCTTCCTGGCACAGTTCTGAATTCAACTGAAGAAGAAATGAACTGTTATAGAATTATTATGAAATTGTCATTAATTAAAGAATGATACTGATTTGGAAATATCTATTCACAATCTTCATATATAAAAAAATACATTTTTTAAAAAACTTATTAAAAAAGAAAAACTGGCTATTGCTTGTCTCTGAGAATTGTTTGTAGACAAAAAATCATTTTTTACTATTTTGTAACTACCAATTTGCATTTTTTAATCGCTTCACATTTTTCTCCCAGCCCCCCAGCATCCCTACCACTTGGCAAACATCAGTTCGTTCTCTGTATCTGAGTCTGTTTCTATTTCGTTTGTGTATTTTGTTTTTCAGATTCCACATATAAGTGAGATATTTCACTTAGCAGAATACCCTCTTGGTCCAACCATGTTGTCACAAACAGTAAGATTTCATTTGTTTTTATGGCTGACTAATATTCCATTGTGTATATAAGGTGTGATCATAAAATATGGTGAATGTTTAAATAAAAAAAATTATTACAGTAAAAGACACATTGCCATTAGTCCCCCTCAAAATACTCCCCCTCACTTGGAACATGCTTATCCCATCATTCTTGCCACTTTCTGAAGCAGTTCTCGAAGTCCTCAGTTGGGAGTGTTTTTAGTTGCACTGTCCTGGCTGCCTCAATGTGCTGAATTGATTCAAAACATTTACCTTTCATGGTCATTTTGACTTTGGGGAAGAGGCAGAAGTTGCACGGTGCCAGATCCAGTGAATAAGGTGAATGAGGACACACAGTAATGCTTTTATTAGACAGAAATCGCCGTACCAGAAGTGATGTGTGACATGGAACATTGTCATGATGGAGGATAAAGTAAAGACACCCACGAAAGAGGACTTTCAGAACTGCTTCAGGAAGTGGCAAGAATGATGGGATAAGTTTGCCTGAAGCAAGGGGAAGTATTCTGAAGGGTATTAATGGCAATGTGTTTTTACTGTAATATATATTTTTTAATTTAAACATTCACCATATCTTTTGATCATACCTCATGTGTGTCTCATATTCTTTATCTAGCAGTGTATTGATGAGCATTTAGGTTGCTTGCATATCTTGGCTATTGCAAATAGTGCTGCAGTGAACATAGGGGTACATATATACTTTTGAATTAGTAGAAATTTTATAGAGAAGTAAAATATATTGAAATGGGAGTCAAAAGTTTTTATCATCAACATAACTTAGGCAAACCACTTAACTTTCCTGACTTTCATTTCTTCATCTGTGTAATGAGAAGTTTGGAGGGAGTGATCTCTAAGGGCTGTGTTATATCCCCTACTCATCCCTTTCCAACTCTCACTACTGAAGACTTACATCCTTGCTATTCAGGTGCACAAGGTATGTCCTGGGCCCACAGCATCTTCACCAATCCCAGGTGCTGATGAGAATTGCAGTATCTTGGCCTCCATCCCAGACCTACTGAATCAGACTCTGAATATTAATAGGACCCCTAGGTGATTTATACACACATGAACATTAGAGAAACACTGATCTACAACCTGCAGACTTCTTCCTTTTGCAATTCAGTGTTCTTGTTTGGGTTCTAGCAACCTCCCTCTCCCTTGCTGTACAACTTTGCTGGCTGGGCCTATCCCCGTCCTGTACACCTTCACTTTCCTCCTCCCTCCCTCACACACCTTTTAGGGTCCTGCTTCAAACAGACTGAGTTTCTGGAACAAGATACCCCTGACTGGCTCTTTTCTGCTGAAGTCAACTACATGCGCTTTAGTTCTGGGATAACGTACTGTTTGCTGTCTCCGTAAAGTCGTTCAGTATTATTACAGGAAACAAATTCTCTGATTGGATCCTATACACTTAGGAGATAGACTAATTTGGTGCCCAGAGTAGACAGAACAGACAGGGCTCCTATCTAAATTCTGCCTTACCAGCTTTACAGCTGTCAGAAAACGTTGTCTGTGACACACACATATAAAAGTACATATTTACTTTCCTTCACTGTAAACTTTCTGTGGCCCCAATCCATCAGACACTTTCATAATGCACAATATCTTCATCCAGAATTGACTAAAGGACATATATTTGCCATGTCTGAGTTGTTCCATGAGTTTAAGATTAATTACTGTGTGAATTCTAGCTCTGAGAACAGATTCCAGTGTTCTATTTTCAAGGACAAACATTACCAGACAATTATGCTATGATTATATGGTGGTTGATTTTCAGTTTTCAAGGTCAGCATTAATAGAATAAATATAGTGCAAACACAACCTTGGCATTTTTTACTTTTTTTTTTTCCTACTGAAAGAGAAAATCATTTCCCCCAAGCTTGCTGAGCCAGCTGTCTTTGTGTAAACAAAGACCCCCTCCTGTTATCAGCCATTGACGGAAATAAGAGAGGTGGCTGCTGGACCAGAGCAGGCTTGGCTACCACTGTCAGAAGTGGGACAGCTATTAGCCTGGGGACAGTACGCTTTTGCTCAATGATTTCATACTGATAACACAAAGAATTTGTCTAGGACAGAAAAGAAGAGGAAAGGACTCAGGAGCAAGTGGGGCAGGGTCCACAAGGAAACACATCTTTCAGATGAGAAACCTGGCCACACCCATCACAAGGATAGTCAGGCCCTCTAAGGGGGCAGCGCTAAGATTTGTAAGGCTTCTCACTTACCTTATATCAGGAATTGGCAAACTATGCTCTATGGCCAAATCCCAGCAGCTGTCTGTTTTTTAAAATAAAGTTTGTTTTATTGGGTCATAGCCATCCTCATTCATTTATAAATTGTCTATGGCTGTTTTATGCTATAAGGACAGAACTGAGTCATTCCAACAGAGACCTTATAGTATGCTAAGGCTAAAATAGCTGGTCCTTTACGGAAAAAGTTTGCTGACACCTGCCTTACATCAAGTTTCATTCCTGAGTTTTAAATATTATAGGGGAGAGGAATGTTGATAGATTTCAGTTATGATCAGCATTTATGATGAAACATCACCCTACTATAATGTAAACTTTGTTCTTGAACAACAGTCAACATTTAAGACTTCTTGAGCTTCGGTCCTCAGTAAAATGGCCTGGCTGTCAGTAAAATGCCTAGGGACCCTAGGGACCCATCCTTCTAACAAATTAAGCTTCTTCAGTCACATACCATAGCCACCTTAGAACTTGATTCTTTGGAAATAATGCAGCTTATACCTATTTTATTTTCCTCTAGCATTCCCACATGACCTAATTTTTACTTCCAGAAGCTCTAGTAACATTTGATTACCATGCTTCATTCAATATGGCACAAGTTTGACTCCTACCTTTTGGCTTCTGGGCACTGAATACAAAGAGTAAGGGTAGGGTGGTGGGAGTGAAGAAAGCAGGCACTAGAGTATCCACCTTGGATCACCAGGAAATCCTGAGAAAGTGTGTTGTGTTTCTTTCAGAAATATTCTGTGGTCACTCAGATCTCAAGCCCAGAACATAGACCTCCTGTGGATGGTGCAGCTCTAATTGTCAGTAGTTTGTATCAATAAAAAGTCTCTGGTTCCTCACAAGGGCTAAAAGAAACATTTAGTATTTTAAGCAGAGAAAGAAAGAGCATCACAATGTTGCTAAAGGGAACCACAAAACTCCATTTTTTCTTTTTCTTTTTTAATTTAGAATACAAACTATACATTGGGTCTTTGAAGTTCTAATTGTGATATTGCAGGGGAGGTTACCTCTTTATGGTTTTATTAATTAAATGTCAATTATGGTTTTTTACATGTAAGATTATGTCATTTGCCAACAGAGACAATTTTACTTCTTCCTTTCCAATTTGGATTCCTCTTATTTACTTTTCTTGCCTAATTGCTCTGGCTAGGACTTTCAGTTCTATGTTGAGTGGAAGTGGCAAGAGTGGGTATCTGTTCCTGATTTTAGAGGAAAAGCTTTGTTCCTGATATTAGAGGAAAGCCTTTCAATTTTTCACAATTGAGTATGATGTTTGTTGTGAGCTTATCATACATGGCCTTTTTTATGTTGAGGTATGTTCCTTCTATATCTTGTCAGTTGGATAAATATATATATACTTATCCAACTGACTAGGTATAGGATATATATATATATATATATATATATATATATATATATATCCAATCATGATAGGGTGTTAAATTATGTCAGGTGCTTTTTCTGCAGGTATTTAGATGATCATGTGTCTTTTATCATTCATTCTCTTCTGTTAGTGTGGTGTAACATATTTATGATTTGCATATAGCCTGCAAACGCTAAAATATTTACAAATACAGTAAATTTGCAGGATACAAAATCAACATACAAAAATCAGTTGTTTTTCCTTACACTAATTAACCATCCAAAAAAAAAATTAAAGGAACAATTCCATTTACAACAGTGTCAAAAAGAATAAGATACTTAGGAAAAAACTTAACCAAGAAATCAAAAGACTTGTACACTGAAAACTACAAAATAATGATGAAAGAAATTGAAAGATATGCTATTTTCTGATCAAGATGGTGGTAAACACTGTGCTTTCCTTCCCTCATGACCACATCAAAATTACAGCTAAATTACAGAACAACCATCACTTGAGAATAGCCTGAAGTCTAGTTGAGCAGAAGTCCTATAAATAAGGATATGCAAAAGAAGCCACCTTCAGACTGGTAGGAGGGGCAGAGATGCAAAATGGACTAGTACAACACCTATGTGTAGCAGTTAAATATTGGGAGAAATAGCTCAGCTGTGGACATCCTCCCAAAGGAGCAAAGGGTCCCAGCCTTACACCAGGTTCCCCAGCCCAGGGTTCCAGTGACAGGAAGAGAAGTTTCCACAACATCTGGCTGTGAAAAACAGCGGATATTGTGGTTGAGTGAGATGGAGGCATTCCTCTTAAAGGGACCACACACGGACTTATTCATTGGCAGACTCACTCATTCTGAGTTCCAGGACTGGGGAAGCAGCAAGAAAAGCCCCAGGGATATATGGGGAGTACCTGAGTTGTCTGGTTGCAGGGAGAGGGCTGGAGGGGCAGCTTTCCCCTAGACAGAAGTGCTGGTAGAATCCATTATTTCTTTGTTGAGCCCTCCTCACTCCTGGTGGGCAGACACAGGCAGCTGCCATATCTGAGTCTCCATCAAAGTGGCTAACACTCTTTGCCCAGCCTTGGTGATTCCTTGAGACCCTGCTCCACCCAACTATCAGGCCCACCCAAGCCTCTTACAGTGGCTTTCCATATAAACAGCCTGTCTTGGCTCATGCTGCAAACTTTCTTAAAATTACTCTAAGGTGCAGAAAACACTAACAAGAAAGACCTGATCTCAGCATGCCCAATATCTCATGCTGAGCAACCCCAAGCTCGGCAGTAGTGGAAGCTGGCCTAATTTCACAGGTTGGCCTCTTCAAGGCACTTTCAAGCCTAGCATGGGTGGCTGTCATCTGAAGATTGCTTTAGGCTCATTCCTGAGGGCCCTGAGCAGGGCATAGGCTGTGGTTGAACTTCGTCTGGGGTGGGCCCCCTTGCAAGAGCCACTGGGACTGGCTGGCTTTGGACCCCAAACCTGAGTACCACCCAGCTGCCTGTGTGGATGACACACACAAAGGGCAAGCTTGGCAGGCACTGTGCCCTGCTAATGCAAATCCTTCACCTTAGGTTCAGACCCTGCATAATAATTGTCCTCCATTGTGCTCACGGCCATTCCTCACCACCAATCAGCTCAAGAGTCAATCCCTCCCACTGATGTGCAAACAGCAACCAAGGCTCAACTAGAACAGGAGGGCACATTCAGCTTCCTGGAACACCTGGCTCAGGTGACCAGGGAGACTGTGTCACTGGGTCCCATGGGACACCTATTACATTAGGCCGCTTGAATAAAATGGGGAGACATAGCAGCCCTACCTAATAAATAGAAACAAACACAGGGAAGCAGCCAAAGTGGGGACACAAAGAAATATGTCCCAAATGAAAGAACAGAACAAGCTCCAGAAAAAGAATTAAACAAAATGGAGACAAGCAATCTACCAGATGCAGAGTTGAAAACACTGGTTATATGGATGCTCAATGATCTTAGGGGAAGAGTAGATGAACTCAGTGAGAACTTTAACAAAGAGATAGGAAACATAAAAGAATAAATAGAAAACATAAAAAAGAACCAGTCCAAAATGAAGAATACAATAACTGAAATGAAGAATACATTAGAGGGAGTCAATAGTAGATTAGATTAAGCAGAGGATTGAATCAGTGATTTAGAAGATAAGGAAGCAGAAAACACCCAATCAGAACAGCAAAAAGAAAAAAAAAATCCAAAAAAAATGAGAATAGTTTATAGGACCTCTGAGACAGCATCAAGTGTAACAACATTCACATCAGAGGAGAAGAGAGAGAGCAAGTGTTTGAAAACCTATTTGAAGAAATAATGATGGAAAACTTCTTTAACCTAGTAAAGAAAATAGACATATGAGCTCAGGAAATGCAGAGAGTCCCAAACAAGATGAACCCAAAGAGGCCACACCAAGACACATCATAATTAAAATGATAAAGGTTAAAGACAAAGAGAGAATCTTAAAAGAAGCAAGAGAAGAGCAGGTAGTTACCTACAAGGGAGCTCCCATAAGACTGTCAGCTGATTTCTCAACAGAAACTTTGCAGGCCAGCAGTGATTGGCATGAAATATTCAAAGTGATGAAAAGCAAGGTCCTACAACCAAGAAAACTCTACCCAGCAAAGTTTTCATTTAGAATCAGACAGATAAAAAGCTTCCCAGAGAAAAAAAAGCTAAAGGAGTTCATCACCAGCAAACCAGTATTACAGAAAATATTAGAGGGATTTCTTTAAGAAGAAGAAGGAGAAAAAAAAAAAGATCTAAATATTAATAATAAAATGGCAATAACTGCATACCTATCAACAATTACTTTAAATGTAAATTTATTAAATGTTCCAATTAAAAGGCATAGGGTGGCTGAATTGATAAGATTTAGATATGCTACCAACAAGAGACTCACATTAGATAGAAAGACACACACAGACTGAAAGTGAAGGGTTTGAAAACGATATTTCATTAAAATGGAAATGAAAAGATTAAAATGCTGGGATAGCAATAGTCGTACCAGACAAAATAGACTTTAAAACAAAGGCTATAACAGGAGATAAAGAAGGAGCCAGCCATTCCATTTCTGGTTATTTATCTGAAGAAACCCAAAACACTACTTCAAAGGGTCATGTACATCCATATGTTCTTTGCAGCATTATTTACAATAACCAAGATATGGAGACAACCTGGGTGTCCATCAGTGGTTGAATAAAGAAGAGGTCGTGCATATATAAAATGGAATATTATTACTCAGCCATAAAAAATAATGAAATCTTGCCATCTACAACAAAATTAATAGACCTAGAGGGTATTATGCTGAGTGGAGAAAATCAGACAGAGAAAGACAAATGCCATATGATTTCACTTGTATGTGGACTCTAAAGACAAAACAAACAAACAAACAAAACAGAAACAATTTCAGATGCAGAGAATATTTTGATGGTTGCCAGCTAGGAGGGGTATGTAGGTTGGGTGAAAAATCGGAAGGGATTAAGAAATACAAATTGGTACTTACAAAACAGTCATGTGGGCATAAAGTACATCACAAGGAATACAGTAAATAATATTGTAATAACTATGTGTCAGATGGGTACTAGATTTATCAGGTTAATCACTTCATAAGTTATAGAAATATTTAATCACTATATTGTACACCTGAAACTAATATAGTATTGTATGTCAACTGTAATTAAAGAATAAAAGATATTTAAAAAATAAAGTAAAAAAAGTAATTAAAGGAGACACAAATAAAAAAAAATTACACTTTGATGGACTTGAAGACTTATTTTTAAATTGTCCATACTACCAAAGTGGCCTGTTGATTCAATGATATCCACATCAAAACCCCAATGACAGTTCTACAGAAATAGAGATAACAATTCTAAATTTGATATGGAACCACAAAAGGCCTGGAGTAGCCAATGCAATCTTGAGAAAGAAGAACAAAGCTGGGGGCATTACACTATTTGATTTCAAAATATGTTACAAACTACAATAATTAAAACAGTATGGTACTGGCATAAAGACAGATATAAACCAATACAATGGAATAGAGAGCTGAGAGATAAACCCATGTATATATGGTCAATTGATGTTTCACAAAGATATTAGTAATGCACAATGTTGGGGAAACTGGATATACACATGCAAAAACCCAAAAAAAACAAAAACAAAAAACTGAACCTGTATCTTACATACCCAAAAATCAACTCAAAATGGTTTAAAGATCTAAATGTAAGACTTGAAACTATAAAACTCCTAGAAAAAAACATAGGAGAAAAGCTTCTTTACATTGATTTTGGCAATGATTTCTCGGATATGCCATTGAAGGCACAGGCAACAAAAGCAAAAATTATCAATTAGAACTACGTCAAACTAAAAAGCTTCTGCACAGCAAAGGAAACCATCAGCAGAATGAAAATGCAATCTACAGAATGATAGAAAATGTTTGCAAACCATATATCTGATAAGAGGTTAATATCCAAAATATATAAGGAACTTCTAAAATACGACAGCAAAAACAAACAACAAAAAACCCCATAAACAAACAAAAAATGCCCTCACCAACCAAATAATTTGATTTAAAAAGGGGCAAATGATTTGAACAGACTTTCATCAAAGAAGATATACAAATGACCAACAGGGGCACATAAAGATGTTCAACATCATAAATTGTCAGGGAAATGCGAATCAAAACTACAGTGAGATTTCACCTCACACCTGTTAGGATGGTTATCATCACAAACAAAGCAAAACCCCCAAAATATTAAGTGTTGGTGAGGATGTGGAAAAATTGGAAACCTTGTGCACTGTTGGTGGGAATGTAAAATGGTTCAGCTACTATGGAAAACAATATGGCAGTTCCTCAAATAATTAAAGATGGCATTTCTATATGAAGCAGCAATCTCATTTCTCGGTATTTATCGAAAAGAATTAAAATCAGAATCTCAAAGGGATATTTGAACTCCTATGTTATTGCAGCATTATTCATAATAGCCAAGATATTGTAACAACATAAGTGTTCATTGATAGATGAATGGGTACAGAAAATGTATTATATAGACACAATGGAATATTTTTCAGCCTTAAACAACAGGAAATCCTGACATTTGTAACAACATGGATGAACCTTGAATACATTATGCTAAGTGAAATAAGCCAGACAGAGAAATACAAACACTACATAGTTCCACTTATATGAGGTATCTATAATAGTCAAACTCATAGAAGCAGAGAATACTGTATTGGTTGCCTGGGGCTGGGGGTTGAGGGGAGATGGAGAGCTGTTGTGCAATGGGTAATGAATTTCAGTCAAGCTAGACGAATAAATTCTAGAGATTGGCCGTACAACATAGTATCTATAGTTAACAGTACATTATTGTGCACTTCAAAATTTGTTAAGAGAGTAGATCTTACCACAAAAAACAAAAACAAAGGGACATGGGAAATTTTGGGAGGTGTTGGATTATTTTTATTGCCTCAATTGTGGTGACGGTACCCTGGGTGTCTGTGTACGTCCAAACTCATCAAACTGTACACGTTTAAATAATGCAGTTCTTTCATATCAATTATACCTCAGTAAAGCTGTTAAAAAAGGAAAAAGTCAATTAGAAATTCTGTTACAGATATTTCCAGTTTTTCAGCTCAGCACATTTTGAGTTGAGCGCTGCAAGAGATTAGGTCATGTCTCCCTTCCCCTTCTCACTTTATAAAGGTTTAGCTTAGGGAAAGCATGGAAGGAAAGTGATAAGAAGACTGCTAGAGGAGATCATATATGGCAGGAATTATTTTCAGTAGTTCACCTTGCTCACTCCTGAGTCTCAAAAACCTTTAATATGTCACTACTACAATGTGAGGCAATTAAGAATAAAAAGTAACCTTTCAATCATGGCCTGTGAAATTCCAGGTTCTACTGCAGCATTGGGTTGATAAATGCCAGTAATTATATTACGATAGTACACAGATTCAGATTCTCTAGGTCCAAAACAACAAAACTGTTAAAATCTGGAACAAACTTGAAGAAAAGAAATCAGCTCCGGTAAATACTTTTAAAGGAATAGTTTTAACTTCTTCCTGTCATGTTTGTTTGTGTGTTTCTCCATAAGACGTAGATTGTCCCACTTCACAAAAAAGTGATGGCATAGAATTTGGGAAGAGCAATATTAGAGTCATAGCAGGTTTTGGCTTTTAGCTCTATAGCTAGTACACTGGCTGTATCATCTTAGACAAGTTGATTTATTTGAGTGTTGTCTGTTTCTTCTTCTCTGAAACAGGTGTAGTAATAACAACCCTATGTGCTAATATATATTGGAATAAATGAAATAATGTCTGTAACTTTTCAAGCAATGTCCTGCACATTAGTAGGTTAGGAGATTAGTAAGTTGATGGGTTAATAAATAGCTTAGTAAAATATTTAGAACCCTGCTTATTCTAACATTTACAGGACAGTATTATTCCATCTTGTTTTGAGTCCAAGCAGAATTGGCTACCATTTTCATTGGAGGGACTACTAACCGATCCAGGAGGGTGAGAAACTAAATCATGGTCTAATTGCTTCCTACCACATCCAGTTTATGCAACTCCCAAATCCATATGTTCCTGCCTGTTCAGGGGCATACACTGCTGTCCTGGAAAGTCTCGGCCAATGCCCTTAGCACCTTGTTTTCTGAGTCTCCAGGTTGGCTCTGCCTCTCGAGGAAAAGCCTGACCTTCAGCGTTCCTCCATTACCAGGGCAGTTCCAAGGCCAGGTTCAAGATGCAGAAGTCGAGTGACACAACCTGGAGGTGAGGGGAAATTCATGTTCCCCCTCCCTGGTGTTTAACTAATAAGAACATTAGAAGATGGTAGGAATCAGCTGATCAATTAGTCACTGTTTTCCCAGAAGAATGTTCCAAGACACAGTGAGTCTACAGGCTCTCCAGAGATGTGCCAAATGACGAGGAACCAACTAGATTTTCTGATGTTTTACACTTAGAGATATGTTTATGAGTTCTTATTACATCCTCTCTTTTATCTTTATATAGGTGTAAAGTCTCATACAGGAAGCAAGAGTAAAGATATTTTTAACTTTAGTAAGACAGGACAAAATTTTACATAATAATGGGAAAGTTTAGGGTGACAAATGAGGTAAAGTAGAGCCAAGAAGCCTACCAAGTACAGAGCTAGGCTTGCCTCTGGGTCTTCTCTCTCTCTCTCTCCATCTCTCCCTCCCTTCTTCCCTCCCTCCCTCCCTCCCTCCCTCCCTCCCTCCCTCCCTCCCTCCCTCCCTCCCTCCCTCTCTCAAGCTCTCTCTCTAATTGCAGTAACATTGATTAATAACATATAAATTTTAGGTGTACAACATAATAATCTGATACCTGTATACTCAATTGCATGCTCACCACCAAAAGTCTAGTTTCCTTCTGTTACCATATATTTGACTACTTTTACCCATTTCGCGCTCGCGTCACCCACCTGGTAACCACCATTTTGATGTCTGTACCTATGAGTTCATTTTTATTTTGTTTTGTTAGTGTGTTTGTTACTTTTTTGTTTTATATTCCACCTAGGAGTGAAATCACATGGTTTTTGTCCTTTTCCATCTGATGTAAGGGTCTTCTTAACCCGGGCCTTGAAGTCTCTCCATTGCAGCACAGCCTTGCTTTCATCTGCTCGCTGTACAGGTTGTGCACTGTAACACAGGATCTGGTAAGGCAGAGGGGCCAGACTTTTTATGTAAAAGGGCCGGATGGTAGATATTTTTGGCTTTGCAGGCCCTGAGGTCTCCGTTGCAACCATTTAACTCCTTTTCAGTATCAAAGGAACTATAGACCATACATGAAGGGATGGACATGCCTCTGTTCAGGACTGACTACATGATATGTAGGGCCAAGTGCAAAATGAAAATGCAGGGTTCCTTGTTAAAAATTATTAAGAATTTCAAAACATCAGTAACAGTGCATTAAACCACATGTGGGGCCCTTCTAAGTGTGGGTCCATCTGCGACTGCACAGGTTGTGCCTCCAGGAAGCCAACCTTAGCTGTGATCCAATAAAACTTTATTTACTAAACCAAATGTAGGGCTGGGTTTGGCCCAACAGCCACTTTGCTGACTTCAACTATAAAGAATCAAGTAACAGCATTTATTACACCTTTGAGCAAGAGTAGGTGCATACTGTTGATTTGCCTACTCACTCATCCCTCAATTTTCCCACATTTATGTACAGTGGCTGAAAGTCCATATGCTGGTCCTTGACCTAGAATTGTCTCTTGGGAAGGGGTGGCCCTGGCCTTTCAATGGATTACAAGAAGCCAACAACAATGGGTTCCATGCTAAGCACATTACGTGCTGCTCCTTCCTGGTTATCTCTGGGAAGACAAAAGGACTTTTTGCTTCTGTTCTTTTTTACTCCAGGTAACTCTGTGTTGATTTTCCCTGTGAGTGTCCTTGACTTCTGAAACACCTTCAAAGACCACTTTTGAAATAAACACACAGTGATCCTTTCAGAAGTCTGTCAGCCTTTGATTAGCTCTTGCTGACTTTCTAAGAGCAGGTCTTGTCACTTCTATTGAGTTTTCAGGGAGGCCTTTGTAGTGTCTGGAATATTTTTGTGTATGTATTTTCACTTCCCCGAATCAGAACTTGGCTCCTGGTGAGTCCCTGGGCCAGGCCTGCTGGTTTCCATCACAGCCTGCTTTCGTCTCCCATGTTGGCCTGATGACAGCCTTTTCAGGTGTTGCCCTTTAAAACAAAACAAAACAAAACAAAACAAAACAAAAAAAGATAAAAAAAACCAAAAACCCTCCATGGTGACATTAGTAGGAGTGCTACCTAGAGGAAGGATTTGGTCTGTATAATTGGATACCTGGCTCTTTTTCCTGTTCTCTCTCTTTGGGATTTGCTTTAACATCTGAGGCAAGAAATGGATTCATGTCATGTGAGAACACTGAATATACACCTACGCTTTTCAGGAAGCCCCAAAGTTCCTTACACAAAGCACATAGCTGTAAGTCAAGAGCTCATATACACCCTGGGTTGGTCCATGCCTGTCTGGGAGAATGACCTCTGAGCTTGTCTCCTCCCAGTCTGATTCTCTTAGAAGGTACATAGGATAACTGGAACATTGTAGCTGCCTTGTCTGCTATAGGGACTGTGCCTGATCTGGGGACCTGTGAGTTAGCATGCAGGCCTCGTGCTTGTGTGAGTAGAAAGATTGGTGAGAAACTGAGCTGCAGCTTCTCTGCATCAAGGTGACTCCCACCCAGCTTGGCCCTTTCCAGGGCAATGGTACCTGTGCTATGTAAGTAAGATGTAAAGGTAGGTGCTAGGCCTTCCTATGAGCTGAAGATGAGTACCTGCTTCATCTCCTGCCCTGCATCCTTTAAAAAACCTAAGTCAGCCTAGCCCTAGATGAAAGTTGATTGTGTCTCCTGAGTCTGATGCCAACCTGAATCCATAACAACTACTGCAGTGGTAGACTTAACTTTGTCCATCTTTTGATTCAGCAGAGTACAGTGGTCAAGAGTTTGGGATTTGAGTCTGACAACCTGGGTTTGAATATTGACTCCATCATTAACCTGCTCTACCCCACTATGGAGATTATTTAACCTCTCTGTGCCCCAGTCTCCTCATTTATGAATTGGGGTTGGTGATAATAATAACAGTGCGCACCTCATGGACGGTGATGATAAAATGCGTTACTACATGAAGGATCATAGAATAATGACTAGCACAGAGTGGGGTAGATAGGGCTGCTCAGTGAGAGGGAGTCACTCTGGTTACTACTGAGAATAGCCTCTTTCATGTTATGGAAGGTTTCGTGTTGAGAATATCTTCATCACTGTCACACATAAATGAAAATTTGGCTTGATAGTATAATTTTGGTTCATTCATTTTCTCTTAATAGAGAAAGTTCTAATAATACTATTCTATAATGTATTTTGGTACTGATTTCTGTATATTAATTTCCCCAGAGCCCAGTGAATTACTTTAATTTTCCATACTTATTATTTTTCTAAAATTTCTGAAATTTTTTTTCAATTTTATCTTTCAATATTGATTCTGTTCCAACTGACCTATATGATAATTGAATTATTCAAGAATTTAGGAATTCCTCTTAATATGCTATCTTTTCTTATTTTCTTTTTTCTCTCATAATTTCTTTATTATTTTGTTTGATCTGATATTTTTTTAATAGTCTGATTTTCTGTAGCTCTAATTCTACAATTTGTTACTTCTAATTCTTATTTATTTTACCAAATAGTTTTTATATTATTTTGTTTTTATGATTGCAGTGCTCCTTTTAGTTACCTGTTAATGCATGATTGCATATGATAAATTTTTTTTTGTTTAATCTTGAGTTTTGGTGGGAGATCCATTTCAGGTGTTGGGTTTCCTTCAGCACCTTTCCTACCTTTTTAAATCATTCTAATAAAACTTTCTGATTGTGATCAGTCTTTTTATTTCTGTTCATTCGTGTTTCCTCGTGGTTATTTTGCACATGATCAGAAAAAGAGTTATAGGAACTTTGGAATCAGTACTGTTCTCTCTTAGTCACTGCCAGAGTGGGCTCTCCAAGTTTGATGGTGCGATTCTAACTACCTGGAAGTAAAAAAGATATTGGAGGAAGATTCCTGGCAGAGTGCTTCCTCCAGGAAGGACCATCTGGAGGGGGTCCTCTAATTTGCTCAAACTACTTAAACCTCTCCTGAGAAGCAGATTTACTGAGAAGCTGATCAGTGAGAGAACCCACTTCCATCCTACCCCAGACACTCTGGCTCTGGCAGAGGGATCCAGAGGTGGGGGGCATTAGGCTGGATTGGGCATCTAATTCATGCGGGGGATTGTAGCACAACTTTCAGATTATTGGCATGATTAATGCAAGTGACTGTGAGCCTGCCTGCTTTGCTCTCTGTGGGGGCAGAATCACTGCAGAACAGCTGCCTGAGTCTGACTGGGAACCCAGGGAATAGAGCCAATATCTGAGCGAAAACTCAGCAAGAAACAAAGAAAAAGCTCTGAATTCCAAGGGGGAGCATGCAGAGTCGTGACAAGGCATATTTGCAAGTCAATCTGTGAGCCGGGTTAGAGACATTATTACATTTGTATCCCCTAGACACTCTGGATACAGAGGAGGTAAAGTCCTTCTGGCTGCTGCTTGGTGGCTCTGGGTATTTCTGCAGTGGGCAGCTTCTTGCTCTCTGAGGCATTTTAATTTAGGTACAGACTGGGCTTAGAGCAGATAGACAGAACTCACTCAATATTGCTCACAGGGTTTAGACAGACTTAATTTGCCTGCATTTGTAGGCCCACGTGAGGAAAGGAGCAGAGCAGAGTGGGCCACACTTGGTAAATTTGCCTTTCTATCTACAGAGCCAAGGGTGGCAGCCATTTTACATCTGTAGGTTACTGCAGGAAAACAGATTCATTTTAGGGGTGAATAGCAGGCTTGATGTGGAGGCTCTCCAACCCTGTGTTCCAAGAGGAGTGAATTATCACTGTCCTCTGTCCTTGTGTCATTGCAAGTCAGAGATCTGACAAGACAGAGAGTCAACACAACTGTGTTGTCTGGCTGCTTGTTCAATCAATGAGGTACAGAGCTGGCTATTAGGATAACATGAGTGGGGAGAGAAGGCAGTACGTGGGGGTGTATGGGCTGTGCAAGAACAACATGGGGAGTTGGTGGGCAGCAGTGCTTAGATCAGAAGGGCTAAGTGGACTTAAGGTTGTCCAGGAAAGGATGCTCACACCCTTTAGGATGCATCTAGAGGAGGAGGGAGGAAATGTGGCTTGTCAGGCCAGTCCATAATGGAGAGAAATGCCTGGAGACAGGTAGGCTTGGCAGATAGAAAGGAGGAGAGCAGTAGTAAAGATGATAGAGATCGGCCTTTCTAAAATAAGCTCTCAGGAGGCATTCACCTGGACCCTTTGTGTCCTCTCTCTCAGTACACTGAGCTGAGTGAGGGCTGCAAAGAATGTCATGGAGGCCGTGATCATGACAATAACGATAGGTTCGTAACACCCTACAGTTTCCCTTAATAGACATGTTTTTGCTTATGTGGCAAATAGATTTTGAGGTGGAGTGAGGATTTCAGGAATAAGAGAATAGTGGTGTTCTCCTTAGCGGTAGCTCTGCTTCATGAGAAGCGTATCAGCAACATCTAACAAAACAACGGTGATGATGTGAAGAAGAAGAGCTGGCTTATTTATAGTTCTTACTATGGGCCATGTCCTCCTCTGAGCACTTTTAAATCATTTCATTTTAAATCATTTAATCCATAAAACATGTTCCCATTATCCATGCTTCATATCTGTGGGGTCCTGCTTTATAGCTGAGGCCCAGCATGGGGGATATATGGGCGATATCAAATTTGAACCCAAGTGTCTTTCTCCAGAGCCCGTGCTCTAACCATCGGACAGTCCTGCCTCTCCTGTCAGCCATGTGACCTTAGGCAAGTGATGTCTGCTCTAAAACAGGGACCCTAAAACTGACCCCACTGGGGTTCTGAAAGGGTTTTCTCGGGTGGAATGTACCTAGTCCAACCAGCACCTGGCACACAGTAGGAAGGAATCTCCCTTCATCCCCCTTTGCATCCTTTTTTGGAGGAAAGGATGTGATTTGTGCTCTGTGGTAGAACACAGGGAAGCACAGTCAGAGGCATGTAACTGCTGGGTTTTAGAAATGGGCAGTTAAAAATGCTAATTTTTAATTATGGTAAAATATATATAATATTTACTATTTTAATCATTTTTAAGCGTATAGTTCAGTGGCATTCAGTACATTCACATTGTCATGCAACCATCATCACCAACCATCCGCAGAATATTTTCGGCTAGCACAACTGAAACATTATATTCATTAAACAATAATCCCTATTCTCCCCTATCCCATCCCCTGGTAACCACCGTTTTACTTTCTGTCTGTAATGAATTTGATTACTCTGGGAATCTCATATGAATGGAATCATATAATATGTATCCTTTTGTGATTAAGTTATTTAACTTAGCATGTCTTTAAGATTCATCCATGCTGTGGCATGTGTCAGAATTTCCTTATCGTGGTGGAATAATATTCCATTGTATGTATATACCACATTTTGTTTATCCATTCATCCATCAATGGACATTTGGATTGATTCCACCATTTGACTATTGTGAATAATACTTCTATGAACATGGGTGTATAAATATCTGTTTGGGTCCCTCCTTTCAAAACTTCTGGGTATAAACCCAGAAGTAGAATTGCTAAACCATATGGTAATTCTATTTTTAATTTTGGGAGACCACCATCCTTTTTTCCATAATAACTACACCATTTCACATGCCTATCAACTGGGCACAGGGTTCTAATTTCTCCACTTCCTCACCAACACAGAAACAGGGCAATTTTGATGATGACTGATAGCAGCTGAGATGTATTTCCCTCTTCATTTGGAGGAAAGAAAAGGAAGTAAGCAGATACACTATATGTATCCTGACAAGTTCCGTTGTGGCAAAAGCCTGGAACAACTGGACTGTTCTCTCCAAGCATCTCACTGATAAGCTAAGGAAGTTGCTGAGTAAAGAGGGAAGGCATGTGGACCTATAGTGAGAAGACCAGGGTGTGGCCATATTTGGTGCTATGGATGGTGTGACCTTGCAGAGTCACTTCTCTCTCTGGGCCTCTCTCTCACTGGTAAATGATGGAGCTTGGACTAGAAGGTTTCTGTGACCCCTTCTTACTTTGAAAATGTGTGTTGTTTCCATGGAAGGCCTAGAGCTGGGGACTCTCCAGAATTGGTGGGTTTGGATACTGGCTTGCAGACT
Organism: Rhinolophus sinicus; assembly: GCF_057876585.1. NCBI lineage: Eukaryota > Metazoa > Chordata > Mammalia > Chiroptera > Rhinolophidae > Rhinolophus > Rhinolophus sinicus. The sequence goes on along the minus strand of NC_142515.1, from coordinate 59,192,057 downwards.
AGAGAGCACTTGAGTCACGCGACAGCTCTCAGACCCGGCTATGAGACCACACAAAGTGCAGGGGCCATGACAGATGGGTGAGTGCATGTCCCTTGGGGGTCGGGGGGAGGTGGGGGAAGGCGTAGTCTCTCTAATCTGATTGACTGCTGGCTTGTGGGAATGCTGATTCAGTCGCCAAATCTGATTTCCCAAAAAAAAGCCAGACGTCCACATTTTATAAAAGTGGAATTTTCCAATTTTGAAGTGTTGCAATTAATTCAAAACTTGAAAAATGCATTGTAAGAGCCAAACCAAATATCCTCAGACCAGAGCTGACCCAAAGATCACTGATTGTACCTCCTGATCTCAAGCAGTGAACTGCAAATGCTGCTCTGGGGACCCAAGGTAGACTGGGAATCAGTTTCTCTGAACACTGACGTTATTCTCAGACAAGTCTGTGATTCCTACCAGAGCTCCAAGCTATGCAGCACACAAAGTCAGTGGACTTCGAGGGAGGATCCCCTAGGAGCCCTCCTTGTAGCCCTCACTATGTTTTCCTTTCTCTGTCAGGAGAAGCCAGAGATGTGGGCAGCCACATGGAGGTTCTGTTTTTTGTGTTTTTTTTTTGGCACAATTCAGCTCCCACCCAATATTCCAAACTGAGTGAAATAGCATGGTGTGTTTCCTCCATTTTGAAGCTATCCTGTTGGTTTTGTTTGTTTATATACCTAAGTGTTTTAACAGCTATGATGAAGTCAAAATGCTGGCACTAGTTGACATCCCAGTGCCACTTCCTACTGCATGGTTGGACCTAGATCCCCAGGCTAATAAACTCATTAGCACTTGCCTGATACACACATTTCTGTGTCTTTATTTTTAACATCCTGTCTCTTTTTAAGTGTGTCTCATTAGTAATATAGCTGGATATTTTTTTTTAACCCAACTAATGAGTTAATGGAGGAAGTAAAGCCAATCATAGTTTCTATGATTTCCAAAATTTAAACTAATTCTTGCCACCTTTCTTTGTTTGCTTTCAATGTTTCTTATTCTATCTCCTGCTCCCCTTGAATTCTCTTAAGTTGATCAAGTATTCCTTGTTTTAATTTCCCCCTTTTGGAGTTGTGTCCTTCAGAATCTTCATCTCCCTCCACCCTCGCCCTTAACATGGTTTTATTTCCTTCACAGCTCCACATTTTATTTTGAGATTATCTGGGATTTTGATTTCAGATAGTAATTTGTTAACTTAAGAAAATTGGATCAATGGTTCTTGATACTTAACTACAAGTTTTAGTGATTTCTTTGTTTTCATTTATTTCTTATATCTCATAATTTTCTTATTTGTATTCATTTTTTTTCTAAGTGCATACTCATTTCTTTCAGAGATTTTCAGTGAGGGGATAAATTGATGAATCCTTGTATGTCCATATATATAGATAGTTTGCTTTTCTCTTAAAATGAATAGTCCTCCCTTATATGAGAGGGAATGTTCCAAGATCCCCAGTGGATGCTTGAAACTGCATGTAGTAATGAACCCCATGTCTACGAGGTCTGACAATTAAGTCCACAAACTTGTTGCAACAATGTTGCTAACCTTTTTTTGCCATCAAAGGGATTATTCATTATGAATTTGTATCAACTGGGCAAACAATTAACCAAGTTTACTATTTGGAAGTGCTGAAAAGGCTGCGTGAAAAAATTAGACACCTTGAACCAATTCATGGCTCTTATATCATGATAATGCACTAGTTCACACTGCACTGTCTGTGAGGGAGTTTTCAGCCAGTAAGCAAATAACTGTATTGGCCCCCACTTACCTCATCTGGTCCCCAATGACTTCTTTCTTTACCCGAAGATAAAGGAAATATTGAAAGGAAGACATTTTGATGACATTCAGGACATCAAGGGTAACACGATGACAGCTCTGATGGCCATTCCAGAAAAAGAGTTCCAAAATTGCTTTGAAGGATGGATGACGTACTAGCATCAGTGCATAGTTTCCCAAGGGGAGTACTTCAAAGGTGACTGTAGTGATATTCAGGAATTAGGTATGTAGCACTTTTTCTAGGATGACTTCGCAAACTTATTGTCTGACCTCGTACTATGTTTCCTATACATACATACCTTTTCACTTAACAGAGGCACCTATGGCTTTCTTTTTGGGCATATCTGAGTTGCCAGGATCACTACTCTTGTGCTTTGGGGCCGTTATTAAGTAAAATAAGGGTTACTTGAACACAAGCCCTGCAATGTTGCAACAGTCAATCTGGAGCATATATAGTGTGGAGATGCTGAACAAAGGGAGGATTCACAGTCGGGCTAGAGGGACGGAAATGATGTGAGATTTCATCATGCTACTCAGAATGGCACACAATTTAAAGCTTATGAGTTGTTTATTTCTGCAATTTTCCATTTAATATTTTTGGACCATGGTTGACTGTGGGTAACCGAGTCTGCCAAAAGCAAAACATTGGATAAGGGAAGACTAGTGTATTAGTTTGGCTGGATATAGGATTTTAGGTTCAAAATAATTTTCCTGAGAATTTTGAAGATTTTCCGTTTTGCTATCCAATGTTTCCAGTGAGAATCTAATGCCTGTCAGATTTTCATTCTACTCTGGGTACATTTAAAAAAAATTGTGGAAGTTTTTGAGGATTTTATATTTGTCATTGGTAGTCTGAAACATCACTATTGTGTTCTAGCTGTGTGTTTTCTTTTCACTCAGACTCTTTAGTCTGAACACAACCTTTTTTCTGTCCTGAGAAATTTTGTTTTTATTTCTTTGATTACTTCATCCATTCCATTCTCTCTGCATTCTTCTTCTGGAACACCTATTGAATCGACACTAGAACTTCTAGGTATATTCTCCATGTTTCAATCCTCCCTGCCCCCATATTTTGCATTTATTTTTAGTACTATTGCTACATGAAAAACCACCAGAAAATTTAGTGGCTATAAATGACAATTTATTGTGTTTCATGATTCTGGGGTTGACTAGGTTGTGTTCCTGCTCTGTGTCATACTGGCTGGGGTCACCCCAGTGACTGCATTCATCTGGGAACTCAGCAGGGGCACCTAGGTTCTCTCTACATGGTGTCATCCTCCAGACCCTCTCCACATGGCCCATTTCTCCAACGGAGTAGTCTGGAATTCCTGGAGATGTGACGCTGTCCTTTGAGAGTATAATTGGGTTTTCTGCCAGAAATTGGTTTATCTTCCTTTTTTTTTTTGGCAGCTGGTTTTTAAGAGAGGGCATTCCAAGAAGGCAAGCCCCTGCTTCCATCAATCTTGATAAGGTCCTATTGGCCAAAGCAAGTCACATGGCCCCGCCTGAGTCAATGTGAGAAATTACAAAGGCATAAAAGCTGAGAGGTGGGGTTTTTTGGAGGCCAACAAGGTCAATCAAAGTTGGGGTACTGATCAGTCATCTTTTGAGTGCAAGATTTGTACTATCCTTCTGAGGTTTAATGCCTATGTGAGGTACTGCCTAGCATCCCCTAGGGACCCACACTCTCTGGTTTAATCCTTGGGCAAAGTTTCTGTCATCTACTAAATGGCTCTGGTGGGAGGATAGGAAGTGCTCACCTGGTAGGTGCCTTGATTTCAGCTTCCAAATCATCTTCTCATTGAGTGCTTTGTTGCCCCCCCCCATTCTTCTATCTTTTGTCTTTCAGCCCCAAAGTGTCCCAGTTTTGACCTGCATAGTTTCAGGTAGCAGCTTACTTTTTCTCCTTGACTGTACCCTTGTGAATCTTCTCCCTTCCTTTTCTCCCCAACTTGAGATGTGATGCTGTCCTTTGAGAATATAATTGGGTTTTCTGCCAGAAACTTGTTTATCTTCTTTTTTTCCCCAAAAAATGTTTCATTAAGTCTTTATGATTTAAATAATCACATTTTAATTACATTTAGCAAATATTTGTTGAATGGGTCAATTAATGTGCAATAATTTATTGGTTAAGCTTAATGAAATCTGTTATTGTAAGCATTAGTGTTGGAGGTACCCTGAGAAGTCACCTAGACTATTGATTCTTGAACTTTACTTAAAATCCATCAGTGGTTTCTCATGGCACTTTTGATAAAGCCCAGTTTTCTTAGCATTTCACAAATGACCTTTTGTGGTCTATGCAGTGCTAAATTCTATGGTCTCATCTTCTGCCTTTAATTGCTGCCTCTTTTATATTGGAACTAATATTTATCCAGCTTTTCAAAAGTCTCTCTCTCTCTCTCTCTCTCTCAATTTTGGGACTCTGGAAAAGCAAGGCATTCTACTGGGAAGAGTCTTCTCTATTCAGTAGCTAGTCAATTCTAACATATCCTTTAGATCCAGTTTCTCTGTGGCATCAACGATGACTTCCCCACCTTGCCAAAGCTGGATTAAAATTCTGATGTATTTTAACATTCTCCTGTCTGAGAACTTACTTTTCTGCCATGTAATTGCACAGGTATTGTCTGGCCCAACAATTGACTGTAAATTCTGAGGCCAGGGACCATACTAGTCATCCAGCCTGTAGCACGTTTTTTAGTATTTGCCTAGTACTGTGCCTGGCACATGGTCGAAACACAGGACCTATTTTCTGGTAAGTGATTGCATTAATGTGCTTCAGGAGATTTTATAAAATTTGGAGAAAAATTTCCATTATTAGCCTACATTTAACTTGAAGAACCTGTTCAACACTTTCATATAATGAGGTTTGAAAAGAATTTCCAGTTCAAATCACAGTTCTGATACTGAAAGAGTTTGAAAATCCTGCCCTGGGACAATGCTTGCCTTTCACAGATGCCTAATGGATTCCAGCATGGGAAGTAACGTACAAATCTCGCAGTTTTATGAATGGCAGAGCTGGAACTAGGTCATCATCCCAACTCTCCATGTGACACAGCCTCTACATGGGCTGTGTGACATTGATGTGCCATCGGACCTACCTTGACATGCAGCCCTAAATGTTCTGCCCACAAACCTCAGGGTAGTGCCCGGCTTCCCCTGGGGGCAGACTGACTCTGTAAAAGTTCTCTCACTAGTGCTATTTCCTAGGACGCTTGATCATCGAACCCTAACGGGGCTTGATAAGCAAAAGCTCAGCAAATCTGTTAATATGATTTTAATACTTTGAAAAAGGGCCAATATCTCTGTAGCAGATCCCAAAGCCCTTGCTTTATGTGTATCAAGACATCTCATGTATTTCACCATGGTCAAGAGAGGTAGGCAGGTGATTTTTGTCATCCTGACTTATAGCTAAGGAAACTGACTGGAGATTCACATGAGCTGGACCCAGATAGTGAAGGGCAGAGCCAGGAAAGAACAGGGACTCATTGCTGTGTCTCCTGGGGATCACACTGCTGCTAACTGATCAGCTTAACAAATCCCCGATATTCCCCTCAACAAGAGGCAAACTAAATACAAAACAAATCAAACAAAATAAGGAGTTCTCGTTTCTAAAGCAGGATGCTAAAGAGGCCCATCGCTGCCTCCGACCTTCAGTAAGGGTGCGGTTCCGTGCTCTCCCGCCCAAGCCTGCGCCTCAGGACTGAGACCTCAGCCCGCAGGGGGCTGGGAGCGCTGACTTCCATGGCTTCCCTGGGAATTCCCCTTGACGGAGGGAGCTGCCTTGCCCACGCTTATGCCTCCCCCTTGAGGACAACCTGCATCCAGGGCTGGTTCATGCAGGGGTACAGAGACATGACCTCCTTGCCTCATCTGAGAAGGGCCCGTCCAGCTTCAGCGTTCCCTGGGGGATCAGCTGAGCGCTGAGGCAATTGTATGGAAGTTCAGCTTCTACTTCTGGCCACTCCTGCCCCTTCATTTCTTTACAGGAGTCACTCCAATAGACTTTCACTCCAATAGCTTGCACTCTCCAATAGACTTTCTCAGTGTAAATCTCTTTCAGTCTGTTTCCAGGACACCCAGCCTACATAGAGTTGTCAATGCGGTAGGCATTATCTTCTCCCCATCGGGGGGAGAGAAGGGGATGTGGGGGCAGAGCCCCAGAAAGAAGTTTCCAGGCTCTCTGCCTCACATAGACAGGTGCTGGCTCAGGTAGTAAATGGCCAACTGTGATTGCATGGCCAGCAGCTGTGGCTAGTTAACCGTCAGCTGTAACCAGTGAGCCATTGGCCACTAATATAACTGCTGTGGCTATGCTAGAAAAAAGAGAAGAATGGGGGCTAGCAAGAAGATGGCGGCTGGGCTGGCAAGCGTGGATGGCGGTTTGTGGACAGTGTGGATCCAGCCTCCAGTGAGAGTATAGTGCCGCCAGAGAGAATGTAGTGGTATGACTCCCCCACCTATGGCTCCGTGGGTGTTCCTTTTTGGCCTCACCATATCCTGCGCCCCGCAAGACAAATGGCGCAGCGAGCAGGGTTCCCCGCATGACAGGGGAGATCTTCCCCATCATCAAGTTGAGACAGGAGCTTCAGAGAATCATAAAGATAGCACAAAATGTATTCTCTGAATTTTGGAGAAGACGGAGCTTGAGACCTAACCCATACCTGATAAAGCTTACAGGTGGGAGCTTTCTGGGGTTACCTCTGATGGCTGTGCGGGAAGATAGGAGTGGGAATGAGCTGCAGATGTGGGTCCCTTGGAAATGAGACAGAACTCAGGCACCTTGAAAGTTTTTCAGCCCACAGGCTGGCTTGGAGGGGTGAGATTACACCCCTCCATAGTGGACAGCCAGACCCCAGGGGCTTAGGGCACAGTCCTACTGTTCATCTAGAAGAGGCAATATTTATGCCAGTGATGTGCAGGTGGGATGTCTCTGGCACTGGAGTCTCTGGTCAACCCTCAGAAGTGCCCCCACAGGACAAAAGAGTCAGTGTTTGAGTGTCTGCCACGACTAAGGACACTTAGAAACCCAGAGAGGACCAGAGATAGCAGTAGGCACATAAGAAACTCTGACATTCCTTCCTCTCCGATGGCTCTTCTTCCTTCCCCAACATGAGAAGAACCAGGTGCAGCAAAGTGCATGGGGGAAGAATAAACAAGCCTGGGGGAATGTTGAAGGAAAAGGAAAAAGGAAACCAGCAAGACTAACTGCCCTTCCTTTCCCACTGTAGGCTTACTCTTTGGTCTCTGTTGTGGCAGTTTGGGGATAGAAGTTTTAAATTGGATGAGAGATTGAAGTTCTGATATTCAAACTGACAGGACTTTTTTGCTTCTGAACATGAGGCCTCTTGTTAATACATGAGAATGAATGAGAAATCTCTGGGACCAGCCTCGGATTTCCTTCAGGGACTCTTAAGTTTGATTTGGCTGAGCAGGTTAAGAGGAGACCTGATGAAGAGGAAAAAAAAAGTTTTCTTCTTGTATCCTACTGATCTAGCTCATTCGATAAACATGTTATACTCAGCTTCCTTTTGTGCTAATTTTCTCTGGGAGCAAACTGAAGGCAGAAGATGGTATAGCAAGTCCTTTGATCTGGAAGGTTTTCTTAGCACTGTACTTTCCCAAGTGTGTTCCATATTCTATCTGATGCTAATGAGTATTAATTGAAAAGGATTCTTTGTGGGCAAATAATTTGGGAATTGGGATAAATAAAGTTCAATGGTATTCTTTACTGCAGGCCTTCTGAGAGCATTTAAAATACTGTTATGCACGGTGAATTTCTAGGATAGGCTTTGACAACTGAAGCTCGTTTGGTAACTAAATCATTTTTTTTTTGGATGAATAATATCTCTTAGGTCTAGTGTCTTTGGAAACACTTAAGAATAGATGAATTTTAGGAGCATATGTCGTGCGGGGTGTCATGCAGAGTCTCTGGTCCCACTCTCCCCATAATGCAGGATATGGTGAGGCCAAAAAGGAACACCCACGGAGCCATAGGTAGGGGAGTCATACCGCTATATTCTCTCTGGTGGCTGGGTTGGAGACACAGGAAGCAGGAGCCACACAATTCTCAACCCTCATTGCTCCGCTTGCAGACTCAGCCACCATCTTCTTACTAGCCCCCATTTTCTTTCTCTTTTCTCTCTCTGCTAGCATAGCCACAGCAGTTATATTAGTGGCCAATGGCTCACTGGTTACAGCTGACGGCCAACTAGCCACAGCTGATGGCCATACAATCACAGTTGATGGCCATTTACTACCTGAGCCAGCACCTGTCTATGTGAGGCCGAGAGCCTGGAAACTGCTTTCTGGGGCTCTGCCCCCACAGCATACCTCCCTGTTCTAGTATGTTAGAGCAGTGCTTTCTGGTCACAAATGTGCAGCAGGATAATATATTGAGGTATTGTCTTAGTTCAGGCTGCTATAAGAAAAATACAATAAAATGGGTGGCTTAAACAGCACAAAACTATTTCTCACATTCCGGAGGCTGGGAAGTCCAAGATCAAGCTATTGGCAGATTCAGTGTCTGGTGAGGGCCCACTTCCTGGTTTATATATGGCCGTCTTCTTGCTGTGTCCTCAGACGGCTTAGAGCAGAGAGCGCTGGGCTCTCCATGTTCTGATAAAGGCACCAGTAACATCATGGGGGTTCTACTGTCATGACATAATTACCTCCCAAAGGCCCTACCTCCAAATACCCACAGTAGGGATTAGATTTCCAAATATGAATTTTGGCAGGACATAGACATGAAGTGCATAACAGATACTAACTGAGACATTAAGGTTTTCATCCTCGCTTATCAGTCTGGACATGCTGCATAGCAATTTCAGATGTGCTGACTCACCACCCTGGGCATGGGGGCTTCCTCTAGAAGGCGCCACCATCTATGTTCTCACATCAGTGCACTGTAGAGCACTCACATGGCAATAGTGGGAATGGCACCCACTGGAGCTGGGCGGTGGCACCGCCTGTTTCCCTGTGAGGCTGTCCTCCTGTAGAGCTTCTGGAAAATGAGGCTGATGTCCTGCTGACTGTCACATCCCCACATTTGTATGGGGATTCTATGCCCAGCACCCTGAGGCCAATTCCAATTTTAGCAGGATCCCCAAGTCTAGCATTGTGCCGTCTTCTGGTCCTCTTCCTAGGATACACTTTCTAGGTCCTGGAGGATAGTCACATGGCCTTTTAAGATAAAACTTACTCAGGGTTGGGGGAGTGTCCAGGGCACCAATAGTCCTGTTATGGGCCATAGAATCTGCTGGATTCAGGCAAGGACAGAGGTACCACTCAGAGAGAAGTAGGTCACAGATGCAAACAGCGGCATCTGTCATTAACAAGGACAACAGAGGAGATAATATTATGTGGCTAGGAAAGTTCTTTCCAAGGTTTACCTTATTATTTCCTCAATCCCATACATGTAATCTTTGTCCTTGTTGTAAAAATCGTATTGATCTGCAATAAAGCTCTGTTCATGGAAGGGAAATGAGAGTGTGGGGGCACATGACTGAGTTACAGTGCTTGTTGCTAATATTGGGGTAGCCTGGGGAATTACTGTGGCTAGCATGGTCCCCTGCATTCCTGTGGGGATGCAGAGTTTGCATCAGCACCTCCCTCATCCCTCCACAAGATGTCTCACCTACTCCAAGGTGTCCCTCTATTCCTAGAGCCAGTGGGTGCTATAAAGGATAAAAAAGGAGAATATGACATGATTTAGAGGACTTAAAAAAATCCTGCAAGCATCTCAACAGAAGAACAGGGTACCTACAAAGGAAGACACATCTGTTCACCTTGGATTTCACTCCACACAGAACCGCCATCTCCAAAGGTTTAAATAAGGGAGGTGGTGACCCAAAAATTCTATGTTCAGCTAAATTGTCATTCGTGTGCAAAGACATAAAAAGACACTTTCAGAAATGCAATGGTTTAGAAAGCATGCCACTTTCTTATTCTTCCTGGAAACTGCTCTAAGATGTGTTTCAGCTGAGGAAGAGATAAATCACAAATCAAGGATTCAAATAGGGGTGATAGCGTACTCTGCAAAGAAAATCTCAGTATGTTCCCCAGAGAATAAAATAACACAAGCCACATTTTCTGACTGGGATACAATAGAATTTCAAACATCCATAATAAATGGCATAAAGAAATAACTTTCATAAAGGACTACTGGATGAAAGATGAAACGGAAATGCAATTATAGTAATGAGTAATTTGATACAATGAAACATTTCATAATTTCATCACAATTGTTTCATTTATGAATGAGAAGTTGTTAGATAGGGTGACTATCATTGTGCCAGAGGGAGGGGTGGAATCAAGACATGTGTCCCACCTTCCTTAAGGAGAAAATGATGGAAATACAAGCCAACCCCCAGGAGAAGTACTTGTCACCTAAACTGCCCCAGAAACAGGGAAGCCTTCAGAGAGGGTAGATGAACTCATCTGAGTTAGCTAAGGAGGAAGAAAAACATTAGGCATGTCTCCTTTAGGGTGAAGAGGCGGAAAGCAGAATGAAAGGCAACAGCAAGACAGAGCCAAAGAAATGCCAGGGGGCCTTGAGATTCGAGGAATCTTGACTCCACCCCCAAACCCCTGTTCACTGCTCACTTGCCTGGATTGTGAGTATCCCTTCAAGAAGCCGACCTGCCTGGCGGAACAGCTGCATCAGCCCTTGGCTGCCTGCGATAGCCGCGGTCCACCTGAAGCTTTGTTCTCATCAGCCCCTTTGGAGCTCCTGAAGTCATACCTGAGTGTCAGGGCCAGAAGCCCAGGGGAGAGTCGATGAAAAGCTGTCACAGAGGCCCACAGAAACCTACCAGGCTACCCTTCATCCTGTTGCCTCTTTATTCCTTTCCTCACCCAATGCCCACAGGAGGGTGCTAATCTGGTAGTGCTCACTGCACACAGGTCTCACAGACACCTCCACAGCACTGGTGGAAATGGTACCCACTGGAGCTGAGCGGTGGCGTGGCCTATTTCTCTGTGAGGCTGTCCTCCTGGAAAATGAAGCCAATGTCCTGCTTGCTCTCACATCCCCAGGTATGGTTTGTGTAGCCTTGTGAGATGAAATATGAGGCTGACCCACCAAATGCTGAGGCCTGCTAATGCTCAGAATATGGTCTTGTTCTGCAGCCCTCAGGGTGCAACTAGGGAAGAGAACAACACCCTGATGCCCTGTGACACTCACAGGCAGAGATCCTGGCTGCACTGGGAACATGTACAACCAGGGCCCCAGCCCCCCACTCCATGTTACTGTTACTACAGCAGCTCCAGGGCCCCCATCAGTGGCTTGCTGGAACATGGCCTTTTGGGTGTGGAGAGGTTCTATACCTGCTGCCCCTTCCTTTGCTCTCCTGCCTGATCCACTGGCACTGCTGCCTGGCCTGCCTCTGCATCACTCTTTAATCTTCAGCCTCACACTCTCTCCTTGACCTTCTAAATGTCAGCCAGAGGGCAATTTTTCTACAACACAAATATGACTGTGTCTCCATCCTTTAAATTCTTCAGGGCCTCCCTTGAGTCCTTTGCATGATGCCCAAAGGAGACTACATGATTCCATATGTATATTCTGGGCTTATTTTGCTCCTCTTCCCTCTTAAACTCTTCCCCAGGCTCATGACTTGATCTTTCCCACCTTGGGCCTTTGCTGAGCACACTGTCTGACCAGGCAGCTCTGCCCTCTTCATCTGGGGGAGTAGCTTCTCCTCATATTACAGGTCTCAACTTAGACATCACTTTATCAGGAAAGCTTTTCCTGGTCCCAGGCCTGGCTTAGGCACTGCTTCTGAGCTCCGGAGGCACAGTCTACCCCCTCCCCCATCACAGCAGGTATCTCATCAAATGGTATTTGCTTATTTTCTGGTACACTCCCAACGGACCACAAGTTCATGTAGAGCAGGAGCTTTCTTCTAATTGTTTCTTGTTTATTTGTTTGTTTGGACCCTGCTGTCTACTCATGTGCCTGGCACATAACTGGTATTCAACAAATGCTTTCAAAATCACAGGACTGATAGTAGGTTTGCTGCCACCCTACTGGCTATCCTTGCCACGGGAGAATGGCAACACTTTGGAGGTTGCCCATCTCTTGTCAGCTTCAGGCAGCTAGTCACATTGAGGATTCATGCCACCTGAGAGTGCTGAGAAAGCCCAGCTTTGTCTTAAAGACTGTCAGACTGTGCAGGATGAGGGGAGGGTATGTGAGTGGCAGCACTGTCACCTAGGTGAACGTCACTTTGCCGAGTGCCTGAGTGTGGCTGCACCCATATCAAAATGCCTTGGATGTGTAATAGGAACCCACATCCAGGCAATTCTTATTCCTGAACTTGACAGAATCCAGAGGGGCCAAGTAGGATATTGAATTATTTATCTCCCTTTGTTTCTGTTTGTTTTAGAACTCCAAGAGGGTAGGCAGTTTGGACCGTGCCAAAGGGAATCAGGTTGGAGAAATTAGTCCCGGCCACCTTTTAAATTACACATGGTCAGCAAATGCCTAAAAAAATGGAAACAACAGCAGAGAATCTTAGATTTTCACCAAATTCCATCCCCTGCATTTTTGGGTCACTTTTGCAACTACGTGAGAGTTTTGGCAAGTGGATTGTGGGTAAAAGTGATGTGTGTGATCTCCAGGCCCAGCATCTCAAATACCACCTGTGTGACTGACATGTCATGATGGCTCAGTTTTGCCTTGTTGACCAGCCAGATGCAGAGGACCCAATGTAGTGCACACAGTATCCAGGGGATAGAGGAGCAACTAAATGGAAGCTGCCTGGGACCCTGAAGCACAGCATGGAGCAGAGCAACTATTGCTCATCCCTCCTCCCCTGCTGACTCAATGTGGTCTGTGAAGTGAGCGAGAAGTAAAGCTTTGTTGTATTAAGCCACTAAAATTTGGGGTTATCTGTCAAAGCACTAAGCCTACTCTAACCAACACAGCAACCTTCTAACCTCCTTTCTCCCCAGATCATTGCTCCTGTCCCAGCTTCCTGAATTTCCAATTTTACTCCAAGTACTTGGAAGATTAAGTTAAGAGTAGGCAGAGACCATAGTGTAGGAGAGTTGGTGCAGAAGCCATGTTTCCCTGAAAATAAGATCGGGTCTTATACTGTATAACCCCGAAAATAAGACCGGGTCTTATATTAATTTTTGCTCTAAAAGACGCTTTAGGGCTTATTTTCAGGGGATGTCTCATTTTTTCATGTACAACAATCTACATTTATTCAAATATAGTCATGTCATCTTTCGTCTGTCTGGCTGATGATCTTAACTGGGGCTTATTTTTAGGGCTTATTTTCGGGGAAACATTGTACTGGTAGATAAAGATAAGGGGGGGCTTGTGTGTTTGCTCTCCATATTGCTTCTCTGTCACTGTGATGTACCAGGACCTGCAGGAAGTTGTCTCCTAAGAGCATGGCTGCAGCTATGTCAGCATCACTGGCATGTTACCTATTATTTCCAGAAGTGTTGACTCTTTGAGGACAACAAAGCTTTGTGGAAACTGGGTCCTCCCGTTCCTACAGAGCCCCTGTGTCCATTCACATGTAATCATGGAGACCATGAGTCATGAGTAGGGGAGAGACCCTACCCATCCTAGGGTCACTGAGCTGCTGTCCAAGTCACGGAAGAAAGGATCAGATTCTTCTCTGTTGTGGTTAAAAAAAGAAAAAAAAATCCAGTTTGGGAGTCAGACAGATGTGGGTTTGAACATTTGCTCTGATATTTGAGAAATTTCGGACAATCTTTTTTCTTTGAGTGCCAGTTTTTTTTGCACTTCTATATCTATCATCTATCAATCATCTACATGTTTATATATATATATATATATATATATATATATATATATATATATATATACATTTATCTATATAATCTGTATCCTTATATGTATATATGTATGTACACACACACACACACACACACACACACACACACGAGTATACCGGGGGTGCCAAAAAAATGTATACACGTTATAAGAGATGTTATCTATGCTCAAGCAGTAATCAGAAGTGTCTGGACACTGATGGTAACCACTTTGTGTACCTCTTATAATTGTAGAAGTCAAACATGACTTGTATTCATCTTTTATTGTGAGTATATATTGAGTATTACAATTTTAATTTTTTCCTTTCTTAAAATGTATATACATTTTTTGGCACCGTGTGTGTGTGTGTGTGTATGTATTTATTTATCTTCCTATCTGTTGGTTGATTGATCAATAGATAGATGGTAAAAATAAGTTTGTTTCCCCAGCCTTCAGCAGAGTGCCTAATACACAATATGTCCTAAACATGTTAGCTCTGTTCATGGTAAGAAATACAATAATAATGACCACTTACTGAGTACTGTGTTCATTCATTTAGACCTATAACTTAGGTTCTATTATTATTTCCATTTTATAGATGAGGTAACTGAGGCAGAGTTATAGACCTTCTACAGTTTACCTAGCTATAGTGTTAGAGCTGACATCAAACTCACACACTCAAGAGTCCCTGCTCTTACTGACTAGGTCAAGAAGATGAGAGGAGGGGGGAGAATGACAGGGTGTTGACATAATGTTGACATCACCATCACCTGGTTTACCACCCTTTCTGTAGGGCCCTCTGCCCGCAGGAGAATTGCACTGTGGCTGTGAGACTCCTTTGTCTGTCTGGCTTCGTGACTCTCACCTTGCGCAGCTGAAGGGCATTCAGATGCGGGAAAGAGGATCTCTATTAACTCAGCCAAAATGTCTCTACATACTTCCAGTCCTTTTCATCCCAGCAGTGGTGCCAGGGAATGGGCTTGGGAAGCACACAGACTGGTGCTGCCTTGTAAGGGGTACTGGTTTCTTACCCACGTCACCCGCAGCTTCTGTCAGGAAATGTCTGAGGACGTGCCACACCCGTGGGGCTGTTTTGGAAAGTCTGGAAGTCTGCCTTGTCACTGCCTTGCTGCTGCCATTTGTAAATATGACTGGAAAAACCAAACCTTTTCTTGACTTCTACCATTGCTCGTGGTTCACGGTCCTGTTGCCCTATAAGCAAAACAGGTCTCTGCGGCACTGCCAGCAACTCAGTATCCTGGGCAAAACCTTGCTAGGGCCTGTCCAGCACCTCTGACTGTGCCACCAACTGGGGTCTTGCAGCCCTGGCCGTCAGTGAAGGCCACATTGCATGTGGACATTGGTGTTGGACACATGATGACCAACTGCAGTAGGCCTGGGCCTGTAGGCTCACCCAAGAAGCCCACAATGTCAATTTGGCTTTGTGGTGGCTGCTTCTGTCTCTGCATCACCCAGCACACACCATGGTAACAGCTGCCTCCTGGGGTCGGGCCTCACCTTCCCCTGGTGTCATCATCAGTACAGCAGGGAGGCCAGTGCTGAAGCAGCACATTCCAGGTGTATCCAGATAATCATAACCACTGTACTGGACTCAACTGCATCTCCTGTAACTCATATATTGAAGTAGTAACTCTAATATGACTGAATTTGGAGATAGGACTTAACAGAAATAATTAAGTTTAAATGAGATACTAAGGGTAGGGCCCTGCTCCAACAGGATTAGTGTTCTTATAAGAAGAGGAAGAGAGACCAGCACTTTCCCTCTCCACATGTTGAGGATGGACCATGTGAGCTCACAAGGAGAAGGTGGCTGTCTGTAAGCCAGGAAGAGAGCCCTCACCAGAATCTGACCGTGCTACACTCTAAGAATCGTGAGAGAATCGATTTCTGTTGTTTAATCTGTCCAGTTTATGGTACTTTATTATGGCAACCTGAGCAGACTAACACAACCACCTTCATCTGCACCAGGAATCTAGTGTTTTCTATATGTGGGCCCTATAGTAAGGGCTTCATGTTAGGGCCTTATTTATGTCTAATCCCCTGGCCCCAGGCTTATACACTGAAGCCAAGGGACTCTGTACTGGGCCTGCCACTATGCCATAGACCACACTTCCTGCTGCATAACCACCTTTGTGGTCCCCATGAGGATGGGCCACTGAGGCTTCTGCTGAGCTAGCCCTATCTCCACCCTTTTGGCCAAAAGAAGAAGCAAAATTCCACAGTGCCAGTGACATTTCAGGCTAGCCTGAATTCATTCCCCATGAATTTATTGAGCATCAACTCTTGTGTAGGCTCTACTGTTTTGTTTTGAATGAGACAGATGGGGTCCATGCTTTCATAGAACTGATGTCTATAGGGAGAGACAGGCACATGGACACAAGCAAACAAGATGACTTGGATACTGATAAGTGCTAGGAGGGGAAGTAAGATGTAGTGGTGTTATAAGAGTGATTGAATGTCTTATGTTTCACCTGGTCAGGGAAGGTTTCTCTGAAGAGGGGACATTTGGGCTATGAGCTGAACTAAAAGAAGGAGACAGCTGAGCCAGGATCTATAAAGAGTAGTCCAGAGAGGGAAGAGCAGGGGCAAACCCTCTAAGGTGGGAATGAGCTTGGAAAGCTTGCGGCTGACCTTGGCCATGGTGTCTGGAGGTACTCCATGTCTGCTGTGTACATGCAGGATCTGGGAGACTTTACCTCCTAACTCCTGCTGCTTCCTTGCCTTCCACATGATACTGAGGGCTGAGCGCACCCCTTGCCACCACCAAACCTAGGCTATAAGGAGGCTGTGAACTGAAGTGCTAGGATGAGAACTTGGAGACCGTCACAGGCATCAGTGTTCAATTATGTAGTCTTTGGCAGATGTTGTTTTCTTCCTAAGACTCAGTCTCAAACACATCTGCTCAAAAGAGATGACTAGATAAGAATAACAAAAACAACAGAAGAACCAGCAGTCTCATCTCTGAGAAGGCCAGCAGAGAATTGGGCTGTTACTTCTCTTTGATATTGATTTGGAACACCCAGCAGCAAAGGTGATTCTAGAAACCATGCCCTTGAGGGATTTCCATGAATGCCTGAGTTTTCCAAAGTGTACAATGAGAGGATCCCAGTCTCTGCCTCCTGGCCTTAGTCAGCTTTAAGTACTGGAGGCTATGTGTGTGTGTGTGTGTGTGGGGGGGGGTGTGATGGGTCCACTGTGCAGGGGTGGGGTGGTCTTTGAGCCAAGAAAGACCCCATATTCCATTATATTGCAGAAGGTATTTCAGAAGATGAGGAGGAGTTGAGATACTTGCTCTCCCCACTGAGATATTGATGGTGTCAAAATGAAATGGGCCCCAGGGGACCTGTGGGAGTTTCCAGCTTAGAGCTCCCGAAGCCAAATTCCTCCTGCCTGACTCCCTGCTTCCTCACTCCAGGCCTGTCTCTTCAGTTGGACTGGACTGCAGTCTTGAGCCCAGGCAAAGTCTGAGCACCAGCATCTTCCTTTGGTTTTGTATGGGAACCAAACACCACTGAAGGGTTGAAGAGACCTGGGTTTGAATACCATCTCTGTAAGTAGCTGTGTGACCTTGAGCATGCTGCGGAACTTCTCAGAACCTCAGTGTATTTCTCTGTAAATTGGGTTACTGTGAGGATTTCAAGAAATCGAGTTGTAACCAGAGGGAAACCGAGTCTGAGGCTGCCTGCACTGCTCAGTCAATAAACTGACACAGGAGTTGGGACATAGAATAAGTTTATTATAAGAGCACCAGTGGTCTGAGAAAGCAGCGGGTTAACCCCTCCAAAAACTGCCTTAACATTCTCAGACCAGATTAGGGTATTTAAGGGAAAATCAAGGCACTCTCCCAGAGACTGCGTGACAGTCCCAGAGGTTTGTTCTTCTTTCATGATGTCCCCCTCTGTCATCGTATCTCTTTGGTGGTGCCAGTGATCCAGGAACGGTGAGGGGGTAACCTGGGGAGAATGCTGAGCGATAGAGTTTATGATTAGCAAGCATCTACAAGGTGATTTTCTAAGGTAAGGAGCCCAAACAAGGGAAGGGCATCCCGGAGGCATTCTGAGCTCACAATACGGGCGGTGATTTACTGCTAACTGAAAAGTAAAGCCAGCCTGCCCAAACAAGGGCAGGGCATCTCAGAGGCATTCTGAGCACAGGGGGCCCAGCTGGGCCGTGCTTCAAAGAGTTACCTAGTGCAAGCCACCTAGTGCTATACCTAGCACGTAGATCTCCCTGGGGCTATTCGAACTTGACCTGCCATGGACAGGCCACTGCCACAAGACCCAATCTGTCCTGATAACTGCTGAGAATATCTCCAGTTTCCCACAAGAGCCATCAACCTGACCAGAATATGAATTATCTATATCCTATGGATATGACGATGGGCTCCAGATCCCCCACGGCTATTTCCCACATATAATACCAGAGTCACCTCTCTCCCTTTCCCCTGCCTGGTGCTTAATGCTTGCTGCCTGGGGAAGAGTTCTGCTGTCAAATCAGGTGGCTTCCCTGAAAGCCCAGTCCTATGGCTTGGGGTCCAAAACATATGGATCCTGCTCTCCAATACAAGGTGCGGTGAGGCTGGAAGTTAATGGGACCAGAACCAAGTCTTCTCTCTTCCAAGGCTCACATGTCTATTACTAATGCCTAGGGCTGCCTAAATATTAGGGGAGTTGTCTTTCCCCCATTATCTGAGAAGATCAGAGCAAACTTATCACCTATGGTGACATTTAGGGCTGGCAATTACCCAACACAATGCCCATCCACCCTCAAGTTTAATACAGAAATCAAGTGTGTTGTGAAAGGGGCCTACAAAGCCTTTAATTTTCTCAGCCGTGTAAGGCTCCGTGCTGACTGGAGTGTCCATGGCACAAAAGCGCCATCCATCATGCACTTTGCTGAATACAACACTTAGCCCAGCTGTGCAATCTTCCCAGACAGCTCAACAATAGGGCTCAATCAACGCGCAGAACTTCTCCTCCCATCCGCTCAGACCTGCTCCTGCTTCCCTCTTTCTGGGAGAAAGAATGAGTGCATTGTTCAGGGTTTCTCTGATGCCTGTCATTGCTGACAGGGGGTATCTGCTGATGCTTGTGACCCTTAAGGTTGTACTCCATAAGCTTGCAACCAAGTTTTCTTGTAGTACTGGGGTCAGTGGGCTGACATTCTCTAGCTCTGTTCCTCCTTCTAGCAACTGAATCAGGAAAGCTATTTCTTTGGAAAATTTGGAAATTTCTGCTTAAACTGTCAACCTGTGAGATTCTGACATCCATTAAGTCTTTCCTCTAGTCTCAGAGATAAGTAAGAGGGGTTTAGCTCCACATTGTTAACTGGCAATCTGAATTAAATGCCCCACTTAGGCAAACAGCTCCACAGAGGAGGGCTTTCTTTGTAAGCAGCCACAAGTAAACCAAGGAAACACTGGGCTAGCATGTGTCTTTGACCCCTCAGAAGTGTTTGGGGAATCACAAGAGGAAGTGCTTAAAAAGAAAAGAGTTTTCACAATGGATCCAAGTGTGTAATGTTTGCTCTATTGTCAGAATGCTGCACTTTGTGCAAGAGTTGTCACAACTTAAGTGGGCTTAGCTTCAAGGCAGACTGGGCCGCTATGGAGCTAGAGGAAGCTAGTACTGGGGCTCGGAAAGCTAAATGAGCTTCAGGGCAATTCCCCAAAGTGAGGTCACCAGTTCACTCTGAAGACATTTGAAGGGATGTGGGGACTCTACTCTGTGGGGAAGCATCGAGTCAGGTGGTGTGCCTGGTAAATGTCGGATGCCATCTAGGAATTAAAGTGAGGCAGAGTCCAGCACAGGTAGGTGAAGAAGAAAAGAAGCAATATCTCAGCAGTGGGTTGAGATCTGAGACATGAGGGCAGTTGTTCCAAGCTGGACAGAATATCAGATGGACTGAGACCTCAAGATGTAGAGTAGCTCTGGGACATGGGGGTGTTGCAGGAGGCTAGGTGATACCTCCATGCTGGGAGGCCCAGACAAAGGACCTCTCTTGGCAGCATGCAGGGAAGAATTCAAGAACCAGCTGAAATCAAAGTGAAGCAAGAAAAAGTTTATTCAAGCAAAGGAAAGGCAAGAAGCAGGCTACTCCATAGACAGAGCAGCAGCACTCCTGCTTGCTTGTAAACCTATTATTGGTGTCCCTTTAATTAGGGCCTTTACACCCAAATGTGTAGGAGGAATATTCAAGGATGTTCTGGGAAAGGGCAGAGATTTCTCAGAAGGGCTTCATTCGCCATTTTGTATCATTTCATAGTCTATCTGTTTCGGATAATGGTGGCCTCAGGGTGTGTCTTTTAGCATGCTAATGTATTGTAATGAGTGTATAATGAGTCATAGGGTCCCTGCTAGGTGAATCCAGCACCATGTTGGTTTTAGCTGGTTGCAGCTGGTCTTAGCTGGTTCCCAGACCACCAACATCCATCCTGCCTTGGGGTCTGGCCTTGGGGTCTGGTGATAAGTTTAAGAAGAATGGAGATTTCTTGTCTGGCAGCCAGCACTCCCTCTGCAGACTGACTTTCATCTACCTCAGGGGCTCACTGGAACCAAGGGCTCCCCTCAATGCTGATTAAGTCCAGTTTCCTGATAAGCTAATGCCTTGGGTAGCATGTGCCATGAGGTTTTGTGAGCCTGGTGCTGCAGGCGGAAGCAGGATGGGAAGGCTGGATCTGGCAAGAGAGAAAGCTTTCTCTTTTGTACAGAAGGAAAAAATACAAAAGGCCAGTTAGCATTTTCCTGGAGAATAATCTCATACTGTCATGAATAAATGAAATTGCAGCATTTACTATGTGATTTTAGCACCCAGAATTGGGTTTGTAGCATAGACTAGTAGTCCTTAGAAGCTAATGTTGTTTCTCACCATTGACGTTCCCTTTTACATTTCTGCTGTATTCTCTAGTCATGCTTAATTCTACCCCTGCACCATCTCTGCACTAAACTTATCACTTTCTTCTCCATTTTGGTTTTTATTTTTACCCACTGTTCTGATTATTGTTGTATAATAAACAGCCTCAAAACTTAGTGACTTAAAGAGACAACTGTTTTAATGTACTATTGGATTTCATCGTTTAGGCATTTAGAATTGACATAGCCTGCAGGGGTTTTCTCTGTTCCATATTTGAGACCTCAGCTGAGAAGACTTATTGGAGATTGGGTGATTTGAATGGCTGCAAGTTGAACTTATCTGGAATCTTTTCCACTCACATGTCTGCCACCTGGGCTGGAATGGCAGGAAGTCTGGACTCAGCTCTCTCTCATCTGGAGAACCTACATGAAGCTCATCCAGCATGGCAGTTCAGGACTCCAGGAACAAGTGGGCCATTATGACCCAGTGTTGGAGACCACACAGCATGCCTTTTGCCATACTGTATTGGTGGAAGTGGTTACAGGCTTCCAACTTCAAGGGAAGTGAGCACAAAGAGGAGTATCCCAGAACTTGAGGCCATGATTTAAAACCACTATGCCCTCTGGACTTTGTTTTTGCTCGATCATTGCTGCTTCTAACACTTCACATGCTTTTTTTCCTCTCATTCTGCTCAAGCAGGCTGCTCTCTACTCAGGCAGCACTCTCTTTCTTGTCTGTCTGAGCCTATCTGTTCATTTTTCATAGTTTGCTCTTGCTGTATGGTTGCAAGGATGGGGTTATTCTTTATCTGTCCTTTAGGAACACCTGTCATTTGGCTGAGTTTGCAGCAGTGACACCGGAAAGATCATTCACAAGGAAGCATTATTCATGATGTTTCTAAGATGCTTCTGGTCCCTCCTCTTCTCCCAGTAGAATTATTAAAGGTCACACTTTTATAGGAACCAAAGATTATGGAATAAATCATTGTTAAGTGTTAAGTATCTCAACTTTTCCTGCTTTCCAATAACTCTTCTCTAGGCAAATCTACACAACAGAGATTTTTATTACTATGATAACTTTCTTTTTCTGGTTGTTTAAAAAGTGTGCTGGATTAGTCTCCTAGAATATATTTAAAATCTGTAGGGGTGGGAGAACATATGTTATGGTTTGTTTATACCTGCCCCACCAATCTTAGGGCCAGCAAAGCAGTCTGTCTGAAACTTAATAGGTATAATTAATTGGAAAGGTCATGCTCAAGTTTACTTCAGTGTGATTCAGAATTTTGTTTTGTTTGTTTAATTGGCTTGACAAAGTAAGTGTACGACTTAGGTGAAAGTGAATGATAGCTAAGGGCATTCATGATTCTCTTTTCAAAAAGAACATTCTCATGTTAAACAATGCAGCCTTATGATTTATGACAATATAGTTGACCCTTAAACAATGTGGGTGTTAGAAGTGCTGAACCCCCACACAATGGAAAATCCACGTATAACTTTTGAATTCCCCAAAACTTAACTACTAATAGCCTAGTGTTGACTGAAAGCCTACTGTTGACTAGAAGACTTATCAATAACATAAACAGTTGATTAACACATATTTTGTATGTAATATGTATTATATATTGTATTCTTACAATAGAGTAAGCTAGAAGAAAGAAAATGTTATTAAGAAAATCATAATGAAAATATATTTATAGTATTTATTGTAAAAGTTCATGTATAAGTTGGACTTGTGCAGTTCAAATGTGTGTTGTTCAAGGGTCAACTATATTTTGGAACATCTCCATAGTGTCCTTGGCTGTAGAAGACAAGTAAAGTGCACTGGACCTGGGGTCAGAAGACAAGGATTGAATCCCAATTCAGTCACCTAATAGTGCTATGACTTTGGTAAGTCACATTCTTATTCTAAAACCTAGCCTCTTTAGCTATAAAATGGTAGTAATAGGACCTATTATTTAGAATTAGGTTTAAATGGTGCCAGTGTTTTTATGGTAAGGATTAAATGAAAGAATTTATGGAAAAGTGTTTGTAAAATGAAATTATAAACGTTTGTGATTGCTCTTTAATAGGCTGTCAGGCTTGTTAACTCAAGGACCAGACTAGTGATTTAAATGACTGAAAAAGCTGGCCCTAAAAAAAGGGGGAGTGGGCAAGTGTCATGTCTGAAGAGGGGATGTTTCTACATACCTTTAGCTGATTGTTGCTCAGTTTAGGCCCAGGTGGCCAGGTTTGATTCTCTCAGAGAATCCAGAGCTGCAGAATTTTATGTGGACCATTCTGATTTTTAAATGTGTGTTATTTTATTAGTTAATAACTAAATATAGACACACGTAAAAAGCATAGCTTGGAACCAACAAAATACTTCTGCCACTTGTCTTTGTCTTACATACTACCAATTTAAAATGTAGTTCAAAAGTGATGCTGAAGACCTACAGATGGCGTGAAACCATTTATTCTGCTCCTGTCTGCTAAGTACAACTATAAGCCCTGGAAATGAGTCAATCAAAAGAGAATTCTGATCAAAGGAAGGTGGGCTGGTTAGGGACCCTAGGACAGATGGAAGGACATAGTGGTAGGGCATCTTTGCACTCCCTATCCAATGTCAGAAAGGGACACAAACCAGGTGTCCTAACAATCCCAATCCCAACCTAACAACAGAAGGTGACTTAAGTAGATTTGTTCCTTTCCTGAACTAAATGGGAGTCCCACCTGCAGGGCCAGTGGCACTGAGAAGAGTGATCAACTGGGATCTTTATTAAGGGGCCAAGGGAATCACTTTCCTTCCCTACTAGACCCCAAACTCTCTTCCCTTACCTGGAGACATTGGGTGACCATGCAACACTTGCAAGTGGGGGGAGTCCTGCCACAAGACATGGCGTAGCCCAGGAAATGCTTTCCATCCCTGCTGGATCTCAGATTTCTTTTTCTAACCTAGAGGCATGGGGTAGCCAGGTGACTTGGGGAGGGGGAATCCTGCCAAAACAAGCAGCTTGTCCAAGAAGCCTCTACATCCTGTGGCTCAAAGAATTACTTCCCTCACTAGAGATTTCAAACAGATGGTGGCTCCTGACAGAATAAGTGTTTGGTCCAGGGAGCACTCTTTGTTTCCCAACCTAGGAGCATCGGGTAGCCCAAACTGAGGAAGCTACTTCTAATCTCTCAGTAGGCACAAAAAGGGAACAATGGAAGTCCAAGTAGCACCAGATAAACCAAGTAGACCAGAATATCACCCCAAAGGCTCTGAAAATTAAGATGTCATTGGAACTACAGCCCATAAACTTACACCAAGATCTATGTGGTCATCCTGAAACAGGGTGATTGCATACTAAAATACAATCATGCATTGCTTAATGATTGGGATACATTCTAAGAAATGCATCTCATTAGGCGATTCCCTGATTAGGCTCAACTACAATAGGAAGGCACAAAGAACCCACACAAGGGACACACCTGGAGCATCCAGTTTAGGTGACCAGGGATACTGTACCACTGGGTACCACAGGATACCTACTATACAAGGCCACTCTACTAAGACCAGGAGACATAGAAGATCTGCCTAATACATAGAAACAAACACAAGGAGACAGCCAAAATGGAGAGACAAAGAAATATATTCCAAATGACAAAACAGAACAAAAATCCAGAAAAAGAACTAAACAAAATGGAAGTAAACAATCTATCAGATGCAGAGTTCAGAACCCTGGTTATAAAGATGCTCAGGGAAATTAGGGGAAGAATAGATGATCTCAGTGAGAACTTCAACAAAGAGTTAGGAAACATAAAGGAAGAAATAGAAAACATAAAAGAACCAGTCAGAAATGAAGAACACACTAATTGAAATGAAGAGTACATTATATAGAATCAACAGAATATTTGATGAAGCAGATGATCGAATCAGTGATTTGGAAGACAAGGTGGTAGAAAACACCCAATCAGACCAGAAAAAAGAATTACAAAAATTGAGGATAATTTATGGGACCTCTGAGACAACATCAAGTGTACCAGAAGGAGAAGAGAGAGAACAAGCAATTGAAAACATATTTGAAGAAATAATGACAGAAAATTTTTCTAACCTGGTGAAGGAAATTGGAATACAAGTCCAGGAAGCACAGAGAGTCCCAAACAATTTGAACCCAAAGAGACCCACACCAAGACACATTATAATTAAAATGCCAAAAGTTAATAACAAATAGAGAATCTTAAATACAGCAAGAGAAAGAGTTAGTTACCTACAAGAGAACTCCCATAAGATTGTTGCTGATTTCTCAACAGAAACTTTGCATGCCAGAAAGGAGTGACACAATATATTCAAAGTGATGAAAAGTAAGGACCTACAACCAAGATTCCTCTACCAAGCCAGGCTATCATTTAGAATCAAAAGACAGATAAAGAGCTTCCCCACACGAAAAAGCTAAATGAGTTCATCACCACCAAACCAGTATTACAAGACATGTCAAAGAAATTTAAAAAGAAGGTGAAAAACAAACAAAAAAAACCCCATAAATATAAAGAATAAAATGGCAATAACTATGTACCTATCAATAATTACTTTAAATGTCAATGGATTAAATGCTCCAATCTAAAGAATAGGGAAAATAAATGGATAAGAAAACAAGACCCATGCCTATGCTGTCTACAAGGCCAACTTCAGATTAAAAGATACACACACAGACTAAAAGTAAAGAGATGGAAAAAATATATTTTATGTGAATGGAAATGAAAAGAAAAGCTGGGTAGCAATACTTATATCAGAGAACATAGACTTAAAATGAAAACTATAATAAGAGATAAAGAAGGACATTACATAATGATAAAGGGATCAATCCAACAAGAGGATATAACCCTAGTAAACATCTGTGTACCCAAAATAAGAGCAACTAAATATATAAAGCAAATATTGATTGATGTAAAAGAAGACAGCAATAGTAATAGAGTCAGTAGGGGATTTTAACAACCCATTGACATCAATAGATAGATCTTCCATACAGAAAATCAACAGGAAAACAGCAGCCTTAAATGACTCATTAGACTAGATGGATTTAATTGATATTTTTTGAGCATTTCATAGCAAACCATCAGAGTATACATTCTTTTCAAGTGACCTTGAAACATTATACAAGATAGATCACATTTTAAGTAACAAAACAAGTCTCAATGAATTCAAGAAGATTGAAATCATATCAAACATCTCTGAACACAATGGTATGAAAGAAAAAAATCAATTACAAGAAAAAACTGAATAGCACATAAACACATGGAGTGTAAATAGCATGTTATTAAATAATGAATGGGTTAACAATGAGATCAAGGAAGAAATTGAAAGATACCTTGAGACAAACAAAAACGAAAACACAGTGACCCAAAATCTATGGGACACAGCAAAAGCAGTCCTATGAGGGAAGCTCATAGCAATACAGGCCTACCTAAAGAAACAAGAAAACAATTTCCAATAAACAATTTAATTTACACCTAAAGGAGCTAGAAAAAGAACAGCAAACAAAGCCCAGTGATTAGTAGGAAGGAAATAATGAAGACAAGAATGGAAAGAAACAAAATAGAGTGTTAAAAAATACAAAAGATGAATGAAACCAAGAGCTGGTTCTTTAAAAAGATAAATAAAATTGATAAAACTTTAACCAGAGCCATCAAGAAAAAAAAGGTGAGAGGACCAAAATAAATACAATCAGCAATGAAAGAGAAGTGACACTACAGAAATATAAAGAATTATAAGTAATGTGCAGCATAGGGAATATAGTCAATAATATTGTGATAGCATGATATGGTGCCAGATGGTTGCTGGACTTATCGTGGTGATCATTTCTTTAGGTATAAATGTTAACTAATTATGGTGTACATCTGAAACTAATATAATATTGTATGTTAGCTATATTTTGATATAAAAACATAAAAAATAGTCATGAGGATGTAAAGTATAGCATAGGGAATATAGTCAGTAATATTCTAATAAACATGTGTGGTGCTAGGTGGGTACTAGACTTATCAGGGGTATCACTCTATAAATTATATAAATGTCTAACCACTATGCTGTACACCTGAAACTAATATAAAATAATATTAAATGTCAACTGCAATTGAAAAATAAAAAAATGCAGTAAGATATACACACAAAAAATACTTTAAAACAGAGAGAAATGGCATATTACCTAAAGGAGAACATTAATTTGAATAACATTGGATTTTTCATCTAAAACTGTCGAGGCCAGAAATAAATGTCATATTATTAAAGTGGTGAAAGAAAAGAACTGTTAATCAGAAATTTTATATCCAACAAAACTATTCTTTAGAAATGAAGGGGAAATAAAGACATGCTAAGATGAAAGAAAATGAATTAAAAAAAGTCACTAGCATAATTATTCTTAAAGAATGGCTAAAAGAATTTCTTCAAACAGAATGAAATGACACAGGAAGGAAGTTTGGAGCATTAGGATGAAAGGAATAACAAGCAAAGAACACATATATAGGTAAATAAAATAGACTATTCTTATGAGTTTTATAAATCGTATGTAATAATTAAAACATAAATTATAATGCTGATACTCAAGACATTTAAAAGAGAGATAGGTAAAGTGACCTAAATGAAAATAAGGTTTCCACACTTCAATTCAAATGGATAGCATTGATTCCAATAGACTAAGTCATATATATGTACATTGTAACATGCAGAGAAACCATAACAAAACTACACACAGCAATATATGTAAAAACACAATAAATGAGTCAGGATGGAATCCTAAAAAATGCCCAAGCAACCCACAAGAAAGAAAGAAAGAAAGAAGCAGAGGAATGAAAAAGAGTAAATAAGCGCACGTAAAAATGTTCAGAATAATTGGCAATTGGGGATATGCAAATGGAAACCACAAGGTGATATCACTACAGATCTATCAGAATTCCTAAAACAAAAAGTAGTAACAAGACCAAACGCTAGTGAAGATACAGAGAAACTTGCTCACTCATTTTTGGTGGGAATATAAAATGGTATATCCACTTTCAAAACAGTTCCACAATTTTTTATGAAACTCAACATACATATACCATATGACCCAGTAATTGCACTCTTGGACATTTAACCGAGAGAAATAAAAATTTATGTTCACACAAAAATCCATATATGAATGTTCATAGCAACTTTATTTTTAATAGCCCAATATGAGAAATAATAATGATATTTTTCTATGGCTGAATGGTTAAACAAACGAACATACACACTGTAGAATACTGCTTAACATTAAAAAGGAACTAATTATTAATACATGCAACAACTTGGAAAAACCTTAAGGGAATTTTACTGAGTGAGGAAAAACAAAAAAAACAAAAAGCACAGTCCCAAAAGATTACAGGGAGACAAGGGGTGATGTGGGAGGGGTTCTAAAAGGGCAACACAGAGATGCTTGTGGTGATAGAACTGTTTGGTATCTTGACTATGCTGGTGGATATATGAACCCACACATGTGATACACTTCATAGAACTAAACTCTCTCTCTCTCTCTCTCTCTCTTTTTCTCTCTTCACACACACAAACAAGCACACACACAAGTAAAACTGGAGAAGTCTAACTAAGATCAGTAGATTGAATCAATGTGAATATCCTGGTTGGGACATTGTACTGTAGTTTTATAAGATGTTACCACTTGGGGGAACGGGGTAAAGAGGGAATATATCTGTATTATTTCTTAGAAGGGCCTATGAATCTGCAATTATTTCAAAATAAAAAGGTTAACTTAAACAAACTGATGTGAAGTTGTAAGGTGGTGAGCAGATCTCATTCATTTTCCAACATTTCTGTGAACACATTCAGGTCTAGAATCAAACTCTACATCTAAAAACTTAGAAAAGGCAATCAAATTAGAGTAAGTTATGGATTGCCTTTGAAATGAACATGAGCTATATGACCTGGGATAGGTCTCAGGTTTTGCAGTAAGTTAAATATTTATCCTGTGCTGCTGGAAGATTGGAAAGCTTTGTTTTTCTCTTCTGATTTCTCACAAGTCAGTTCAGTTATTCATCCTTTAGAACTCATGAGATAGGACTCTGTTTCTGTAAAGGAAACAATGCATTATCTGTCATCTCAAGATATCTTGGTTTGGACAAATTACAAGAGTGAATTCCCTTTCTGTTTGAATGCTAGAATCTGCTCGATGTGGGAGGAGAAGTCACCAAGAAACTATTTCCTACCAAATTCGTATTAAAGAAATGGCTTTTCCATTTTCTGTTCCTATTGAAGGCAGTAGCTGGATTTCAGTTTGGGAGTCCCTGTAGCTCAGTGGAACTAAGAATTGAAAGCAATTTATGGATTCATTGAAGGGAATGGATTGAGGCCAACCCAATTATTTGTGGCTCATAGATGCTTTATTTCAGCTATACTTTACAGCAAATGCTACTCTATTAGTTCTCATACTTCAAAAAACAATTGTGCACCTGTTGCTCCATCTCTTTTTTCATATTTCTTTTTTTTAATTTATTGGGGTGACAAATGTTAGTAAAATTACATAGATTTCAGGTGTACAATTCTGTATTACATCATCTATAAAGCCCATTGTGTGTTCACCACCCAGAGTCAGTTCTCCTTCCATCACCATATAGTTGATCCCCCTTACCCTCATCTCCCACCCGCCACCCCCCTTACCCTCTGGTAACCACTAAACTATTGTCTGTGTCTATGAGTATTTTTTTCTTATTTGTTCATCTTGTTCTTTTGTTATTTTTGGTATATATACCACGTATCAGTGAAATCATACGGTTCTCTGCTTTTTCTGTCTGACTTATTTCGCTTAACATCATACTCTCAAGATCCATCCATATTGTCACAAATGTTCCTATATCATCTTTTCTTACCGCTGAATAGTATTCCATTGTGTATATATACCACAACTTCTTTATCCATTCATCTATCGAAGGACATTTTGGTTGTTTCCATGTCTTGGCCACAGTAAACAAAGCTGCAATGGACATTGGAGCACACATGTCTTTATGTATAAATGTTTTCAGATTTTTTGGGTAGATATCCAGGAGAGGGATTGCTGGGTTATATGGTAATTCTATTCATAATTTTTTGAGGAACCTCCACACTGTCTTCCATAATGGCTGCACTAGTCTGCATTCCCACCAACAGTGTATGAGGGTTTCTTTTTTTCCACAGCCTCTCCAGCACTTGTTACTATTTGTCTTGTTGATGATAGCCATTCTGGGGTGAGGTGATATCTCATTGTGGTTTTTATTTGCATTTCTCTGATGATTAGTGATGTTGAGCATTTTTTCACATGTCTATTTGCCATTTGTATGTCCTCTTTGGAGAAATGTCTCTTCAAGTCCTCTGCCCGTTTTTCAATTGGGTTGTTTGTTTTTTTGTTGTTCAGTTTCATGAGTTCCTTGTATATTTTGGATATTAACCCCTTATCGGAGGCACTGTTTGCAAAAACCTTCTCCCATTCAGTTGGTTGCCTCTTTATTTTATCAATGGTTTCTTTTGCTGTGCAGAAGCTTTTAAGTTTGATATAGTCCCATTCATTTATTTTAGCTTTTACTTCCATTGTCTTTGGAGTCAAGTTCATAAAATGCTCTTTGAACCCAAGGTCCATAAGTTTAGTACCTATGTTTTTTTCTATGCAGTTTATTGTATCAGGTGTTATGCTTAAGTCTTGGATGTATTTTGAATTAATTTTGATACATGCTGACAGATAGCAGTCCAGTTTCATTCTTTTGCATGTGGCTATCCAGTTCTCCCAGCACCATTTATTAAAGAGGCTGTCTTTCCTCCAGTGTATGTTTTCAGCTTTTTTGTCAAAAATTGTCTGTCCATATTTATGTGGTTTTATTTCTGGGTTCTCAATTCTATTCCATTGGTCTATGTGTCTGTTTTTCTGCCAATACAATGCTGTTTTCATTACTGTTGCCCTGTAGTACAAACTAAAGTCAGGGAGTGTGATACCCCCAGTATTGTTCTTTTTTCTTAAGATTGCTTTGGCTATTCGGGGTCTTTTGTGGTTCCAAACAAATCTGGTGATTTTTTGTTCTATTTCTTTAAAAAATGCCATTGGGGTTTTGATGGGGATTGCATTAAACTTGTATATTGCTTTGGGTAATATGGCCGTTTTAACTATGTTGATTCTTCCAATCCATGAGCACAGAATGTCTTTCCATTTCTTTCTGTCTTCTTCAATTTCTTTCAAAAATGTCTTATCGTTTTCAGCATATAGGTCCTTCACATCCTTGGTTAAGTTTATTCCTAGGTATTTTATTCTTTTTGCTGCAATTGCAAAAGGAATTGTTTTTTTTGTATTTCTTTTTCTGAGATTTCATTGTTAGTATATAGGAAGGCAATGGACTTTTGTGCGTTGATTTTGTAGCCAGCAACTTTACTGTATTCGTTGATTGTTTCTAATAGCTTTTTGGTGGAGTCTTTAGGGTTGTCTATATAAAGCATCATGTCATCTGCAAAGAGTGATAATTTAACTTCTTCATTCCCAATTTGGATGCCTTTTATTTCTTTCTCTTGTCTGATTGCTCTGGCAAGGACTTCCAACACTATATTGAAAAGCAAAGGTGATAGGGGACAGCCCCGCCGTTTTCCTGAATGTAGAGCAAAGGGCTTCAGTTTTTCACCATTAATTATGAGATTAGCTGAGGGCTTGTCATATATGGCCTTTATTATGTTAAGGTATTTTCCTTCTATACCTATTCTATTAAGTGTTTAATCATAAATGGATGTTGTATCTTGTCTAATGCTTTTTCTGCATCAATTGATATAATCATATGATTTTTGTCCTTTACTTTGTTTATGTGATGTATCACATTAATGGATTTGTGGATGTTGAACCATCCTTGTGCTCCGGGGATGAACCCCACTTGGTCGTGATAAATAATCTTTTTAATGCATTGTTGTATTCGATTTGCTAGAATTTTGTTTAGGATTTTTGCATCTGTGTTCATCAGAGATATTGGTCTGTAGTTTTCTTTTTTGTGTTGTCCTTACCAGGTTTTGGTATCAGGGTAATGTTGGCCTCATAAAATGAGTTAGGGAGTACTGTCTCTTCTTCGATTTTTTGGAAGAGTTTGAGCAGGATTGGTATTAGATCCTCTTTGAAGGTTTAGTAGAATTCACTAGGGAAGCCATCTGGTCCCGGAGTTTTGCTTTTGGGAAGGTTTTGGATGACTGATTCAATTTTGTTACTGGTGATCGGTCTGTTTAGATTTTCCAGTTCTTTATGGTTCAGCCTTGGAAGGCTATATGTTTCTAAGAACTTGTCCATTTCTTCTAGGTTATTGAATTTGGTGGCATATAGTCGTTCATAGAATTCTTGGATGATCCTTTGTACTGTGGTGTCCATTATAATTTCCCCTTTTTCCTTTCTGATTTTGTTAATCAGTGTCTTCTCTCTTTTTATCTTAGTGAGTCTAGCTAAGGGTTTGTCAATTTTGTTAATCTTTTCAAAGAACCAGCTCTTTGTCACATTAATTTTTTCTATTGTTTTTTTGTTCTCTATTACATTTAGTTCTGCTCTGATTTTTATTTCCTTTCTTCTGCTGACCTTGGGTTTCACTTGTTCTTCTTTTTCTAGTTGTTTAAGGTGTAACATGAGGTTGTTTATTTGGGATTTTTCTTGTTTCTTTAGATAGGCCTGTAATGATATAAATTTCCCTCTTAAAACTGCTTTCGCTGCATCCCAAAAATTTTGGTAGGATGTATTTTCATTGTGATTTTTTTCTATGTATATTTTGATCTCTCCTCTGATTTCTTCTTTGACCCAGTCGTTCTTTAAAAGTATATTGTTTAATCTCCATGTATTTGTGTTTTTTCCCGCTTTCTTTTTGCAGTTGATATCCAATTTCAAAGCCTTTTGATCAGAGAATATGCTTGGTATTATTTCAATCTTCTTAAATTTGCTGAGGCTGATTTTATGTTCCAATATATGGTCTATCCTTGAGAATGTTCCATGTACACTAGAAAAGAATGTATAGTCTGATGTTTTAGGATGAAGTGCTCTATATATGTCAATTATGTCCATTTCATCTAATGTGTTATTGAGGGCTGCTATTTCGTTATTTATTTTCTGTTTGGATTATCTATCTATAGCTGTCAATGATGTATTTAAGTCCCCTGGTATAATTGTGTTTTGGTCGATTTCTCCCTTTAGTTCTTTTAGTAGTTGCTTGGTGTATTTCGGTGCTCCCTGATTGGGGCATAAATATTGATGACTGTTATGTCTTCTTGTTGTATAGTCCCATTTACCATTATGAAATGTCCATCCTTTTCTCTTGTTATCTTTTTCACCCTGAAGTGTGTTTCATCTGATGTCATTATGGCTACACCTGATTTTCTTTGGGTACCATTTGCTTGGAGTGTCAATTTCCACCCTTTCACTTTGAGTCTGTGCTTGTCCTTGTAGTTGAGATGTATCTCTTGGAGACAGCATATGATTGGGTTTAATTTTTTGATCCAATCTGCTATTCTGTGCCTTTTTATTGGTGAGTACAGTCCATTTACATTTAGGGTGATTATTGATATGTGAGGATTTCCTGTCATTCTATCTTTAGTTTTCTGGTAAGGCTGTGTCTCCATTGTTTCTTTGACTTTTTGTTGTTGTCTATTATTTCTGTGTGGTGGTATTCTATGATGTTTCCCTCTGTTTCTTCTTTTATTTCAGTATATATTTCAATTCTGGATTTATTTTGAGTGGTTACCTTTAAGTTTATGGAAAAGAAAGTTTGATATTTAGAGTATTCCTTTTTCTTCAGCACGCTTACTTTCTCCATTCCCATATTCCGGTTCAGGCCTTTACTCTCCCCCTTTTTATGTTTTGGTTGCCACAAATTGTCCCTGTTGATGGTGGTCGAATAGCCTCCTTTAGTATTTATTGTAGTGCTGGTCGTGTATTAGAAAATTCCCTCAGCTTCTGTATGTCTGGAAAGGTCTTTATTCCTCCTTCATATCTAAAGGATATCTTTGCTGGATATATTATTCTTGGCTCATGATTTCTCTCTTTCAATAGTTTAAATATTTGGTTCCACTCCCTCCTGGCTTGTAGAGTTTCTGCTGAGAAATCTGATGATAATCTAATGGCCTTTCTTTTGTAGGTTACCATCTTCTTTTCCCTGGCTGCCTTGAGGATTCTTTCTTTGTCGTTGATTTTAGACAGCTTCAATACAATGTGCCTTGGAGAAGGCCTGTTGGGATTGAGGTAATTAGGTGTTTTATTTGCTTCTTGGAGTCGAGGATCCAGCTCTGTCCACAAGTTTGGGAAGTTCTCATCGACATTTTGTTTCAATATATTCTCTGTTCCCTTCTCTCTTTCTTCTCCTTCTGGTATGCCCATTATTCTTATATTGCTCTTTCTGATGGAGTCAGAAAGTTCTTGTAGAGTTCTTTCATTTCTTTTAAGTCTCAAGTCTCTTTCTTCTTTCTTCTGTGTAATTTCCAGGTTTCTATCTTCGATGTCACTGGTTCTTTCCTCCATCTGGTCAACTCTACTACCCAAGCTGGTTATTTTATTCTTAATTTCTTCTATTGAGTTCTTAATCTCCAGAAATTCTATTTGATTCTTTTTTTACAATTTCAATCTCTTTCGTAAAATGCTCATGTTGTTCTTTGATTGTGTTTCTGAGTTCATTAACCTGCCTTTCTGTGTTTTCTTGCATCTCGTTGAGTTTTTTCATAACTGCAATCTTGAATTCTCTGTCATTTAAGTCACATATTTCCATATCTTTAAGTTCCTTTTCTGGAGACTTTTCACTTTCTTTCTGAGCTGTCTTGTTGCCTTGGTTATTCATGGCAATTACTGATTTATTATTTCTCTTCCTAAACATCTACAGGAGTGGCTTCTGCAACAGGTTGATAAAATAGGTCTTTCTTTTGTTTTCTAGTACTTGTTGGTTGAATGTTATATTTTCTCTCTGACTGCAGCCGTTTTTTTCTCTCTCACACGGTAATGCTAGGTTTTCTTTGCACTATTCCATCTTCTCACACAATGGGGGGTTCCCTGGGAGATGGGCTTCTGCTCTGTTAATAGTTCATCTGGGTCACCGGGCGCAGTGTCTGTGTGGGTATGCAGAGAGCTTTTGAAGTTTCAAAGCTCTTCCTGCACCACATTCAGAGCCCGTGTGTTTCAGCAGTTCTGTTTACTCCTGCAGGTGTCTGCCCAGATAGGTGGGGCCAGAGGCAGGGTGAGTTGTGAGAGGTGGCCCAGAGCAATGGCGGAGACCACCACCATAGCCAGTCCTGCTTCCACAGCTCCCTCCCCTTTGCTGGAACTAGTTGGGCTGCGAATCTGTGTCTGTGGTCCACAGTTCTCAGAACAGCAAATATTCTGTTCTTTTGATCTGACACTGCTACTGTTCTGCTTCTAGCACCGGGCAGGTGTGGTTGTCGTGAGGTCTGGGAGGGTAGGGAGGGGGAGGCTAGTCTCAGTGCCTAAGGCTTCTGTTCTCTGCTCGGCCGTGAGGGCTTAAACCACTGTTTTCAGCCTTCTTCCCTTGGTCTTTTCTCCGAGGTCTCTGCCATGAGCGTTGGGTTCAGCCGTGTTATATGCTGCCCCCTCAGCCCTGTGGGCCATAAGCAGAGCCCTAGCAGTCCAAGTTCTTCCCTCTCCCGCAGCTGCAGTATTTCCGGGATGCAGCGAGCTCGGAGCACTGAGCTAGGTCTGCGTCCTGCTCCCATGTGGCTCTGTGTCCGTACTTCTTCCTTCCCTCCTCCCCTGCTGGCATGATTTGCCCACCTTTAGGTGAATGCAGTAGTAGGCCTCTTCATCTTGCCTCTGCTGTGCAGGGAGTTTTTTGTGGAGTTATCGTTGTTCTATTAGTTGTAAATTCCAGGGGAGCTTTACAGAGGCTCACCTCACACCCGGCATTTTGGTGACATCCACTCCATCTCTTTATTTGTGATATGATTTCCCCCACAAAATAAACCTTTCTGAGCGTGGCAGTTAGCTATGGGAGGGAGGTGAGAGAGTGAACTATGTCAGAAAAATCAGGAACTTGATTTTATGTGATTTTATTTATTAGACAGGCATTATTTAGGCCTATCAAAAGCTAAAATAAAACAATTTTTAGTATTGAGTACCTACTATGTGTTACATTTTATACTATTTGTTAAGAGGTCTAGAACTAAGTCACAAATTCTTCGGTGAAGTGAGCTACAGATAACAAGTTGATTTCAACGGCAAAATCTTATCTGCTTCTCATAAAAACTCTGTCAGTTAGGAGTTATTACTTGTCATCATATTATGGGAGAGAAAACAGAATCTCTGATAAATTAAGAAAATGCCAAATATTAAGGCTGTCGTCAAGCACGGAGCTTGAGCTATAGGTAAATGACTTTTGATTTCAACCCCTACCATCTTTCCGCTGTAGCATTTGACAGTATCTTATCTCCTGAGAAAATGTCTGACACATATTAAAATGTTCAAGCTTTCTCTCTAACTTTCCCCAGAGTCTCTCTTTCTTTCTTACACACACACACACACACACACCCACACACACACACCACAGACACCTCAAAAACAGATTTAGAGAACAAGGAAATCTCTAAATAGCTAAAAATGCTTATGCATTCCATGTAGTTGCTTTAAGGTCCGAGAACTCCTGTATTTCTGTATAAGCTGTCATATTCCTTATACAACATGTGCTTACTGAGGTATGCATGGGCAGTTAAATAGGGTTTGTCAATGTATTCCAGGCAACAGAAGAGATTTTGAAAATCTCTTACATTCCAAGATTTTGTAAATCTTTACATATGGATCAGCATAAGGAATAACAGAGCATCCTCACCAAACACAAAATAAAATTAAAACAAAGCAAATTCTAAATCCACTTCACAGAATTAAAAAGAGTTTAGTCTTGGTTAAGAGACTTTATTTTTCCTTCCCTCTCTTCTTTTATTTCCTTCCTCTCTCTCTGCCCCTATTTTCCTTCCTTCCTTCCTTCCTTTCTTCCTTCCTTCCTTCTTTTTCTTTCTCACAAATGGCATTGTATCTTCATAATCCCTATTATTTAATAATATATTTTGAATACCTTATAGATGTGCAATAGTTAATTTAATAAATCCCCTATTATTGAACATTTCGATTGTTTTGAATTTTCCCCATTAATAATGGTGTGGGTTAAAAAGAGAGTAATTTATTAATAGTTAATACCAAAATTATTCTAAGTAAGGAAATTATCTTTGCTTGGGATAATATTTTACCAAATCACCCATGTTGGAAGATGATATCCTAATCCTCTATAAGTAAGAAGTGGTCTGAGAAAACTGGTCAGATTTCAAGGAGGACGTGTTCTCCAACTCCCACTTCAGCTGTGGCCAAGGAGAACATCTGGGGGGCAGAGTTAGGAGCCACAGAGTGATAGACAAGGTAGATCCTCCCAGACACTGAAATCAGGGCATAATCAAGAAATTCCTACTCTACCCCACTTCTCCCCAGACATCACAATGTCTATCAATTGGAATTCAGAGTTGTAATGAACTAGTGATTCTGTGTCTCCCCTTATTCTGTATTCTGAATGGGAGTGTTTATTGCAGTGAATCTCCCTCATTCCATTACAGTATGATAGATGCATGTGGAAGGCATATAATTTTATGCTCTGGATCAAGAGGAGATAGACCTGATGGAGAGACTATTGCCATCACCTTGATCCCTGAGATGTGATTTAGATCCAGTGACTGGATATTACTTTAAGCTTTCTCCCTTGGGAAGGAGGCTATTTTGTTTTTCTTTTTTGTTTGTTTGTTTGTTTTTTTGTTTGTTTTGTGTGTGTGGATGAAGAATTAGTCTAATGCTTGATGAGTAGAAGAACAGAGTGTGATAGAGATTTCCAGGGTTCTCTTTCTTCCTGAACACTTGGGAGGAATATACTTTCTCAGCCCCTTGCCATTAGGCAGGATCATACAGCTAGTTCTATCCAATGGGTTGTGGGTAGAAACAAAATCTTTCACTTCTTGTCAAGGCATTTGAGAACAGATATCCATTCTCCATGATTTCTCGTCTCTTCCTGGTACAGTGATTCAGGAAAACATACATTGATTTCTTGATGTGGTAGCAAAACATCGTGGAGTTTCTGCCAATCTGGGCTCCTAAGTAACTTCGTGGAACAAGGCCCATTTGTAATCATGTCGGACATGTATCATTAATGAGGGAAAAAAACCACTTATTATAATAAGTCATTGAAATTTGTTCCCGCAGCACACTGTGCTCTGTCTTCATTAAAACACATATAAACGTTGTTAACCTTTTATAATGCAGTTATTTCTTTAAAATTTGCCATTTGTATTTTAATTTTGTTTATGACAAAGTCACTAGAACTACAAAGATTTCCACATCTTTTAGCTTAGAATCACCTATACCTCAGCAGATTATCACAGAAGATAGAGTAGGAGCCTGTGATCTAGAGTTTGACTTTTGTCTCCTCTGTTTATTACATGTATGAACTTTGCAAGGAACTAAGGTACAAAGTTGTTCATTGCAGCAGTGTTTATAATACTGAAAATTTAAATGAAATAAATGGCTATCATTAGCAAAAAAGGTTAAATCAATTACAGTTATTTGATAGAAAAATATGCGGCCGTTAAAACTATGTGGTGGGATCTA
Organism: Rhinolophus sinicus; assembly: GCF_057876585.1. Lineage (NCBI taxonomy): Eukaryota > Metazoa > Chordata > Mammalia > Chiroptera > Rhinolophidae > Rhinolophus > Rhinolophus sinicus. Next base: position 59,153,999 of record NC_142515.1, on the reverse strand, counting down.
CATTTACTTGCATGGAAAGATGCTCTAGACATATTGTTGGATTAAAAAGAATGCAAAACAGTATTTATTATATAATACTTACAAGTCTATGTACATATGTATAGGCCAGTGGAAGTGTGTGAAAATAGTTTCAAATTATAATAGTGGATAATTCTGAATGGTGGCGTTCTGAGAGGTTTAAATTTTCTTTTGATTTTCCAGTACTTCTAATTTAAAAAAATTTACATGTATGATTTTCTGAAGCTGTCATTTATTACATACATGAAATATATATATTTATATTTTGTATACTAAATGTCTTTACATTTTACTCTATAAATATTTAGCTTTATGTTTTTAAGGTTATTTTTTATTTATAAGGCACGATAAAAAAGTATGGTGAATGTTTAAATAAAAACATTTATTACAGTAAAAGATACATTGCCATTAATCCCCCTCAGAAAACTTCCCCTTGCTTCAAATACACTTATCCCACCGTTCTTGCCACTTTCTGAAGCAGTCCAGGAAGTCCTCTTTCGTGAGTGTCTTTAGTTGCACTGTCTGGCTGCATCAATGTCCTGAATCGATTCAAATGTTTACCTTTCATGGTCATTTTCACTTTGGGGAAGAGCCAGAAGTCGAACGGTGCCAGATCCAGGGAATAAGGTGGATGAGGATACACTGTGATGTTTTTATTTGACAGAAATTGCCATATCCCAGAAGTGATGTGTGACACGGAGCTTTGTCATGATGGAGGATGAAGTAAAGACACTCACAAAAGAGGACTACACACACACACACATAGACGTACATACATACACTATTTAATTCTTTTTAAGTGTGTAGCTGTGTGGCATCAGGTACTTTCACATTGCTGTGCTTCTGTAATAAATATACTCTAACTTTCTTGGCCATTTCTGATCATTATTTTAAATATACTGATCATTTCTATTTGGTAACATTTTATTTAGCATGTTTGTATATCTATTGTTAAATGAGATTGCTCTGTGTTATTTATCCTAAACTTTTTATATCAGCATTTGCTAGATGTAAGCATTTAGATATAGTTTTACTCTTCTTAGAGAGTTTTAATAGAATAAGAATTATCTGTGTATTAAAAGTAGAATAAAATTATCTGCAAATCATTTAGAGCCACGACAAATTTTGTAGATAATTCGTTGACCATTTTCTCCTCCTTCCCATCCTGTGTTTTTTGGACTATGAGCTTTTCCATTAAAAAATTAATTGTGGTTATTCATACTTTCCTAGAACATTTTCTAGTTCACAACATTTTTCATATTTATATAGTATATTCATACATATTTTACAATATGGTTTTAAATTTTTTAAATTCCTTCAATGGCATCCCATTTTTTTTCCTCTTACCCTCTTTATTATTTATTTATGATAAAAGCACCTAACATACGCTCTACCCTCTTAGTAAAATTTTTAAGAATACAGTACATATAGTTGACAGTACAGAATTGTACTGTCAACTATAGGAACTATGTTGTGCAGTCAATCCCTGGGACACATCTTGTCTAACTCAAACTTTTTACCCTTTGACTAATAACTCTCTCTTTCCCCCAGCTCAGGAACCCATTATTATACTCTCTGGCTCTATGATTCTGACTATTTGGGATTCCTCATATAAGTGGTATCATGTAATATTTGTCCTTCTGTGTCTGGCTTATTTCACTTAGTATAATTTCTTCCAGGTTCATCCAAACAGTTAAAGAAGAATTAATAACCATTCTTAAACTTTTCCATAAAATAAAAGAGGAAACACTTTCAAATTATTTTTATGAGTTCAGCATCAGCCTGGTACCAAAGCCAAAGATATCACAAGAAAAGAAAGCCGCAGACCAATATCCCTGATAAACATGGATGCAAAAATCCTCAGTAGAATGTTAGCAAACCAAATTCAACATCACATTGAGAAGATCATACACCATGATCGTGTGGTGTATGGGCTAGAAGGATGGTTCAACTGATGCAAATTGATTGATTTGACCTTCTCAATGTGATGTTGAATTTGGTTGCTAACATTAACAGAATGGAGAATTAAGATCACAGGATCATCTCAATAGATTCAGAAAAATCATTTGACAAAATTCAATACCCTTTCACGATAAAAACTCTTAATAAATTAAGTATTGAAGGAAGTTACCTCAGCACAAAAATACCATGTATAAAAAGCCTTCCCATTTCCTCATTGGAAGGTCCCTGTGTAGTGTCTGACACTGCTCCCCAGCCCTCTGACCCCAACATCGCCTGCCTCTCTGGGCTCCAGCCACCTTGCCTTTACTTCAGCTGGAGTGTTCCATCCTCTCTGAGGTCCAGGATGTTTCCACAGTCTAGCCCTTTGGCTAGTACTCTTTTGTTATCTTCTATGTCTCTATTTGAACAAGACAGACCCAAGGAAGCCCTTACTAACCACTAAAGTTTGGTCAGATCTCCTGTTATAGACTCATATAGAAATGTGACTTTCATTCATAGCAATCATATGGTAAGATATTCTTACTCATTTATTTATTTATTATTTACCCAATTTATGTTTTCCCGAATATAGTAGAGTAGAGTCCATATCTGACTTGATTCTTTAATCCATAGTCTCAAGCACAGTGCCTACATTATGTCAATACTTAAAATTATCCTGTAATAGTAACTGAGTACATTTTTTCCCCTGCTGTTTCTTGTTTGTCTTTTCCCTTTTTTCCTTCCACTGAAAATAATTATAAAGCTAGACAAAATGTATGAAGCATTGTATAACAGGCAGTACAAGATACTGATCTTTGAGGGGGGGGCAACAACCATGATGAACCCCATAATTGCTCTGGCTTTTTGTCTGGAGTCACTTTCCTGACATACAGCAAGAAAGGTGGCTCCACATGGATCAGCATTCTCTCTGAGCTTAGAATTCAAAGATTAGAAAGTTTCATGATGCTGAGGCTGGTGTAGTTTGCAGATCAGGTTAGCTGAGGAAAGGGAGTTGTGTGAAAATGGATGGGGAGTGCCTAAGAAATCTACATGCAAGTGCTGCATGGGTCTTTGGTCAGGGGATGAGCTGCACACGCACAGGGAAAGACTTTCTGTGGCCTAGTACAGACTGCCTACTGTGGGTCAAGAGCTGAATCTGAGATATCAGAGAATAGAATAGGAGATACTGGAATTCCACATCAGAGAGAGCGTAGAGATGTCTCTAAATACTGTGGACTTTCAGTTGAGAATCCAGAAATATATCATAGGAGTGAGTGCAACATGTCCTAGTATTAATGATAAAATCTTTAGGATTAAGAAATAGGCCTTACTTAATAAAGCATAAGGTCAAGACTAATTTAAAGACAAATGAATGGAAATTTAACAAAAATGGAGAGAAATACGGGCAACATCAAGCAAACTAACAAATATGTTATAGTTCCAAAAGAAAAG